>NW_027468663.1:58227816-58307816 GCF_046254945.1 Alosa pseudoharengus | reverse complement strand
ACGGAGTTCTGACAGGGCTGTGCATGGCCTAATAAGCAGGCAAGATATAACCCACGATCGCCATGGTTTCGTTGTCAATTCGTGTTTGTGGTAATAATGACCGCAACAATAAAACCATCTGTATCTTACGATCTTCATCATTCTTGACAGATCACCAGCCTCTGGATGGTCATATGCATAGCCTATAGCCTACCTTTAGTTTTCATTTAATTTTAAACACGAATCTACTGTCTTTACTGCCGGGAGAGAAAAAAATCCTGTATTCTTTTCTGTAGCCTAATTCTGCCTAAGGCTATCAATGAAAAGAAAACCGTGTTGGCTAACAATTTATTAAATTCTCCTGTTATTGTCGTCAACGACGTCGCTGTAGGCTACTGCCTTTTCAGAGCCTTCTGCTTATGATGATTCAGTCTTTTGAATTCGTTTGGCCTTGCCATGCAGTTGTAGGCTACAACGTGCCATTCCCTTCATGTGTTCTATCAAAATGTTGTATGCCCTCATGGACAGTAGCTCCGTGATGTCTGCATCTTTCCAGGTCGGAGATTTTCTGGACAGCACTATGCCACTCCATCATAACACTGGCATTTAAGTCAGATCTAACCACATGGACGCACGAAAGAAACGTCACCAACACGCCCTCTCACTAGGTGTGATTTTAACCGCATGTTCTACTCCTCGTTCAGACACAGCACATTTACATAATGTCCGGAGGAAATACTAGGGGGGGGGGTAGTATAAACACCGGGTAAATTCGGACTTCCATATGACCGGTTATGTCGTTCAGATATACGGCCCCACCGTTTAACATCGGCAGAACCTCCGGTCTTACACGTATGTCTGAAAGCGCTTAGACTCACAGGGGTGCCAATAAATGTGGAGGACGCAGTGTATAGACACACACACACACACACACACACTGTCTCTCTATGTATGATTCCTACATATTCTCACATTGCACAAATTACAGATACATAGATTGGTCTCAGTTGCAAATACATGCAAATAAACATTCACACACACACACACACACACACACACACACACACACACACACACACACACACACCCGTCTGGGTCCTGAGTTCCTGCTCCTCCCTCTGAAACTGTGTCTGCGCAGGGACAAGAAAGGGATGTCAAAGGTCACGAAGAGAAGAGAGTGGTCACAGCAGAGGTCAGATTAAATCTCCAGCATGAGGAACCACACCAGAACAGAACCTCCACCGTCAGTGCGGAACCTGGATTGGACCCGCCCGGTTCTTTAGCTCAGCTCTAGAACATGACACCTGAACCCCTGATGACCCGATCTAAACCACACACACACACACACACACACACACACTAACCCTGATCTAAACCAACCACACACACACACACACTAACCCTGATGACCCTGATCTAAACCAACCACACACACACACACACACTAACCCTGATGACCCTGATCTAAACCACACACACACACTAACCCTGATGACCCTGATCTAAACCAACCACACACAGAGACAGAAACATGAGACTCCCTCCAGACCACTAGGTGGTGCTGCTCACTCACCCAAAAATGGGCATGCCCACTGGCATAGAGTAACTAGTGAAGCAGCACACGCATGGCCATGCAGTAGCTCTCTCAAAAGGGGGCATTTAGGGAAGGCCAGAGGTGAACAGCCTCATAGGAGGGCATTTAGGGAAGGCCAGAGGTGAACAGCCTCATAGGGGGCATTTAGGCGGGGCATTTAGGGAAGGCCAGAGGTGAACAGCCTCATAGGGGGCATTTAGGAAAGAACTGCCTCATAGAGGGCATTTAGGGAAGGCCAGAGATGAACAGCACTCTGAGCAGCAGGGAACCTGTGAGGACCTGCTGTGCGTAATGCTGACCAGAGACTGAACACAGAGGACCCAAGACTTGTGTGAGCCCAAAGACCCAGGATGTGTGTGTGTGTGTGCGTTTTGTAACCATTCATTTCCTACAGGACTTCCCAAGTTCTATGAAGAGGTCTTCATGAAGCTGTGTGTGTGTTTGTGTGTGTGTGTGCGTTTTGTAACCATTCATTTCCTACAGGACTTCCCAAGTTCTATGAAGAGGTCTTCATGAAGCTGTGTGTGTGTGTGTGTGTGTGTGTGTGTGTGTAGGACGGTTCTGGTTCTCTGAAGCGGAGCGGATCCTTCAGTAAGCTCCGAGCCTCCATACGGCGCAGCAGTGAGAAGCTGGTGCGCAAACTCAAGGGTGGGGGTAACCGTGACAACGAGCCCAAGAACCCCGGGTAACTATCCCCCAGCAACAAGCCCCTCCCCTTCTACAGACACACACCTGAGACCCCCAGGACTCCACCCTCTAGCAGAACCCACCAATAACATTCCAGCAAATGCCAGGGTGCCGCCCACTGCTGCCGCAACAGCCAATCAGGGAGCGGTGATGAGGAATGTATAGAGATGAGGGGCAAGGTGGAACGAGAGTGAAAGGGTGAATGAGAGAGTGAGTGACAGCACCTTGGAGAGCAAAGAGGAGTCTCCAGTGTTCTTCTGACTGGGGTCCCTTACCTGACTGAAGGGGTGTGTGTGTGTGTGTGTGTGTGTGTGTGCGCTAAGCAGATCGTAAGAATGTGATATATACTGTCTATACACTGTTTCTCTTCCCCCTGCACCTGTGTGTGTGTGTGTGTGTGTGTGTGTGTGTGTGTGTGTGTGTGTGTGTGTGTGTGTGTGTGTGTGTGTGCGCGTGTGTGTGTGTGTGTGTGTGCGTGTACACACATCAATACTGCATTTACCAAATGCCACTAATGTTATGCCTCTGTCAACCTTTGACCCTGTGGGAAATATAAACTTTCTTTTAATTTATTTCTTGCTTTTGTGTATTAACATTCTTTAATGAGGTTTTTGTCTATTGAATGTAAATACTGCTGTTTCCTCCTGCCGCTCTGTGATTTGGAATGCTGTGTACTGTGTTGCGCTTTGGTGTGTGTGTCTGTGTGTGTGTGGTTGTGTGTGTGCTGTGTTGTGCTTTGGTGTGTGTGTGTGTGTGTGAATGTGGCTGTTGCTTTGTTATGGTTTGATCTTGTTTATGTGTTTTTAAGTTTTAAGTAAATAAACTCGTTTGTGTCAAACGGCTGATCGCTGCATGCGTCTCACCTCCCTGCTCATATGCCCCCCCACATACTCTCTCTCTCTCCATCTCTCTTTCTCTCCATCTCTCTCTCTCTCCATCTCTCTTTCTCTCCATCTCTCTCTCTCTCCATCTCTCTCTCTCTCTCTCTTTCTCTCCATCTCTCTCTCATCTCTTTCTCTCTCTCTCTTTCTCTCTCTCTCCCTCTCTCTCTCTCCCTCTCTCTCTCTCTCCATCTCTCTTTCTCTCTCTCTCTTTCTCTCCATCTCTCTCTCTCTCCATCTCTCTCTCTCCATCTCTCTCTCTCCATCTCTCTTTCTCTCTCTCTCTCTTTCTCTCCATCTCTCACTCTCTCTCCATCTCTGTTTCTCTCTCTCTCTCTTTCTCTCCATCTCTCTCTCTCTCCATCTCTGTTTCTCTCCATCTCTCTCTCTCTCCATCTCTCTCTCTCTCTCCATCTCTGTTTCTCTCTCTCTCTCTTTCTCTCCATCTCTCTCTCTCCATCTCTATCCACATACTCATCCAATGAGTGAAATCCAATTACAGTTGTATAGACATAGGTGTGGTGGGGTGGGGTGGGGTGTGTGCTTTGGTGTGTGTTGGGGTGGGGTGAGGTGTGTAGGGTATGTTGGTGTGTGTGTGTGTGTGTGTGTGTGTGTTTAGGGTGGGGTGGGGTGTGTTGAGGTGTGTAGGGTATGTTGATGTGTGTGTGTTGGGGTGGGGTGTGTTGAGGTGTGTAGGGTATGTTGATGTGTGTGTGAGTGTTTAGGGTGGGGTGGGGTGTGTAGGTATGTTGATGTGTGTGTGTTGGGGTGGGGTGTGTTGAGGTGTGTAGGGTATGTTGATGTGTGTGTGTGTGTTGGATTGGGGTGTGTTGAGGTGTGTAGGGTATGTTGATGTGTGTTGGGGTGGGGTGTGTTGATGTGTGTGTGTTGGGGTGGGGTATGTTGAGGTGTGTAGGGTATGTTGATGTGTGTGTGAGTGTTTAGGGTGGGGTGGGGTGTGTAGGTATGTTGATGTGTGTGTGTTGGGGTGGGGTGTGTTGAGGTGTGTAGGGTATGTTGATGTGTGTGTGTGTGTGTTGGATTGGGGTGTGTTGAGGTGTGTAGGGTATGTTGATGTGTGTTGGGGTGGGGTGTGTTGATGTGTGTGTGTTGGGGTGGGGTATGTTGAGGTGTGTAGGGTATGTTGATGTGTGTGTGAGTGTTTAGGGTGGGGTGGGGTGTGTAGGTATGTTGATGTGTGTGTGTTGGGGTGGGGTGTGTTGAGGTGTGTAGGGTATGTTGATGTGTGTGTGAGTGTTTAGGGTGGGGTGGGGTGTGTAGGTATGTTGATGTGTGTGTGTTGGGGTGGGGTGTGTTGAGGTGTGTAGGGTATGTTGATGTGTGTGTGTGTGTTGGGGTGGGGTGTGTTGAGGTGTGTAGGGTATGTTGATGTGTGTGTGTGTGTTGGGGTGGGGTGTGTTGAGGTGTGTAGGGTATGTTGATGTGTGTGTGTGTGTTGGGGTGGGGTGTGTTGAGGTGTGTGTGTGTTGGGCTGGGGTGTGTAGGGTGTGTTGCTACACAGTCAGAAGGAGACCCCAGCAGAAACAGCATCCTGGAGCACCTGCATGTGTGTGTGTGTGTAGGGTAACATCTGTGTATCTTGTGGTGACTAAATGCTGTCATGTGACATTAACCTGTGTGACATCACCACCACCATCATCATCATCATCATAACATCAACACATCTACTCACCTAACCAGCCTCCTCCTCCACAAACACACACACCACACCCACGCAAGCTCACCACACACACGCTCCCTCACTTGCACATCACTCATACACTTGCAGCTCAACACACATACACTTGCAGTTCCTCCTTGACAAACACACACACACACCCTCCTCCTCCACTGCCGTGTCTGACGTGTGTGTGTGTGTGTGTGTGTGTGTGCATGTGGCAGCATGAAGAGGGCCAGCTCCCTGGGTGTTCTCAACGTCCCGGACAAACCTGTGGGAGAGGCTTTCAAAGTAAGGACACACACTCACATACACACACACACACACACTCACATACACACACACACACACACACACTCACATACACACACTCACACTCACATACACACACACACTCACACACACAAATACACACACACACACACACTCACACACACACACACACACTCACATACACACACTCACACACTCACATACACACATACACATACACACACACACACACACACACTCACATACACACACACACTCACACACACAAATACACACACACACACATACACACACTCACACACACACACAGTTGCTCTTCTCTCTCCTCTCTTCAGCTCTTCAGTCCCTCCTTCTCTCTCACCGATAAGAGCACACACACACACACACACACATTTATTCCTCTTGTCACGCTGAAATAACACCTCATGTGTCACGTTTGTGTGAGCATCACCATGGTAACACACTAACTTGTCCTGGCGTGTCTACTAATAGTTGTGGGCAGTCCAGGGGTAACTGGTCATCTAGACCCAGAAGCAGGAAGTCCAGGGTGCGTGGTAAGAGATGGTCAACGCCACCTAGTGGTCTCATGGGGAAAGGCCCGTATACTTTTTAGGCCTTAAGGAGACGGCGATCACACACATTCACTCAGTTGCCGATGGTGATAACAGGATACCACTGCCTCAGCCTGCTTAAGCTGGTTTCTAGGGCCTGAGCTAGGATGTGTGTGTGTGATGTGTGTGTGACATCCCTCCTGACAGGAGCGAAATCATCGTCTGAGGAAGACCCGTGACTTGAGTGCCAGTCATACTGACCTGGCACACTGATGACTCCGCCCACCAGGCACACACCAGCTCCAACAGGAAGCCCCACCCCATCTGAAGTCTCCGCCCCTTCTGCCTGGACTTCCTGTCCTCACACGGCTCAACCCAGACCTGAGGACACACTGAACTCACAACTGGCCTTACCTGCACTGACTGGGACACACACACACACACACACACACGTACATACACACACAACTGGCCTTACCTGCACTGACTGGGACACACACACACACACAACAGTAACTCATCCTTGCACTGTAATACCCCCCCCACACACACACACACTCACCTCACACAGACACCCTTGCACTGTAATACCCCCTCGCTCCACCTCCACCCCAACACACACACACACTGTAACTGTGCCCCACACACACACACCTTTAGCACTATAACTGTACCCCACCCCAACACACACACACCTTTAGCACTGTAACTGTGCCCCACCCCAACACACACACCTTTAGCACTATAACTGTGCCCCACCCCAACACACACCTTTAGCACTATAACTATGCCCCACTCCAACACACACACCTGTAGCACTATAACTGTGGGGGCGGTGGTAGTGTAGTGGCTAAGGAGCTGGGCTAGCGTGCAGTAGGAGCTGGGCTAGCGCTAGCGTGCAGTAGGAGCTGGGCTAGCATTAGCGTGCAGTAGGAGCTGGGCTAGCGCTAGCGTGCAGTAGGAGCTGGGCTAGTGCTAGCTTGCAGTAGGAGCTGGGCTAGCATTAGCGTGCAGTAGGAGCTGGGTTAGCATTAACATGCAGTAGGAGCTGGGCTAGTGCTAGCGTGCAGTAGGAGTTGGGTTAGCATTAGCGTGCAGTAGGAGCTGGGTTAGCATTAGCATGCAGTAGGAGCTGGGCTAGCATTAGCGTGCAGTAGGAGCTGGGCTAGTGCTAGCGTGCAGTAGCCAGTAAAGTTGTGGGCTCGGGGCTGTCACCTCTGTGCCCTTGAGCACTTTACCCGAGTTGCTCTGGGGAGATTGGCCCTTGGAATAATTGATGGAAGTCGCTTTTGGATAAAAGCGTCAACCAAATAAAGAAAAAGAAAAAATAGAAAAAATAAAATTCACAATCCACACACACCACTGTTACTCCACCCCCCCACCCCCACCACCAACCACTGTTACATCTCACCCCAACACACATACACAAACACTGGTTTGCCACTATAACACACCCACACACACCCTCACCACTGCAAGGCCTACAGAGGCAATGAAGTGTCCCCCTCACTCTCACTATTTCCTCACACACACACACACACACACTCACACCTCACAGGTTTCACACACACCTCACACAGTTTTTACACACATAAATGCCCCCCAGTACACACCAAGCTGCTGCACTCTTACACATCGCAACGCTTCTTCAGTTGTTTTTATTTTGTGTTTGCACTGGACAGTACACAAAGTCTGGTCTAAAGAAGGACATTTGACAACTGTGTGTGTGTGTGTGTGTGCGTGTGTCTGTGCGTTTGTCTGGTCTGTGTGTGTGTGTGTGTGTGTGTGTGTGTGTGTGTGTGTGTAGTTGCATGTATGCTGTCCTGTTACATATGTTTGTTGTATTTAACATATAAAGATGAAGTTTAGAGGCCCATTGACACAGACCTAACCCCCCCCCCACACACACACACACACACACACACACCATGTCCAGGAGTGTGTATCTGTGCTTTAGCTCTCAGCAGCGGGGCTGTTTACGGTTCATTATGATGTAATTTCCTGCTAGCGGCAGTGTGTGTGGAGACTTGTTGAAGAGTGGTTGAGTGGAGTGTATATAAGACATTTAGTACCCGTGGAACGGATTGAAGAGGACAATGTTACTGGACAGGTCATTTGTGGAGGCTGTGCTTGATTTCTCAGGACCGATAGAAGCACGTATCTCACTAGAACACTGCTGCACTAAAACTCCAATATGTTCAGCGTCTGATCTGGTGAAGTCAGATCTCTGTTACACAATGACGCGTCTTTAGAGTGGACCTGAGTTTTAAACTGTTCCTGTTGTACGCGTATGGCTTGATGAAGGATTCTAGAGTGTGAGAGGTTGCTATGATGACAGCACTCCTCCGTCCTGTGTTCTGTGTTACTATGTTGTTACTATGGCGATGTTACTATGTTGATATTGTGATGCACTGGAGAGAGTCCATGGACTGTAGGTTCTGTAGGATCTGTTCCATAGGGATAGTCGCTCTGCTTAAGGGTGTTTCTGTTTCACTGAACGCTGGGTTACTGATGAGGCTTTACCCAGGCTGGGTTACTGATGAGGGTTTACCCAGGCTGGGTTACTGAACTACATCCACCTGTGGAGGCACGTACTTGTGTGTTTGTGTGCTCAGAGTTTTAGTGGCTCCACACCACATGACAGTTGATCTGCAAAATTTAGTTTTTACCATAACTGGAAGGGCTGTTACAGGTGAGGGGCATTAGAGTTGAAATGGGTTGATTTTATAAGAAGTTTTAAGTGTACTATCCCTACTGAAAAAAACAGCCTGACCAGCTAAAGGTGGTTTGCTGGTTGACCAGCTTGTTGACCAGCTTGTTTGACCACCCTATGATGGTTGACCAGCTAGACCAGCAAATCTCTTGCGAAAACATACCTTCAGCTGGTTTACCCACCTAACGATGGTAATTCAGCTGGTTTTGCTTGTCGTACCACCTCAAGCTGGTCATTTTAGCTGGTGTTGCTGGTCTACACTGCTGGTTTAACTGGCCGTGCAGCTTATGTTGGTCAAGCCAGCATGACCATCTTACACAAACAATGTCAAGCTTGGCAGGCTGGTCACCAGCATGACCATCTTGCACCAGCTGTTTCCCACAAGACAGGCTGGTCAAACCAGCATGACCAGCTTCCTCAGATGGTCACCCCAGCACATCCAGCTGGTGGCCCAACCAGCTACACCAGCAAAGACCAGCAAGAGCTGGAAGAAAACCAGCAAAGACCAGCTAAAACCAGCTACCAGCATAAGCTGGTTTCTAGCTGTTTTTTTCAGCAGGGATGTGTGTTAAGTGGATGCTATGATCAGTCGGATGACGACCAGAGGCTAATTGACCTTTGAACCCTGACCTTACTGTATGGTGGTGACCTCTATGACATAACCCAGAGCAAATATAGCAGCGCTGCTTTAAACCTGCCTCTGGGTCTGTGTGTTCAGGCCATATGTGTGCGTGGACATCTCATTTGATATTATCTGAGAATGCACTTTCTTTTGCAGGACGGTCTTACCTGCGTGTGTGTGTGTGTGTGTTTGTGTGTGTTGTACTCCTACCACTGTTCTTGCCTATTTTGCCTGCTGTGCTGGCTAGACCCTATGTGTGTGTGTGTGTGTGTGTGTGTGTGTGTGTGGTTACTCTTTCTGCTCTGCACAGTGCCTGTGTACCTTGCTGGACATTGTGTATATTTGAATAATTAAATAAAAATGTTTAAACCTCTCCTGAGCTGTTGTTTTTTTATTATTATTAATAATAATAATAATAATAATAATAAATATAGCTGCAAGCAGCAATGTGGGGGCCAAGCAGTGCGCTATAGCAGGAATGGCGTTGGCATGGCATGAGCAAGCACTCACAGCAATAAGCCAAATTACACCAATGTCCTTGTGCATTCTCACAATCAGCTCCCATGTCCCTCTACCAAGTTTGGACTTCATACACCAAAGTGTTGCTGAGATGTGAGCTCACTTTCTTTATTACAGCACCCCTAGAGGCCAAATGAGACCACTTTCCTTGCATGTCCTCACAATCAGCTAATATGTCCATGTATCAAGTTTGGACTTCATACAATGAAGCTTTGCTGAGATATGAGCCCACTTCCTGTATTACAGCGCCCCCTATAGAGGCCAAATGATGCCAATTTCCTACTGTGTCCTCACAATCAGGTTCCAAGTCCCTGTACCAAGTTTGGACTTCATACATCAAAGATTTCCTGAGATTCGAGCTCAATTTGTCTATTACAGCACCCCTAGAGGCCAAATGAGACCACTTTCCTTGCATGTCCTCACAATCAGCTAATATGTCCATGTATCAAGTTTGGACTTCATGCAACGAAGCGTTGCTGAGATATGAGCCCACTTCCTGTATTACAGCGCCCCCTATAGAGGCCAAATTATGTCAATTTCCTACTGTGTCCTCACAATCAGGTACCAAGTCCCTGTACCAAGTTTGAACTTCATACATCAAAGCGTTGCTAAGATAGGAGGTCACTTCCTGTATTGCAGCGCCCCCTATAGAGGCCAAATGATTCCAATTTCCTAGTGTTTCATCATAATCAGATAACAGGTCCTTATACCAAGTTTGGACTTTTTACACCGAAGCGTTGCTGAGATACAAGCTCACTTCCTGTATTACAGCGCCCCCTATAGAGGCCACATGATGCCAATTTCGTAGTGCGTCCTCACAATCAGATACCAAGTCCCTGTACCAAGTTTGGACTTCATACATTAAAGCATAGCCGAGATGTCAGCCCACTTCCTGTTAGGCGGCATCATCGCCATGTGTGATTGGCTGTCACGGGCAAATAAACTTGAAATTAAAAAATCTGACAAGTATCGTTTGTGCGGCTCGGTCTGAAGATCATCTCCGCCAAGTTCTGTGAAAATCGGATGAAATTTGTAACCGCTGAAACTTCTCGTAGTGTTTGGACCAAATCCAATATGGCGGAGGTCCAATATGGCGGAAAGTCACGGGATAGGGGTCGATGAACTCGAGATTGTTCAAGGATTCAGACGCTACCTCAATTGTGAAAATCAGACAAAAGAGTCAAGGATCACGTGCATGAACGCATGTCCACCTTTGAACTGGTGGTGGTGCTAGAGTGTTCAATGTATATGCATAAAAATTGCTGTGAGTGATTGGGACAGTGTCCTGGTATCAAGTTTTGTTACCGTAAAACTTCAAATAATCGCCGAGTCCCTAAGAGACGCCTGTCTCTTTTAAACGCCTGGCGTGACTACAGGTTTGGGTTAAAGGCCGGTCTCCAGTAGAGGCCTGGTCTGTTTTTTAGTTTCGGGTTGTATTTAATCTTCTAAAACCCGTCAGATTGTGTGTTTAAAGATTCGCAATGACACGAAACCGTTACAGAAAGGAGGTTACAGCAGTGTGGATTAGATGTTGCACGTCGTTACAAGCCGTCGCAAAGCATTCACATGTCTGGTCACAGTTGCAAGGTTTTAGAATGTTGCATCAAGTTGCTGCTCATCTCGTTGCGAATCTTGGGTGTGATTTGGGCTTAAGTATGCGCAGACTGCGCACGTTATGATTAGATGGCAATAAAAGACTGAGGTGGGGAAAAGCTAGAGTTCCAAATTGTATAACTTTTTTTCCAATATGAACTATGCCTATATGTCCGACTTCGTCATCGTTCAATTCATCCCTTGTGTTTAAAATTTGCGGATAGGCCGATGGTAAGCTTGTTTTTATGCTGGCAACAAAACCAGAACGGTTCGCGAACGTTATTCTTTATTCCAAATGCCATGGCGATAAAGAGAAAGAAGTCAAAAAAGGAATATACCTTAGACTAGGCTATATCAGAGCCGTTTACGGACATTCTCTGGCTATATAACCTACTGAAATAGGTTAATGATGTAAAGTCAAGTGCGCTTCTATGGGACTGGTGTGTGCGCGCACAGTTTTTATTGATGAGTCGGAGTGGCAAGTGCTGCGCATAGTTGCAGTGGAATGTGGCTGCCCAGGGCATTATAAAACTTCTCACTCTTAGACCTACTCATACACGGCAGTGAAATGGCGTATTTAGCTGTCTAAATTCGAATCATATGCTGGGGGAGAAATCTTCGGACTTCCATGATTATTTTGTTATTCAGCACCCCTGGTCAAAAATATGTTCCCGCGCGCCTGGAAGTTGTCAAATTTGGCAAATACAAAATGGGGGGAAACAATATGGTTCATGCTCTCTCATGCTGTTTCATTCGTGCCGAAAAGGAGGGATAATTAAACATTAAGCACGTTCCACTTTTGCATAAATAATTCCTGAACAGGTTTTGGTCAGGGCTGATAATACAACTGTATTTGACAAAGGACCGATATAGGCTATTTGCTAGTGACAAAATATGAGCTTTCAGTGTGATACGATCTCTTTGTAGATTACGTTTAATTAAAATGTGTTTTATCTGTTCTGGCTATACCCGCTATTTGGATCTTACTGTATCTCACTCAATGAACAACATCTCAACACTAAATGAATGATGATCCGTAATTGTCATCAGCCTAGTCATATAGGTAGACATTCAGTGTGTTTGAAATAATGAATTCGATAATATTTTCCATCTTTGCAGAGGAAAGGTTTTGTGTAAAGGGAATTAAAGGCCTGTCTCATATAGACGCCTGTCTCTTATACTAGCCGGTGCAGTTTGGCGATTTGGGAAAATAAAAGCCTGGGCTATTATTTGGAGTTTTACGGTATGTTAACTCAAAGTACCACGGAGATGTTAGTCCACTTCCTGTTTGGCGGCTTCATCACCATATTTGATTGGCTGTCACGGGCAAACAAAAATGAAATTGAAAAATCTGACAAGTATCGTTTGTGCGGCTCGGGCAGAAGATCATCTCCGCCAAGTTCCATGAAAATCGGATGAAATTTGTGAACGCTGAAACTTTTCGTAGAGTTTGGACTAAATCTAATATGGTGGTGATCCAATATGGCGGAAAGTGACGTAATAGGAGTCATTGAACTCAGGTCGGTCCAGGGATTACAACAGTGCCTGATTTGTGAAAATCGGACCCACCGTTCAATGGTCACATGCGTGAATGCAATCCAGGTTCGACCCATTGGTGGCGCTAGAGTGTTGGGCATGAGTTCTATACATTGGTGAGAGTGATCATGGGACGGTTCTGAATCAGTGTGCCGAATTTCATAACTTTAGACCCAGCGGTTCTATTTTTGGCCAAATTTTGACCCGTTGGTGGCGCTAGACGGCTGGGTTTAGAGATCCGTAAATGAGCGTGAGTGGTCAGTGGAGTGTCCCGAAACTTTCTGCCAAAAAATCTGCACTTTTTAGCCAGGCGTTCTATGGGCTGCCATAGACTCCAATGGCAGATGTGTAATAATAATAAATATAGCTGCAAGCAGCAATGCGGGGGCCAAGCAGTGCGCTATAGCAGGAATGGCGTTGCCATGGGATGAGCAAGCACTCACAGCAAGTTTGATGGCAATTGGATAAAGAACGGCTGAGAAATAAGCTAATTTACTTTGTTAAAGCACAACTAGAGGCCAAATTACACCAATGTCCTTGTGCGTTCTTACAATCAGCTCCCATATCCGTCTACCAAGTTTGGACTTCATACACCAAAGTGTTGCTGAGATGTGAGCTCACTTTCTTTATTGCAACACCCCTAGAGGCCAAATGAGACCACTTTCCTTGCATATCCTCACAATCAGCTAATATGTCCATGTATCAAGTTTGGACTTCATACAACGAAGCGTTGCTGAGATATGAGCCCACTTCCTGTATTACAGCGCCCCCTATAGAGGCCAAATGATGCCAATTTCCTACTGTGTCCTCACAATCAGATACCAAGTCCCTGTACCAAGTTTGGACTTCATACATCAAAGCGTTGCTGAGATACAAGCTCACTTCCTGTATTGCAGCGCCCCCTGTAGAGGCCAAATGACGCCAATTTCCTAGTGCATCCCCACAATCAGGTACCAAGTCTCTATACCAAGTTTGGACTTCGTACATCAAAGCATTGCTGAGATACAAGCTCACTTCCTGTATTGCAGCGCCCCCTATAGAGGCCAAATGATGCCAATTTCCTAGTGCGTCCTCACAATCAGATACCAAGTCCCTGTACCAAGTTTGGACTTCATACATTAAAGCGTAGCCGAGATGTTAGCCCACTTCCTGTTAGGCGGCATCGTCGCCATGTGTGATTTGCTGTCACGGGCAAATAAACTTAAAATTAAAAAATCTGACAAGTATCGTTTGTGCGGCTCGGTCTGAAGATCATCTCCGCCAAGTTCTGAGAAAATCGGAAGAAATTTGTAACCGCTGAAACTTTTCGTAGAGTTTGGACTAAATCCAACATGGCGGAGGTCCAATATGGCGGAAAGTGACGGGATAGGGGTCGATGAACTTGGGATGTTCCAAGGATTAAGACGCTACCTCAATTGTGAAAATCAGACAAAAGAGTCAAGGATCACGCGCATGAACGCATGTCCAGCATTGAACTGGTGGTGGCGCTAGAGTGTTCAATGTATATGCATAAAAATTGCTGTGAGTGATTGGGACAGTGTCCTGACTAATGGTATCGAGTTTTGTTATGTTAACTCAAAGCGTCACGGAGATGTTAGTCCACTTCCTGTTTGGCGGCTTCATCACCATATTTGATTGGCTGTTACAGGCAAACAAAAATGAAATTGAAAAATCTGACAAGTATCGTTTTTGCGGCTCGGGCAGAAGATCATCTCCGCCAAGTTCTGTGAAAATCGGATGAAATTTGTAACCGCTGAAACTTTTCGTAGAGTTTGGACTAAATCCAATATGTCGGAGGTCCAATATTGCAGAAAGTGACGGGATAGGAGTCGATGAACTCGGGATGGTCCAGGGATTCAGACGCTACCTCAATTGTGAAAATCAGACAAAAGAGTCAAGGAATACGCGCATGAACGCATGTCCAGCATTAAACTGGTGGTGGCGCTAGAGTATTCAATGTATGCATAAAAATTGCTGTGAGAGATTGGGACAGTGTCCTGACTAATGGTACCGAGTTTTGTTATGTTAGCTCAAAATGCCACAGAGATGTTAGTCCACTTCCTGTTTGGCAGCTTCATCGCCATATTTGATTGGCTGTCACGGGCAAACAAAAATGAAATTGAAAAATCTGACAAGTATCTTTTGTGCGGCTCGGGAAGAAGATCATCTCCGCCAAGTTCCATGAAAATCGGATGAAATTTCTGACCGCTGAAACTTTTTGTAGAGTTTGGACTAAATCCAATATGACGGAGGTCCAATATGGCGGAAAGTGACGTAATAGGGTTCATTGAAATTAGGTCGGTCCAGGGATTCCAACGGTGCCTGATATGTGAAAATCGGACGCACCGTTCAATGGTCACATGCGTGAATGCAATCCAGGTTCGACCCATTGGTGGCGCTAGAGTGTTGGGCATAGAGTTCTGTAAATTGGTGAGAGTCATCATGGGACAGTGCTGAATCAGTGTGCCAAATGTCATAACTTTAGACCCAGCGGTTCAATTTTCGGCCAGATTTTGACCTGTTGGTGGCGCTAGATGGCTGGGTTTAGAGGTCCGTAAATGAGTGTGAGTGGTCAGTGGAGTGTCCCGAAACTTTCTGCCAAAAAATCTGAACTTTTTAGCCAGGCGTTCTATGGGCTGCCATAGACTCCAATGGCAGAAGTGTAATAATAGGAAAAGCTAGTAACTCAATGGGTGCCTTCGCAGCTTCGCTGCTTGGCCCCCAAATATAACCGTAAGCGGTGATTTACTGGGTCCGAGCAAAACGAACATGAGGTAGCATAGCTTTTTAGTTTTACATATGCTTTGATTGTTTGGGCACAATTGTTCAAAAAAACAAAAAGATTGGATTTCGGTTATCGGATTTCAGTTACCGGATTTCGGCTATCGGATTGGATCAAATCTTGAAAATGAGTTATTCAAAGGGAAACAAGGATCCTGAAATTGGATTAGATCACATAATTAGGGCCCGAGCACCGAAGGGCGCAAGGCCCTATTGTTTTTGTAAGGATTATTATTATTATTATTATTATTATTAGGGCCCGAGCACCGAAGGGCGCAAGGCCCTATTGTTTTTGTAAGGATTATTATTATTATTAGGGCCCGAGCACCGAAGGGCGCAAGGCCCTATTGTTTTTGTAAGGATTATTATTATTATTAGGGCCCGAGCACCGAAGGGCGAAAGGCCCTATTGTTTTTGTAAGGATTATTATTATTAGGGCCCGAGCACCGAAGGGCGCAAGGCCCTATTGTTTTTGAAAGGATTATTAGGGCCCGAGCACCCAAAGGGCGCAAGGCCCTATTGTTTTTGTAAGGATTATTATTAGGGCCCGAGCACCGAAGGGCGCAAGGCCCTATTGTTTTTGTAAGGATTATTATTATTATTATTATTATTATTATTATTATTTTTAGGGCCCGAGCACCGAAGGGCGCAAGGCCCTATTGTTTTTGTAAGGATTATTATTATTATTATTATTCATTATTCTACTTTTTTGCTTTCCTGTTTTTGAAGTGGTTAACATGGTCGAAAACTCTTGAAATGTGGCACACACGTCAAGTGTCACGCATCGCAGTTATGTAGAAGAGTTTGACTCCGGGCGTGGCCCAGGGTCTCGCTAGCGCCCCCTTAGGTGACTGATCCCGTGGTTGGCATATATTTTGAGGTGGTTAACATAAATGAAAAGTCTTGAAATTTGACACACACATCAGGTGTCACACAAAGCAGCTAGGTACAAAAGCTTGGCCCCTGGCATGGCCCAGGGACTCGCTAGCGCCCCCTTACGCCTCCTTAGGTGACTGATCCCGTGGTTGGCATATAATTTCAGCTACACACACCAAATTTGGTAGGTGTCTGTATCTCTCCAAGATGCACAACTTTCCTATGTACAATGCATTAGCCACGCCCAACAGGAAGTGATATATTTGGGATTTTGTGCAGACTAATGTGATGAAATATGTGCTGAATTGTGATCCCAAAAGAGGTGCTTCCCATGGGTGAAAACGTATGCAATTTGGCACACACATCAAGTGGTACAGTGAATAGACAGGGATAAAAGCTTGGCACCGGGTATGGCCCAGAGACTCGCTAGCGCCCCCTTATGTCACTGTGACTTCTGGTTGGCATATAGTTTTAGATACACACACCAAATTTGGGGGGTGTATGTAACTCCCAAAAACAAACAACTTTTGTATTAACATGCCATTAGCCACGCCCACAGGAAGTGAGGTATTTGAGAATTTGTGCATTGTGGACATGATCAATTTTAATGTACTCCTCCTAGACGGTTGATCCGATTCATGTCAAAGTTGGTATACATGACGCCGAGATGTTCCTGATTCTAAATTGTGAAGCCTTTTTTTGATATGTTGTAATTTGACAAAATGGCAAAATTGTTAATTTTAATACCGTTCCACACAAACAATAAATGTGTCATGATTCACCATGCATGGCTTGAAATGTTTTACATTTCACAGGTCTTTGAATACCATGGGAGTGATGATATTCACATGCCCTTAATGCATATTTGGCATAGCGCCACCACCTGGCAACAGAAAGAATGGCAATTACAGTGATGTAACATGATCAATTTTAACATACTCCTCCTAGACGGTTTGTCAGATTCATGTGAAATTCGGCAAACATTATGCCAAGATGTCGCTGATGTTAAATTGTGAAGGGATTTTTTATATGTTGTAATATGTCATGATTTTAATATCACACCATATAAACAGGAAATGTGTCATAAAGTCACAGTGCATTGAATGAATGGTCTGAAACTTCTCAGGTTAATAGATATTATGATTATGATGATATTCAGACACCCAATGGGCCTGCCTGGCATAGCGCCACCACCTGGCCAAGTAGGAAATGTGCCAGAAATGGACAATGCCTTAAGTGATTGATCTGAAACTTTATAAAATATTGGATATCATTATTGTGATGATATTCACACATACTGTATAATTCACATGCCTAGCATAGCGCCACCATCTGGTCTAACAGGAAATATGCCAGAAATGCTCTATGCTTTGAATGAATGATCTGAAACTTCTCAGGTTAATAGAAATTATAATTATGATGATATCCAGAGACCCTATGGGCCTGCCTGGCATAGCGCCACCACCTGGCCAAGCAGGAAAATGTGCCAGAAATTGGTAATACCTATATTGGTTTATCTGAAACTTTGCAAAATATTGGATATCATTATTGTGATGATATTCACGTGTAATTCAAATGCCTAATATAGCGCCACCATCTGGCCAAAAAGTGTATCAGAAATGTTCTTTGCTTAAAATGAATAATCTGAAATTTCTCAGGTTAATTTAAATTATGATTATGATGACACACAATGGGCCTGCCTTGCATTGCGCCCCCACCTGGCCAAGCAAGTAAATGTGCCAGAAAATAACATGCAAAAACAAATAGCACACACATCAAATATGTACATTTTACAAATGCACCACGTCGGTGCTTTGTTCAGGGCTGTACGTTAACTTTTTTTGCAAGTAGCACTGGTGCTACAGAGGTTAAAAGTTTTGTAGCACCAGCCACAAATTCTGTAGCATCGATATAAAACCTCTAAAATCTCTAAAAACAATCAGTTCATCACAGTTCATCAATTGTGGTTGGGATCTAGGCCTACTGCAACTGGATTGATAAAAGATCATGTACTTGTAAACATCTCACCTGGCTACATTGTGTTTGAGATGAACAAAAGCTATCAGCATGATATGTTATTTAGTTGTTGTGTTTTTGTAAAAACAAAAAAACAATCCCTGACAGTTCCATGCAGTTAGACGTTTCAACGGGTATCAGCAAGACAGGTCATGCCATTGATTTTTTGTTAATTTTTCTTATTCATGGAAGTCCGTTAATTTATTTTTGAATAAGTAAAAGATATGCTGAAGATTTTATTCCACTAAGATTTAATTCACGTTTAGTTCATATTTCTAAGTTTTTAGATTAGTGTAACCCTACATTCAACCTTATTGTCATTGCACGAGTGAAATACCGTAATTACAGTGGTGCAAATGAGTAGGCTAACTGACATGTCAAATGCATCCCTAGACTGTTCCATACACATAAGCTACAGTAGGTAGCCTAGATAGCTGAAGGTCTGTGGCTAACGCAGTCGTAATTAAAGTGTCGTTAAGGTTTTTTCGGAACCGATCTTGTATAGGTTATTAAGCACTACTAAGCGAGACTGTTGCGCATGAAGTGGGCTCATATTTGACAGATAGAAGCGAACTGGACTTTTTTCTTCTAAGTTTTAGATCTGAATGGTGTTGTTTGGATAAGTTGTTCGTTTTAAACTGAACTAAAAATGCAAAGCAACAAGGCGATTGCCACAAACTTCTACCTCTGCTTGCCTAATCTAATCACCTCAGCCCGGCCCGGTCGGAAGATACTTTCGCTTTAGGCTAAACATATCTATCACTTGTTTGATTCGCGAGGATAATTTGCAAGGTGTTGTTTGTTTTGGAGTTGGATTGTTTGGATACTAGGCCTACAAACAAGTAGACATAGTTTTTAATCGTGTAGACTGCAACTAAGTTGAAATCAAAGTAGCCTACATCGATTCCCCTCTCAAAGAAGTAGTCTATACATACGCACTTCAAACAAACAAACGTTTCACCGGGAGCCTACACCGGGCTCGTAACGAAGAGCTCCGTTCGCGACGCGCAAAAACAGAAGACGGGTCTATATTTTTTTTTACGTAGCCTAAGCGCCGCTATCACATCTGGTGTAGCCAGTTGCACTGATCACAGAAGAAGGTAATTGCTGTAGCCTCCCTGTCAGTCTCACACGCATGCATTGTATTGCCATAAGCAAAACTGTATACTGTAGCACCAGTGCTACCTTGGTAAATCATCCATCGCACAAACTAATTTTTTTGTAGCATGTGCGACATATATGTCGCACTGTACAGCCCTGGCTTTGTTGGAATCTGAAATGTCACGGGTTGCGGCCCACAGGTGCTCGGGCCCGCCATTGCCGCTTGCGGCTATATTTCTATATTATTATTGTTATTCTACTTTTTTGCTTTCCTGTTTTTGAGGTGGTTAACATGGTCGAAAACTCTTGAAATTTGGCACACACGTCAAGTGTTACGCATCACAGTTAGGAACAAGAGATTGACCCCGGGCGTGGCCCAGGGACTCGCTAGCGCCCCCTCAGGTGACTGATCCCGTGGTTGGCAAATATTTTGAGGTGGTTAACATAATCGAAAAGTCTTCAAATTTGGCACACACATCAGGTGTCATACAAAGCAGCTAGGTAAAAAAGCTTGGCCCCGGGCATGGCCCACAGACTCGCTAGCGCCCCCTTATGTCACTGTGACTTGTGGTTGGCATATAGTTTTAGATACACACACCAAAATTGGGGGGTGTATGTAACTCCCAAAAACAAACAACTTTTGTATTAACATGCCATTAGCCACGCCCACAGGAAGTGAGGTAATTGAGAATTTGTACGTTGTGGACATGATTAATTTTAACGTACTCCTCCTAGACGGTTGATCCGATTCATGTCAAAGTTGGTATACATGACGCTGAGATGTTCCTGATTCTAAATTGTGAAGCCTTTTTTTGATATGTTGTAATTTAACAAAATGGCGAAATTGTTAATTTTAATACCGTTCCACACAAACAATAAATGTGTCATAATTCACCATACATGGCTTGAAATGTTTTAAATTTCACAGGTCATTAAAGACCATGTTAATGATAATATTCACATGCCCATAATGCATGTTTGGCATAGCGCCACCAACTGGCAACAGAAAGAATGGCAATTATGCTGATTTCACATGATCCATTTGAACATACTCCTCCTAGGCGGTTTGTCAGATTCATTTGAAATTTGGCAAACATTATGCCAAGATGTCGCTGATGTTGAATTGTGAATGGATTTTGGAATGTTGTAATATATTTGATATGATTTTAATATCTCACCACATAAACAGGAAATGTGTCATAAATCACAGTGCATTGAATGAATGGTCTGAAACTTCTCAGGTTAATAGATATCATGATTATGATGATATCCAGACACCCAATGGGCCTGCCTGGCATAGCGCCACCACCTGGCCAAGCAGGAAATGTGCCAGAAATGGACAATGCCTTAAGTGATTGATCTGAAACTTTATAAAATATTGGATATCATTATTGTGATGATATTCACATGCGTAATTCACAGGCCTAGCATAGCGCCACCTTCTGGCCAAGCAGGAAATGTGCCAGAAATGCTCTATGCTTTGAATAAATGGTCTGAAACTTTTCAGGTTAATAGATATTATGATTATGATGATATCCAGACACCCAATGGGCCTGCCTGGCATAGCGCCACCACCTGGCCAAGCAGGAAATGTGCCAGAAATGGACAATGCCTCAAGTGATTGATCTGAAAGTTTACAAACATTTTGGATATCATTATTGTGATGATATTCACATGTGTAATTTTCATGCCTAACATAGCGCCACCATCTGGCCAACCAAAAAGTGTATCAGAAATGTTCTTTGCTTAAAATGAATGGTCTTGAATTTCTCAGGTTAATATATATTATGATTATGATGACACCCAATGGGCCTGCCTTGCATTGCGCCCCCACCTTGCCAAGCGAGTAAATGTGGCAGAAAATAAAATACAAAAACAAATAGCACACGCATCAAATATGTACATTTCACAAACGCACCACGTCGGTGCTTTGTTGGATTCCGACATGTCACGGGTTGCGGCCCGCAGGTGCTCGGGCCCGCCATTGCCGCTTGCGGCTATATTTATTATTAGGGCCCGAGCACCGAAGGGCGCAAGGCCCTATTGTTTTTGTAAGGATTATTATTATTATTATTATTCATTATTCTACTTTTTTGCTTTCCTGTTTTTGAAGTGGTTAACATTGTCGAAAACTCTTGAAATGTGGCACACACGTCAAGTGTCTCGCATCGCAGTTATGTACAAGAGTTTGACTCCGGGCGTGGCCCAGGGTCTCGCTAGCGCCCCCTTAGGTGACTGATCTCGTGGTTGGCATATATTTTGAGGTGGTTAACATAAACGAAAAGTCTTGAAATTTGACACACACATAAGGTGTCACACAAAGCAGCTAGGTACAAAAGCTTGGCCCCGGGCATGGCCCAGGGACTCGCTAGCGCCCCCTTACGCCTCCTTAGGTGACTGATCCCGTGGTTGGCATATAATTTCAGCTACACACACCAAATTTGGTAGGTGTCTGTATCTCTCCAAGATGAACAACTTTCCTATGTACAATGCATTAGCCACGCCCAACAGGAAGTGAGATATTTGGGATTTTGTGCAGACTAATGTGATGAAATATGTGCTGAATTGTGATCCCAAAAGAGGTGCTTCCCATGGGTGAAAACGCATGAAATTTGGCACACACATCAAGTGATACAGTGAATAGACATGGATAAAAGCTTGGCACCGGGCGTTGGCCAGGAACTCCATAGCGCCCCCTTATGTCACTGTGACTTGTGGTTGGCATATAGTTTTAGATACACACACCAAATTTGGTGAGTGTATGTAACTCCCAAAACCAAACAACTTTTGTATTAACATGTCATTAGCCACGCCCACAGGAAGTGAGGTAATTGAGATTTTGTGCGTTGTGGACATGATCAATTTTAACATACTCCTCCTAGACGGTTGATCCGATTCATGTCAAAGTTGGTATACATGACGCCGAGATGTTCCTGATTATAAATTGTGAAGCCTTTTTTTGATATGTTGTAATTTGACGAAATGGCGAAATTATTAATTTTAATACCCTTCCACATGAACAATAAATGTGTCATAATTCACCATGCATGGCTTGAAATGTTTTAAATTTCACAGGTCATTAAAGACCATGTTAATGATAATATTCACATGCCCATAATGCATGTTTGGCATAGCGCCACCACCTGGCAACAGAAAGAATGACAATTATACTGATTTCACATGATCAATTTGAACATACTCCTCCTAGACGGTTTGTCAGATTCATTTGAAATTTGGCGAATATTATGCCAAGATGTCGCTGATGTTAAATTGTGAAGGGATTTTTGATAACTTATATATTTGATATGATTTTAATATCTCACCACATAAACAGGAAATGTGTCATAAATCACAGTGCATTGAATGAATGGTCTGAAACTTCTCAGGTTAATAGATATCATGATTATGATGATATCCAGACACCCAATGGGCCTGCCTGACATAGCGCCACCACCTGGCCAAGCAGGAAATGTGCCAGAAATGGACAATGCCTTAAGTGATTGATCTGAAACTTTATAAAATATCAGACATCATTATTGTGATGATATTCACATTCGTAATTCACAGGCCTAGCATAGCGCCACTATCTGGCCAAGCAGGAAATGTGCCAGAAATGCTCTATGCTTTGAATAAATGGTCTGAAACTTTTCAGGTTAATAGATATTATGATTATGATGATATCCAGACACCCAATGGGCCTGCCTGGCATAGCGCCACCACCTGGCCAAGCAGGAACATGTGGCAGAAATTGGCAATGCCTTTATTGATTGATCTGAAACTTTACAAAATATTGGATATCATTATTGTGATGATATTCACATGTGTAATTCACATGCCTGGCATAGCGCCACCATCTGGCCAAGCAGGAAATGTGCCAAAAATGTTCAATGCTTTGACTCATTTATCTGAAATTTTACACAAAATTAGATATCATGATGATGAAATTCAAATGTCTTATTAACATGCCTTACATAGTGCCACCAATTGGCAAGATAAGGAATGTGTTTTTTCCACGTCTGTTGGATATCACCATCAGATGCATCAGATTAATCAGATTAGCACACACATCAAATATGTACATTTCAGAAGGGCACCACGTCGGTGCTTTGTTGGGTTCCGAAATGTCACGAGTTGCGGCCCGCAGGTGCTCGGGCCCGCCATTGCCGCTTGCGGCTATATTTATTATTATTATTGAGTATTATTATTGTTATTCTACTTTTTTGCTTTCCTGTTTTTGAGGTGGTTAACATGGTCGAAAACTCTTGAAATTTGGCACACACGTCAGGTGTCACACATCGCAGTTAGGTACAAGAGCTTGACCCCGGGCGTGGCCCAGGGACTCGCTAGCGCCCCCTTATTTGACTGATCCCGTGGTTGGCAAATATTTTGAGGTGGTTAACATAATCGAAAAGTCTTGAAATTTGGCACACACATCTAGTGATGCAGTGAATAGACAGGGATAAAAGCTTGGCACTGGGCGTTGCCCAGCAACTCCATAGCGCCCCCTTATGTCACTGTGACTTGTGGTTGGCATATAGTTTTAGATACACACACCAAATTTGGTAGGTGTATGTAACTCCCAAAAACAAACAACTTTTGTATTAACATGCCATTAGCCACGCCCACAGGAAGTGAGGTAATTGAGATTTTGTGCGTTGTGGACATGATCAATTTTAACGTACTCCTCCTAGACGGTTGATCCAATTCATGTCAAAGTTGGTATACATGACGCCGAGATGTTCCTGATGATAAATTGTGAAGCGTTTTTTTGATATGTTGTAATTTGACAAAATGGCGAAATTATTAATTTTAATACCCTTCCACATAAACAATAAATGTGTCATAATTAACCATGCATGGCTTGAAATGTTTTAAATTTCACAGGTCATGGAAGACCATGTTAATGATAATATTCACATGCCCATAATGCATGTTTGGCATAGCGCCACCAACTGGCAACAGAAAGAATGACAATTATACTGATGTCATATGATCAATTTGAACATACTCCTCCTAGACGGTTTGTCAGATTCATTTGAAATTTGGCAAACATTATGCCAAGATGTCGCTGATGTTAAATTGTGAAGGTATTTTTGAATGTTGTAATATATTTGATATGATTTTAATATCTCACCACATAAACAGGAAATGTGTCATAAATCACAGTGCATTGAATGAATGGTCTGAAACTTCTCAGATTAATAGATATCATGATTATGATGATATCCAGACACCAAATGGGCTTGCCTGGCATAGCGCCACCACCTGGCCAAGCAGGAAATGTGCCAGAAATGGAAAATGCCTTAAGTGATTGATCTGAAACTTTATAAAATATTGGATATCATTATTGTGATGATATTCACATGCGTAATTCACAGGCCTAGCATAGCGCCACCTTCTGGCCAAGCAGGAAATGTGCCAGAAATGCTCTATGCTTTGAATAAATGCTCTGAAACTTCTCAGGTTAATAGATATTATGATTATGATGATATCCAGACACCCAATGGGCCTGCCTGGCATAGCGCCACCACCTGGTCAAGCAGGAAATGTGCCAGAAATGGACAATGCCTTAAGTGATTGATCTGAAAGTGTACAAACATTTTGGATATCATTATTGTGATGATATTCACATGTGTAATTTCAATGCCTAACATAGCGCCACCATCTGGCCAACCAAAAAGTGTATCAGAAATGTTCTTTGCTTAAAATGAATGGTCTGAAATTTCTCAGGTTAATATATATTATGATTATGATGACACCCAATGGGCCTGCCTTGCATTACGCCCCCACCTGGCCAAGCGAGTAAATGTGGCAGAAAATAAAATACAAAAGCAAATAGCCCACGCATCAAATATGTACATTTCACACACGCACCACGTCGGGGCTTTGTTGGATTCCGACATGTCACGGGTTGCGGCCCGCAGGTGCTCGGGCCCGCCATTGCCGCTTGCGGCTATATTTCTGTATTATTATTGTTATTCCACTTTTGTGCTTTCCTGTTTTTGAGGTGGTTAACATGGTCAAAACCTCTTGAAATTTGGCACACACGTCAGGTGTCACGCATCGCAGTTAGGTACAAGAGCTTGACGCCGGGCGTGGCCCAGGGACTCGCTAGCGCCCCCTTAGGTGACTGATCCCGTGGTTGGCAAATATTTTGAGGTGGTTAACATAATCGAAAAGTCTTGAAATTTGGCACACACATCAAGTGTCACACAAAGCAGCTAGGTAAAAAAGCTTGGCCCCGGGTATGGCCCAGGGACTCGCTAGCGCCCCCTTACGCCCCCTTAGATGACTGATCCCGTGGTGGGCATATACTTTCAGCTACACACACCAAATTTGGTAGGTGTCTGTATCTCCCCAAGATGAACGACTTTCGTATGTACAATGCATTAGCCACGCCCAACAGGAAGTGAGGTATTTGGGATTTTGTGCAGACTAATATGTGATGAAATATGTGATGAATCATGATGCCAAAAGAGGTGCTTCCCATGGGTGAAAACGCATGAAATTTGGCACACACATCAAGTGATACAGTGAATAGACAGGGATAAAAGCTTGGCACCGGGCGTTGCCCAGGAACTCCATAGCGCCCCCTTATGTCACTGTGACTTGTGGTTGGCATATAGTTTTAGATACACACACCAAATTTGGTGGGTGTATGTAACTCCCAAAAACAAACAACTTTTGTATTAACATGCCATTAGCCACGCCCACCGGAAGTGAGGTAATTGAGATTTTGTGCGTTGTGGACATGATCAATTTTAACGTACTCCTCCTAGACGGTTGATCCGATTCATGTCAAAGTTGGTATACATGCCGCCGAGATGTTCCTGATTCTAAATTGTGAAGCCTTTTTTTGATATGTTGTAATTTGACAAAATGGCGAAATTGTTAATTTTAATACCGTTCCACACAAACAATAAATGTGTCATAATTCACCATGCATGGCTTGAAATGTTTTAAATTTCACAGGTCATTAAAGACCATGGTAGTGATGATATTCACTTGCCCATAATGCATGTTTGGCATAGCGCCACCACCTGGCAACAGAAAGAATGGCAATTACACTGATGTTGCATGATCACTTTTAACATACTCCTCCTAGACAGTTTGTCAGAATCATGTGAAATTTGGCAAATATGATGCCAAGATGTTGCTGATGTTAAATTGCGAAGGGATTTTTGATATGTTGTAATATGTCACGATTTTAATAATTCACCATATAAACAGGACATGTGTCATAAAGTCACAGTGCATTGAATGAATGGTTTGAAACTTCTCAGGTTAATAGATATTATGATTATGTTGATATCCAGACATTCAATGGGCCTGCCTGGCACAGCGCCACCACCTGGCCAAGTAGGAAATGTGCCAGAAATGGACAATGCCTTAAGTGATTGATCTGAAACTTTATAACATATCAGATATCATTATTGTGATGATATTCACATTCGTAATTCACAGGCCTAGCATAGCGCCACCATCTGGCCAAGCAGGAAATGTGCCAGAAATGCTCTATGCCTTGAATAAATGGTCTGAAACTTCTCATGTTAATAGATATTATGATTATGATGATATCCAGACACCCAATGGGCCTGCCTGGCATAGCGCCACCACCTGGTCAAGCAGGAAATGTGCCAGAAATGGACAATGCCTTAAGTGATTTATCTGAAAGTTTACAAAAAAGTTAGATATCATTATTGTGATGATATTTACATGTGTAATTTCCATGCCTAACATAGCGCCACCATCTGGCCAACCAAAAAGTGTATCAGAAATGTTCTTTGCTTAAAATGAATGGTCTAAAATTTCTCAGGTTAATATATATTATGATTATGATGACACCCAATGGGCCTGCCTTGCATTACGCCCCCACCTGGCCAAGCGAGTAAATGTGGCAGAAAATAAAATACAAAAGCAAATAGCCCACGCATCAAATATGTACATTTCACACACGCACCACGTCGGTACTTTGTTGGATTCCGACATGTAACGGGTTGCGGCCCACAGGTGCTCGGGCCCGCCATTGCCGCTTGCGGCTATATTTATTATTATTATTGTTATTCCACTTTTTTGCTTTCCTGTTTTTGAGGTGGTTAACATGGTCGAAACCTCTTGAAATTTGGCACACACGTCAGGTGTCATGCATCGCAGTTAGGTACAAGAGCTTGACCCCGGGCGTGGCCCAGGGACTCGCTAGCGCCTCCTTATGTGACTGATCTCGTGGTTGGCAAATATTTTGAGGTGGTTAACATAGTCGAAAACGCATGAAATTTAGCACACACATCAAGTGCTACAGTGAATAGACAGGGATAAAAACTTGGCACCGGGCGTTGCCCAGGAACTCCATAGCGCCCCCTTACGTCACAGTGACTTGTGGTTGGCATATAGTTTTAGATACACACACCAAATTTGGTGGGTGTATGTAACTCCCAAAAACAAACAACTTTTGTATTAACATGCCATTAGCCACGCCCACAGGAAGTGAGGTAATTGAGATTTTGTGCTTTGTGGACATGATCGATCAATTTTAACGTACTCCTCCTAGACGGTTGATCCGATTCATGTCAAAGTTGGTATACATGATGCCGAGATGTTCCTGATTATAAATTGTGAAGTTTTTTTTTGATATGTTGTAATTTGACGAAATGGCGAAATTATTAATTTTAATACCCTTCCACATAAACAATAAATGTGTCATATTTCACCATGCATGGCTTGAAATGTTTTAAATTTCACAGGTCATTGAAGACCATGTTAATGATAATATTCACATGCCCATAATGCATGTTTGGCATAGCGCCACCAACTGGCAACAGAAAGAATGACAATTATACTGATGTCACATGATCAATTTGAACATACTCCTCCTAGACGGTTTGTCAGATTCATTTGAAATTTGGCAAACATTATGCCAAGATGTCGCTGATGTTAAATTGTGAATGGATTTTGGAATGTTGTAATATATTTGATATGATTTTAATATCTCACCACATAAACAGGAAATGTGTCATAAATCACAGTGCATTGAATGAATGGTCTGAAACTTCTCAGGTTAATAGATATCATGATTATGATGATATCCAGACACCCAATGGGCATGCCTGACATAGCGCCACCACCTGGCCAAGCAGGAAATGTGCCAGAAATGGACAATGCCTTAAGTGATTGATCTGAAACTTTATAAAATATCAGACATCATTATTGTGATGATATTCACATTCGTAATTCACAGGCCTAGCATAGCGCCACCATCTGGCCAAGCAGGAAATGTGCCAGAAATGCTCTATGCTTTGAATAAATGGTCTGAAACTTCTCAGGTTAATAGATATTATGATTATGATGATATCCAGACACCCAATGGGCCTGCCTGGCATAGCGCCACCACCTGGTCAAGCAGGAAATGTGCCAGAAATGGACAATGCCTTAAGTGATTGATCTGAGCGTTTACAAAAAAATTGAATATCATTACTGTGATGATATTCACATGTGTAATTTCCATGCCTAACATAGCGCCACAATCTGGCCAACCAAAAAGTGTATCAGAAATGTTCTTTGCTTAAAATGAATGGTCTGAAATTTCTCAGGTTAATATATATTATGATTATGATGCAAGGCAGGCCCACCCAATGGGCCTGCCTTGCATTGCACCCCCACCTGACCAAGCAAGTACATGTGGCAGAAAATAAAATACAAAAACAAATAGCAGACGCATCAAATATGTACATTTCACAAACGCACCACGTCGGTGCTATGTTGGATTCCGACATGTCACGGGTTGCGGCCCGCAGGTGCTCGGGCCCGCCATTGCCGCTTGCGGCTATATTTAGGGCCCGAGCACCGAAGGGCGCAAGGCCCTATTGTTTTTGTAAGGATTATTATTATTATTATTATTATTATTATTATTATTATTATTTATTATTGTTATTCTACTTTTTTGCTTTCCTGTTTTTGAGGGAGTTAACATGGTCGAAAATTCTTGAAATTTGGCACACACGTCAGGTGTCACGCAACGCAGTTAGGTACAAGAGCTTGACCCCGGGCGTGGCCCAGGGACTCGCTAGCGCCCCCTTAGGTGACTGATCCCGTGGTTGGCAAATATTTTGAGGTGGTTAACGTAATCGAAAAGTCTTGAAATTTGGCACACACATCAGGTGTCACACAAAGCAGCTAGGTAAAAAAGCTTGGCCCCGCGCATGGCCCAGAGACTCGCTAGCGCCCCCTTACGCCCCCTTAGATGACTGATCCCGTGGTGGGCATATACTTTCAGCTACACACACCAAATTTGGTAGGTGTTTGTATCTCCCCAAGATGAACAACTTTCGAATGTACAATGCATTAGCCACGCCCAACAGGAAGTGAGGTATTTGGGATTTTGTGCAGACTAATATGTGATGAAATATGTGATGAATCATGATGCCAAAGGAGGTGCTTCCCATGGGTGAAAACGCATGAAATTTGGCACACACATCAAGTGATACAGTGAATAGACAGGGATAAAAGCTTGGCACCGGGCGTTGCCCAGGAACTCCATAGCGCCCCCTTATGTCACTGTGACTTGTGGTTGGCATATAGTTTTAGATACACACACCAAATTTGGTGGGTGTATGTAACTCCCAAAAACAAACAACTTTTGTATTAACATGCCATTAGCCACGCCCACAGGAAGTGAGGTAATTGAGATTTTGTGCATTGTGGACATGATCAATTTTAACGTACTCCTCCTAGACGGTTGATCCGATTCATGTCAAAGTTGGTATACATGACGCCGAGATGTTCCTGATTATAAATTGTGAAGCCTTTTTTTGATATGTTGTAATTTGACGAAATGGCGAAATTATTCATTTTAATACCCTTCCACATAAGCAATAAATGTGTCATAATTCACCATGCATGGCTTGAAATGTTTTAAATTTCACAGGTCATTGAAGACCATGTTAATGATAATATTTACATGCCCATAATTCATGTTTGGCATAGCGCCACCAACTGGCAACAGAAAGAATGACAATTACACTGATGTCACATGATCAATTTTAACATACTGCTCCTAGACGGTTTGTCAGATTCATGTGAAATTTGGCAAACATTATGCCAAGATGTCGCTGATGTTAAATTGTGAAGGGATTTTTGATATGTTATATATTTGATATGATTTTAATATCTCACCACATGAAGAGGAAATGTGTCATAAATCACAGTTCATTGAATGAATGGTCTGAAACTTCTCAGGTTAATAGATATCATGATTATGATGATATTCAGACACCCAATGGGCCTGCCTGGCATAGCGCCACCACCTGGTCAAACAGGAAATGTGCCAGAAATGGACAATGCCTTAAGTGATTGATCTGAAAGTTTACACAAATTTTGGATATCATTATTGTGATGATATTCACATGTCTAATTTCCATGTCTAACATAGCGCCACCATCTGGCCAACCAAAAAGTGTATCAGAAATGTTCTTTGCTTAAAATGAATGGTCTGAAATTTCTCAGGTTAATATATATTATGATTATGATGACACCCAATGGGCCTGCCTTGCATTGCGCCCCCACCTGGCCAAGCAAGTACATGTGGCAGAAAATAAAATACAAAAACAAATAGCACATGCATCAAATATGTACATTTCACAAATGAACCACGTCGGTGCTTTGTTGGATTCCGACATGTCACGGCTTGCGGCCCGCAGGTGCTCGGGCCCGCCATTGCCGCTTGCGGCTATATTTAGGGCCCGAGCACCGAAGGGCGCAAGGCCCTATTGTTTTTGTAAGGATTATTATTATTATTATTATTATTATTATTATTATTATTATTATTATTATTGTTATTCCACTTTTTTGCTGTCCTGTTTTTGAGGTGGTTAACATGGTCGAAAACTCTTGAAATTTGGCACACATGTCAGGTGGCACGCAACGCTGTTAGGTACAAGAACTTGACCCCGGGCGTGGCCCAGGGACTCGCTAGCGCCCCCTTAGGTGACTGATTCCGTGGTTGACATATATTTTGAGGTGGTTAACATGGTCGAAAACGCATGAAATTTAGCACACACATCAAGTGGTACAGGGAATAGACAGGGATAAAAGCTTGGCACCGGGCGTTGCCCAGGAACTCCATAGCGCCCCCTTACGTCACAGTGACTTGTGGTTGGCATATAGTTTTAGATACACACACCAAATTTGGTGGGTGTATGTAACTCCCAAAAACAAACAACTTTTGTATTAACATGCCATTAGCCACGCCCACAGGAAGTGAGGTAATTGAGATTTTGTGCATTGTGGATATGGTCAATTTTAACGTACTCCTCCTAGACGGTTGATCCGATTCATGTCCAAGTTGGTATACATGACGTCGAGATGTTCCTGATTCTAAATTGTGAAGCCTTTTTTTGATATGTTGTAATTTGACGAAATGGCGAAATGATTAATTTTAATACCCTTCCACATAAACAATAAATGTGTCATAATTCACCATGCATGGCTTGAAATGTTTTAAATTTCACAGGTCATTGAAGACCATGTTAATGATAATATTCACATGCCCATAATGCATGTTTGGCATAGCGCCACCAACTGGCAACAGAAAGAATGACAATTATACTGATGTCACATGATCAATTTGAACATACTCCTCCTAGACGGTTTGTCAGATTCATTTGAAATTTGGCAAACATTATGCCAAGATGTCGCTGATGTTAAATTGTGAATGGATTTTTGAATGTTGTAATATATTTGATATGATTTTAATATCTCACCACATAAACAGGAAATGTGTCATAAATCACAGTGCATTGAATGAATGGTCTGAAACTTCTCAGGTTAATAGATATCATGATTATGATGATATCCAGACACCCAATGGGCCTGCCTGGCATATCGCCACCACCTGGCCAAGCAGGAAATGAGCCAGAAATGGACAATGCCTTAAGTGATTGATCTGAAACTTTATAAAATATCAGACATCATTATTGTGATGATATTCACATTCGTAATTCACAGGCCTAGCATAGCGCCACCTTCTGGCCAAGCAGGAAATGTGCCAGAAATGCTCTATGCTTTGAATAAATGGTCTGAAACTTCTCAGGTTAATAGATATTATGATTATGATGATATCCAGACACCCAATGGGCCTGCCTGGCATAGCGCCACCACCTGGTCAAGCAGGAAATGTGCCAGAAATGGACAATGCCTTAAGTGATTGATCTGAGCGTTTACAAAAAAATTGAATATCATTACTGTGATGATATTCACATGTGTAATTTCCATGCCTAACATAGCGCCACAATCTGGCCAACCAAAAAGTGTATCAGAAATGTTCTTTGCTTAAAATGAATGGTCTGAAATTTCTCAGGTTAATATATATTATGATTATGATGCAAGGCAGGCCCACCCAATGGGCCTGCCTTGCATTGCACCCCCACCTGACCAAGCAAGTACATGTGGCAGAAAATAAAATACAAAAACAAATAGCAGACGCATCAAATATGTACATTTCACAAACGCACCACGTCGGTGCTATGTTGGATTCCGACATGTCACGGGTTGCGGCCCGCAGGTGCTCGGGCCCGCCATTGCCGCTTGCGGCTATATTTAGGGCCCGAGCACCGAAGGGCGCAAGGCCCTATTGTTTTTGTAAGGATTATTATTATTATTATTATTATTATTATTATTATTATTTATTATTGTTATTCTACTTTTTTGCTTTCCTGTTTTTGAGGGAGTTAACATGGTCGAAAATTCTTGAAATTTGGCACACACGTCAGGTGTCACGCAACGCAGTTAGGTACAAGAGCTTGACCCCGGGCGTGGCCCAGGGACTCGCTAGCGCCCCCTTAGGTGACTGATCCCGTGGTTGGCAAATATTTTGAGGTGGTTAACGTAATCGAAAAGTCTTGAAATTTGGCACACACATCAGGTGTCACACAAAGCAGCTAGGTAAAAAAGCTTGGCCCCGCGCATGGCCCAGAGACTCGCTAGCGCCCCCTTACGCCCCCTTAGATGACTGATCCCGTGGTGGGCATATACTTTCAGCTACACACACCAAATTTGGTAGGTGTTTGTATCTCCCCAAGATGAACAACTTTCGAATGTACAATGCATTAGCCACGCCCAACAGGAAGTGAGGTATTTGGGATTTTGTGCAGACTAATATGTGATGAAATATGTGATGAATCATGATGCCAAAGGAGGTGCTTCCCATGGGTGAAAACGCATGAAATTTGGCACACACATCAAGTGATACAGTGAATAGACAGGGATAAAAGCTTGGCACCGGGCGTTGCCCAGGAACTCCATAGCGCCCCCTTATGTCACTGTGACTTGTGGTTGGCATATAGTTTTAGATACACACACCAAATTTGGTGGGTGTATGTAACTCCCAAAAACAAACAACTTTTGTATTAACATGCCATTAGCCACGCCCACAGGAAGTGAGGTAATTGAGATTTTGTGCATTGTGGACATGATCAATTTTAACGTACTCCTCCTAGACGGTTGATCCGATTCATGTCAAAGTTGGTATACATGACGCCGAGATGTTCCTGATTATAAATTGTGAAGCCTTTTTTTGATATGTTGTAATTTGACGAAATGGCGAAATTATTCATTTTAATACCCTTCCACATAAGCAATAAATGTGTCATAATTCACCATGCATGGCTTGAAATGTTTTAAATTTCACAGGTCATTGAAGACCATGTTAATGATAATATTTACATGCCCATAATTCATGTTTGGCATAGCGCCACCAACTGGCAACAGAAAGAATGACAATTACACTGATGTCACATGATCAATTTTAACATACTGCTCCTAGACGGTTTGTCAGATTCATGTGAAATTTGGCAAACATTATGCCAAGATGTCGCTGATGTTAAATTGTGAAGGGATTTTTGATATGTTATATATTTGATATGATTTTAATATCTCACCACATGAAGAGGAAATGTGTCATAAATCACAGTTCATTGAATGAATGGTCTGAAACTTCTCAGGTTAATAGATATCATGATTATGATGATATTCAGACACCCAATGGGCCTGCCTGGCATAGCGCCACCACCTGGTCAAACAGGAAATGTGCCAGAAATGGACAATGCCTTAAGTGATTGATCTGAAAGTTTACACAAATTTTGGATATCATTATTGTGATGATATTCACATGTCTAATTTCCATGTCTAACATAGCGCCACCATCTGGCCAACCAAAAAGTGTATCAGAAATGTTCTTTGCTTAAAATGAATGGTCTGAAATTTCTCAGGTTAATATATATTATGATTATGATGACACCCAATGGGCCTGCCTTGCATTGCGCCCCCACCTGGCCAAGCAAGTACATGTGGCAGAAAATAAAATACAAAAACAAATAGCACATGCATCAAATATGTACATTTCACAAATGAACCACGTCGGTGCTTTGTTGGATTCCGACATGTCACGGCTTGCGGCCCGCAGGTGCTCGGGCCCGCCATTGCCGCTTGCGGCTATATTTAGGGCCCGAGCACCGAAGGGCGCAAGGCCCTATTGTTTTTGTAAGGATTATTATTATTATTATTATTATTATTATTATTATTATTATTATTATTATTGTTATTCCACTTTTTTGCTGTCCTGTTTTTGAGGTGGTTAACATGGTCGAAAACTCTTGAAATTTGGCACACATGTCAGGTGGCACGCAACGCTGTTAGGTACAAGAACTTGACCCCGGGCGTGGCCCAGGGACTCGCTAGCGCCCCCTTAGGTGACTGATTCCGTGGTTGACATATATTTTGAGGTGGTTAACATGGTCGAAAACGCATGAAATTTAGCACACACATCAAGTGGTACAGGGAATAGACAGGGATAAAAGCTTGGCACCGGGCGTTGCCCAGGAACTCCATAGCGCCCCCTTACGTCACAGTGACTTGTGGTTGGCATATAGTTTTAGATACACACACCAAATTTGGTGGGTGTATGTAACTCCCAAAAACAAACAACTTTTGTATTAACATGCCATTAGCCACGCCCACAGGAAGTGAGGTAATTGAGATTTTGTGCATTGTGGATATGGTCAATTTTAACGTACTCCTCCTAGACGGTTGATCCGATTCATGTCCAAGTTGGTATACATGACGTCGAGATGTTCCTGATTCTAAATTGTGAAGCCTTTTTTTGATATGTTGTAATTTGACGAAATGGCGAAATGATTAATTTTAATACCCTTCCACATAAACAATAAATGTGTCATAATTCACCATGCATGGCTTGAAATGTTTTAAATTTCACAGGTCATTGAAGACCATGTTAATGATAATATTCACATGCCCATAATGCATGTTTGGCATAGCGCCACCAACTGGCAACAGAAAGAATGACAATTATACTGATGTCACATGATCAATTTGAACATACTCCTCCTAGACGGTTTGTCAGATTCATTTGAAATTTGGCAAACATTATGCCAAGATGTCGCTGATGTTAAATTGTGAATGGATTTTTGAATGTTGTAATATATTTGATATGATTTTAATATCTCACCACATAAACAGGAAATGTGTCATAAATCACAGTGCATTGAATGAATGGTCTGAAACTTCTCAGGTTAATAGATATCATGATTATGATGATATCCAGACACCCAATGGGCCTGCCTGGCATATCGCCACCACCTGGCCAAGCAGGAAATGAGCCAGAAATGGACAATGCCTTAAGTGATTGATCTGAAACTTTATAAAATATTGGATATCATTATTGTGATGATATTCACATGCGTAATTCACAGGCCTAGCATAGCGCCACCTTCTGGCCAAGCAGGAAATGTGCCAGAAATGCTCTATGCTTTGAATAAATGGTCTGAAACTTTTCAGGTTAATAGATATTATGATTATGATGATATCCAGACACCCAATGGGCCTGCCTGGCATAGCGCCACCACCTGGTCAAGCAGTAAATGTGCCAGAAATGGACAATGCGATTGATCTGAAAGTTTACAAACATTTTGGATATCATTATTGTGATGATATTCACATGTGTAATTTTCATGCCTAACATAGCGCCACCATCTGGCCAACCAAAAAGTGTATCAGAAATGATTATGATGACACCCAATTGGCCTGCCTTGCATTGCGCCCCCACCTGGCCAAGCGAGTAAATGTGGCAGAAAATAAAATAAAAAAACAAATAGCACACGCATCAAATATGTACATTTCACAAACGCACCACGTCGGTGCTTTGTTGGATTCCGACATGTCACGGGGTTTGCGGCCCGCAGGTGCTCGGGCCCGCCATTGCCGCTAGCGGCTATATTTATTATTGTTATTTCACTTTTTTGCTTTCCTGTTTTTGAGGTGGTTAACATGGTCGAAACTTCTTGAAATTTGGCACACGCGTCAGGTGTCATGCATCGCAGTTAGGTACAAGAGCTTGACCCCGGGCGTGGCCCAGGGACTCGCTAGCGCCTCCTTAGGTGACTGATCTCGTGGTTGGCAAATATTTTGAGGTGGTTAACATAGTCAAAAACGCATGAAATTTAGCACACACATCAAGTGGTACAGTGAATAGACAGGGATAAAAGCTTGGCACCGGGCGTTGCCCAGGAACTCCATAGCGCCCCCTTACGTCACAGTGACTTGTGGTTGGCATATAGTTTTAGATACACACACCAAATTTGGTGGGTGTATGTAACTCCCAAAAACAAACAACTTTTGTATTAACATGCCATTAGCCACGCCCACAGGAAGTGAGGTAATTGAGATTTTGTGCATTGTGGATATGGTCAATTTTAACGTACTCCTCCTAGACGGTTGATCCGATTCATGTCCAAGTTGGTATACATGACGTCGAGATGTTCCTGATTCTAAATTGTGAAGCCTTTTTTTGATATGTTGTAATTTGACGAAATGGCGAAATGATTAATTTTAATACCCTTCCACATAAACAATAAATGTGTCATAATTCACCATGCATGGCTTGAAATGTTTTAAATTTCACAGGTCATTGAAGACCATGTTAATGATAATATTCACATGCCCATAATGCATGTTTGGCATAGCGCCACCAACTGGCAACAGAAAGAATGACAATTATACTGATGTCACATGATCAATTTGAACATACTCCTCCTAGACGGTTTGTCAGATTCATTTGAAATTTGGCAAACATTATGCCAAGATGTCGCTGATGTTAAATTGTGAATGGATTTTTGAATGTTGTAATATATTTGATATGATTTTAATATCTCACCACATAAACAGGAAATGTGTCATAAATCACAGTGCATTGAATGAATGGTCTGAAACTTCTCAGGTTAATAGATATCATGATTATGATGATATCCAGACACCCAATGGGCCTGCCTGGCATATCGCCACCACCTGGCCAAGCAGGAAATGAGCCAGAAATGGACAATGCCTTAAGTGATTGATCTGAAACTTTATAAAATATTGGATATCATTATTGTGATGATATTCACATGCGTAATTCACAGGCCTAGCCTAGCGCCACCTTCTGGCCAAGCAGGAAATGTGCCAGAAATGCTCTATGCTTTGAATAAATGGTCTGAAACTTTTCAGGTTAATAGATATTATGATTATGATGATATCCAGACACCCAATGGGCCTGCCTGGCATAGCGCCACCACCTGGTCAAGCAGTAAATGTGCCAGAAATGGACAATGCGATTGATCTGAAAGTTTACAAACATTTTGGATATCATTATTGTGATGATATTCACATGTGTAATTTTCATGCCTAACATAGCGCCACCATCTGGCCAACCAAAAAGTGTATCAGAAATGATTATGATGACACCCAATTGGCCTGCCTTGCATTGCGCCCCCACCTGGCCAAGCGAGTAAATGTGGCAGAAAATAAAATACAAAAACAAATAGCACACGCATCAAATATGTACATTTCACAAACGCACCACGTCGGTGCTTTGTTGGATTCCGACATGTCACGGGGTTTGCGGCCCGCAGGTGCTCGGGCCCGCCATTGCCGCTAGCGGCTATATTTATTATTGTTATTTCACTTTTTTGCTTTCCTGTTTTTGAGGTGGTTAACATGGTCGAAACTTCTTGAAATTTGGCACACGCGTCAGGTGTCATGCATCGCAGTTAGGTACAAGAGCTTGACCCCGGGCGTGGCCCAGGGACTCGCTAGCGCCTCCTTAGGTGACTGATCTCGTGGTTGGCAAATATTTTGAGGTGGTTAACATAGTCAAAAACGCATGAAATTTAGCACACACATCAAGTGGTACAGTGAATAGACAGGGATAAAAGCTTGGCACCGGGCGTTGCCCAGGAACTCCATAGCGCCCCCTTACGTCACAGTGACTTGTGGTTGGCATATAGTTTTAGATACACACACCAAATTTGGTGGGTGTATGTAACTCCCAAAAACAAACAACTTATGTATTAACATGCCATTAGCCACGCCCACAGGAAGTGAGGTAATTGAGATTTTGTGCGTTGTGGACATGATCAATTTTAACGTACTCCTCCTAGACGGTTGATCCGATTCATGTCAAAGTTGGTATACATGACGCCGAGATGTTCCTGATGATAAATTGTGAAGCGTTTTTTTGATATGTTGTAATTTGACGAAATGGCGAAATTATTAATTTTAATACCCTTCCACATAAACAATAAATGTGTCATAATTCACCATGCATGGCTTGAAATGTTTTAAATTTCACAGGTCATGGAAGACCATGTTAATGATAATATTCACATGCCCATAATGCATGTTTGGCATAGCGCCACCAACTGGCAACAGAAAGAATGACAATTATACTGATGTCATATGATCAATTTGAACATACTCCTCCTAGACGGTTTGTCAGATTCATTTGAAATTTGGCAAACATTATGCCAAGATGTCGCTGATGTTAAATTGTGAAGGTATTTTTGAATGTTGTAATATATTTGATATGATTTTAATATCTCACCACATAAACAGGAAATGTGTCATAAATCACAGTGCATTGAATGAATGCTCTGAAACTTCTCAGGTTAATAGATATCATGATTATGATGATATCCAGACACCCAATGGGCCTGCCTGGCATAGCGCCACCACCTGGCCAAGCAGGAAATGTGCCAGAAATGGACAATGCCTTAAGTGATTGATCTGAAACTTTATAACATATCAGATATCATTATTGTGATGATATTCACATTCGTAATTCACAGGCCTAGCATAGCGCCACCATCTGGCCAAGCAGGAAATGTGCCAGAAATGCTCTATGCCTTGAATAAATGGTCTGAAACTTCTCATGTTAATAGATATTATGATTATGATGATATCCAGACACCCAATGGGCCTGCCTGGCATAGCGCCACCACCTGGTCAAGCAGGAAATGTGCCAGGAATGGACAATGCCTTAAGTGATTGATCTGAAAGTTTAGAAAAAAGTTGGATATCATTATTGTGATGATATTCACATGTGTAATTTCCATGCCTAACATAGCGCCACCATCTGGCCATCCAAAAAGTGTATCAGAAATGTTCTTTGCTTAAAATGAATGGTCTGAAATTTCTCAGGTTAATATATATTATGATTATGATGACAACCAATGGGCCTGCCTTGCATTGCGCCCCCACCTGGCCAAGCAAGTACATGTGGCAGAAAATAAAGTACAAAAACAAATAGCACACGTATCAAATATGTACATTTCACAAATGCACCACGTCGGTGCTTTGTTGGATTCCGACATGTAACGGGTTGCGGCCCGCAGGTGCTCGGGCCCGCCATTGCCGCTTGCGGCTATATTTAGGGCCCGAGCACCGAAGGGCGCAAGGCCCTATTGTTTTTGTAAGGATTATTATTATTATTATTATTATTATTATTATTATTTTTCTATATTATTATTGTTATTCTACTTTTTCGCTTTCCTGTTTTTGAGGTGGTTAACATGGTCGAAAACTCTTGAAATTTGGCACACACGTCAGGTGTCACGCATCGCAGTTAGGTACAAGAGCTTGACCCCGGGCGTGGCCCAGGGACTCGCTAGCGCCCCCTAAGGTGACTGATCCTGTGGTTGGCAAATATTTTGAGGTGGTCAACATAATCGAAAAGTCTTGAAATTTGGCACACACATCAGGTGTCACACAAAGCAGCTAGGTAAAAAAACTTGGCCCCGGGTATGGCCCAGAGACTCGCTAGCGCCCCCTTACGCCCCCTTAGATGACTGATCCCGTGGTGGGCATATACTTTCAGCTACACACACCAAATTTGGTAGGTGTCTGTATCTCCCCAAGATGAACGACTTTCGTATGTACAATGCATTAGCCACGCCCAACAGGAAGTGAGGTATTTGGGATTTTGTGCAGACTAATATGTGATGAAATATGTGATGAATCATGATGCCAAAAGAGGTGCTTCTCATGGGCGAAAACGCATGAAATTTGGCACACACATCAAGTGATACAGTGAATAGACAGGGATAAAAGCTTGGCACCGGGCGTTGCCCAGGAACTCCATAGCGCCCCCTTATGTCACTGTGACTTGTGGTTGGCATATAGTTTTAGATACACACACCAAATTTGGTGAGTGTATGTAACTCCCAAAACCAAACAACTTTTGTATTAACATGTCATTAGCCACGCCCACAGGAAGTGAGGTAATTGAGATTTTGTGTGTTGTGGACATGATCAATTTTAACATACTCCTCCTAGACGGTTGATCCGATTCATGTCAAAGTTGGTATACATGACGCCGAGATGTTCCTGATTATAAATTGTGAAGCCTTTTTTTGATATGTTGTAATTTGACGAAATGGCGAAATTATTAATTTTAATACCCTTCCACATGAACAATAAATGTGTCATAATTCACCATGCATGGCTTGAAATGTTTTACATTTCACAGGTCATAAAAGACCATGTTAATGATAATATTCACATGCCCATAATGCATGTTTGGCATAGCGCCACCACCTGGCAACAGAAAGAATGACAATTATACTGATTTCATATGATCAATTTGAACATACTCCTCCTAGACGGTTTGTCAGATTCATTTGAAATTTGGCAAACATTATGCCAAGATGTCGCTGATGTTAAATTGTGAAGGGATTTTTGAATGTTGTAATATATTTTATATGATTTTAATATCTCACCACATAAACAGGAAATATGTCATAAATCACAGTGCATTGAATGAATGGTCTGAAACTTTTCAGGTTAATAGATATCATGATTATGATGATATCCAGACACCCAATGTGCCTGCTTGGCATAGCGCCACCACCTGGCCAAGCAGGAAATGTGCCAGAAATGGAAAATGCCTTAAGTGATTGATCTGAAACTTTATAAAATATTGGATATCATTATTGTGATGATATTCACATGTGTAATTCACAGGCCTAGCATAGCGCCACCATCTGGCCAAGCAGAAAATGTGCCAGAAATGCTCTATGCTTTGAATAAATGGTCTGAAACTTCTCAGGTTAATAGATATCGTGATTATGATGATATCCAGACACCCAATGGGCCTGCCTGGCATAGCGCCACCACCTGGCCAAGCAGGAAATGTGCCAGAAATGGACAATGCCTTATGTGATTGATCTGAAACTTTATAAAATATTGGATATCATTATTGTGATGATATTCACATGTGTAATTCACAGGCCTAGAATAGCGCCACCATCTGGCCAAGCAGAAAATGTGCCAGAAATGCTTTATGCTTTGAATAAATGGTCTGAAACTTCTCAGGTTAATAGATATCGTGATTATGATGATATCCAGACACCCAATGGGCCTGCCTGGCATAGCGCCATCACCTGGCCAAGCAGGAAATGTGCCAGAAATGGACACTGCCTTAAGTGATTGATCTGAAACTTTATAAAATATTGGATATCATTATTGTGATGATATTCACATGCGTAATTCACAGGCCTAGCATAGCGCCACCTTCTGGCCAAGCAGGAAATGTGCCAGAAATGCTCTATGCTTTGAATAAATGGTCTGAAACTTCTCAGGTTAATAGATATTATGATTATGATGATATCCAGACACCCAATGGGCCTGCCTGGCATAGCGCCACCACCTGGTCAAGCAGGAAATGTGCCAGAAATGGACAATGCCTTAAGTGATTGATCTGAAAGTTTACACAAATTTTGGATATCATTATTGTGATGATATTCACATGTCTAATTTCCATGTCTAACATAGCGCCACCATCTGGCCAACCAAAAAGTGTATCAGAAATGTTCTTTGCTTAAAATGAATGGTCTGAAATTTCTCAGGTTAATATATATTATGATTATGATGACACCCAATGGGCCTGCCTTGCATTGCGCCCCCACCTGGCCAAGCAAGTACATGTGGCAGAAAATAAAATACAAAAACAAACACATGCATCAAATATGTACATTTCACAAATGAACCACGTCGGTGCTTTGTTGGATTCCGACATGTCACGGCTTGCGGCCCGCAGGTGCTCGGGCCCGCCATTGCCGCTTGCGGCTATATTTATTATTAGGGCCCGAGCACCGAAGGGCGCAAGGCCCTATTGTTTTTGTAAGGATTATTATTATTATTATTATTCATTATTCTACTTTTTTGCTTTCCTGTTTTTGAAGTGGTTAACATTGTCGAAAACTCTTGAAATGTGGCACACACGTCAAGTGTCTCGCATCGCAGTTATGTACAAGAGTTTGACTTCGGGCGTGGCCCAGGGTCTCGCTAGCGCCCCCTTAGGTGACTGATCTCGTGGTTGGCATATATTTTGAGGTGGTTAACATAAACGAAAAGTCTTGAAATTTGACACACATATAAGGTGTCACACAAAGCAGCTAGGTACAAAAGCTTGGCCCCGGGCATGGCCCAGGGACTCGCTAGCGCCCCCTTACGCCTCCTTAGGTGACTGATCCCGTGGTTGGCATATAATTTCAGCTACACACACCAAATTTGGTAGGTGTCTGTATCTCTCCAAGATGAACAACTTTCCTATGTACAATGCATTAGCCACGCCCAACAGGAAGTGAGATATTTGGGATTTTGTGCAGACTAATGTGATGAAATATGTGCTGAATTGTGATCCCAAAAGAGGTGCTTCCCATGGGTGAAAACGCATGAAATTTGGCACACACATCAAGTGATACAGTGAATAGACATGGATAAAAGCTTGGCACCGGGCGTTGGCCAGGAACTCCATAGCGCCCCCTTATGTCACTGTGACTTGTGGTTGGCATATAGTTTTAGATACACACACCAAATTTGGTGAGTGTATGTAACTCCCAAAACCAAACAACTTTTGTATTAACATGTCATTAGCCACGCCCACAGGAAGTGAGGTAATTGAGATTTTGTGTGTTGTGGACATGATCAATTTTAACATACTCCTCCTAGACGGTTGATCCGATTCATGTCAAAGTTGGTATACATGACGCCGAGATGTTCCTGATTATAAATTGTGAAGCCTTTTTTTGATATGTTGTAATTTGACGAAATGGCGAAATTATTAATTTTAATACCCTTCCACATGAACAATAAATGTGTCATAATTCACAATGCATGGCTTGAAATGTTTTAAATTTCACAGGTCATTAAAGACCATGTTAATGATAATATTCACATGCCCATAATGCATGTTTGGCATTGCGCCACCACCTGGAAACAGAAAGAATGACAATTATACTGATTTCACATGATCAATTTGAACATACTCCTCCTAGACGGTTTGTCAGATTCATTTGAAATTTGGCGAATATTATGCCAAGATGTCGCTGATGTTAAATTGTGAAGGGATTTTTGATAACTTATATATTTGATATGATTTTAATATCTCACCACATAAACAGGAAATGTGTCATAAATCACAGTGCATTGAATGAATGGTCTGAAACTTCTCAGGTTAATAGATATCATGATTATGATGATATCCAGACACCCAATGGGCCTGCCTGACATAGCGCCACCACCTGGCCAAGCAGGAAATGTGCCAGAAATGGACAATGCCTTAAGTGATTGATCTGAAACTTTATAAAATATCAGACATCATTATTGTGATGATATTCACATTCGTAATTCACAGGCCTAGCATAGCGCCACCATCTGGCCAAGCAGGAAATGTGCCAGAAATGCTCTATGCTTTGAATAAATGGTCTGACACTTCTCATGGTAATAGATATTATAATTATGATGGTATCCAGACACCCAATGAGCCTGCCTGGCATAGCGCCACCACCTGGTCAAGCAGGAAATGTGCCAGAAAATGGACAATGCCTTAAGTGATTGATCTGTTTACAAAAAATGTGGATATCATTATTGTGATGATATTCACATGTGTAATTTCCATGCCTAACATAGCGCCACCATCTGGCCAACCAAAAAGTGTATCAGAAATGTTCTTTGCTTAAAATGAATGGTCTGAAATTTCTCAGGTTAATATATATTATGATTATGATGACACCCAATGGGCCTGCCTTGCATTGCGCCCCCACCTGGCCAAGCGAGTAAATGTGGCAGAAAATAAAATACAAAAACAAATAGCAGACGCATCAAATATGTACATTTCACAAACGCACCACGTCGGTGCTTTGTTGGATTCCGACATGTCACAAGTTGCGGCCCGCAGGTGCTCGGGCCCGCCATTGCCGCTAGCGGCTATATTTATTATTGTTATTTCACTTTTTTGCTTTCCTGTTTTTGAGGTGGTTAACATGGTCGAAAACTCTTGAAATTTGGCACACACGTCAGGTGTCACGCATCGCAGTTAGGTACAAGAGCTTGACCCCGGGCGTGGCCCAGGGACTCGCTAGCGCCCCCTAAGGTGACTGATCGATCCTGTGGTTGGCAAATATTTTGAGGTGGTCAACATAATCGAAAAGTCTTGAAATTTGGCACACACATCAGGTGTCACACAAAGCAGCTAGGTAAAAAAACTTGGCCCCGGGTATGGCCCAGAGACTCGCTAGCGCCCCCTTACGCCCCCTTAGATGACTGATCCCGTGGTGGGCATATACTTTCAGCTACACACACCAAATTTGGTAGGTGTCTGTATCTCCCCAAGATGAACGACTTTCGTATGTACAATGCATTAGCCACGCCCAACAGGAAGTGAGGTATTTGGGATTTTGTGCAGACTAATATGTGATGAAATATGTGATGAATCATGATGCCAAAAGAGGTGCTTCTCATGGGCGAAAACGCATGAAATTTGGCACACACATCAAGTGATACAGTGAATAGACAGGGATAAAAGCTTGGCACCGGGCGTTGCCCAGGAACTCCATAGCGCCCCCTTATGTCACTGTGACTTGTGGTTGGCATATAGTTTTAGATACACACACCAAATTTGGTGAGTGTATGTAACTCCCAAAACCAAACAACTTTTGTATTAACATGTCATTAGCCACGCCCACAGGAAGTGAGGTAATTGAGATTTTGTGTGTTGTGGACATGATCAATTTTAACATACTCCTCCTAGACGGTTGATCCGATTCATGTCAAAGTTGGTATACATGACGCCGAGATGTTCCTGATTATAAATTGTGAAGCCTTTTTTTGATATGTTGTAATTTGACGAAATGGCGAAATTATTAATTTTAATACCCTTCCACATGAACAATAAATGTGTCATAATTCACCATGCATGGCTTGAAATGTTTTACATTTCACAGGTCATAAAAGACCATGTTAATGATAATATTCACATGCCCATAATGCATGTTTGGCATAGCGCCACCACCTGGCAACAGAAAGAATGACAATTATACTGATTTCATATGATCAATTTGAACATACTCCTCCTAGACGGTTTGTCAGATTCATTTGAAATTTGGCAAACATTATGCCAAGATGTCGCTGATGTTAAATTGTGAAGGGATTTTTGAATGTTGTAATATATTTTATATGATTTTAATATCTCACCACATAAACAGGAAATATGTCATAAATCACAGTGCATTGAATGAATGGTCTGAAACTTTTCAGGTTAATAGATATCATGATTATGATGATATCCAGACACCCAATGTGCCTGCTTGGCATAGCGCCACCACCTGGCCAAGCAGGAAATGTGCCAGAAATGGAAAATGCCTTAAGTGATTGATCTGAAACTTTATAAAATATTGGATATCATTATTGTGATGATATTCACATGTGTAATTCACAGGCCTAGCATAGCGCCACCATCTGGCCAAGCAGAAAATGTGCCAGAAATGCTCTATGCTTTGAATAAATGGTCTGAAACTTCTCAGGTTAATAGATATCGTGATTATGATGATATCCAGACACCCAATGGGCCTGCCTGGCATAGCGCCACCACCTGGCCAAGCAGGAAATGTGCCAGAAATGGACAATGCCTTATGTGATTGATCTGAAACTTTATAAAATATTGGATATCATTATTGTGATGATATTCACATGTGTAATTCACAGGCCTAGAATAGCGCCACCATCTGGCCAAGCAGAAAATGTGCCAGAAATGCTTTATGCTTTGAATAAATGGTCTGAAACTTCTCAGGTTAATAGATATCGTGATTATGATGATATCCAGACACCCAATGGGCCTGCCTGGCATAGCGCCATCACCTGGCCAAGCAGGAAATGTGCCAGAAATGGACACTGCCTTAAGTGATTGATCTGAAACTTTATAAAATATTGGATATCATTATTGTGATGATATTCACATGCGTAATTCACAGGCCTAGCATAGCGCCACCTTCTGGCCAAGCAGGAAATGTGCCAGAAATGCTCTATGCTTTGAATAAATGGTCTGAAACTTCTCAGGTTAATAGATATTATGATTATGATGATATCCAGACACCCAATGGGCCTGCCTGGCATAGCGCCACCACCTGGTCAAGCAGGAAATGTGCCAGAAATGGACAATGCCTTAAGTGATTGATCTGAAAGTTTACACAAATTTTGGATATCATTATTGTGATGATATTCACATGTCTAATTTCCATGTCTAACATAGCGCCACCATCTGGCCAACCAAAAAGTGTATCAGAAATGTTCTTTGCTTAAAATGAATGGTCTGAAATTTCTCAGGTTAATATATATTATGATTATGATGACACCCAATGGGCCTGCCTTGCATTGCGCCCCCACCTGGCCAAGCAAGTACATGTGGCAGAAAATAAAATACAAAAACAAACACATGCATCAAATATGTACATTTCACAAATGAACCACGTCGGTGCTTTGTTGGATTCCGACATGTCACGGCTTGCGGCCCGCAGGTGCTCGGGCCCGCCATTGCCGCTTGCGGCTATATTTATTATTAGGGCCCGAGCACCGAAGGGCGCAAGGCCCTATTGTTTTTGTAAGGATTATTATTATTATTATTATTCATTATTCTACTTTTTTGCTTTCCTGTTTTTGAAGTGGTTAACATTGTCGAAAACTCTTGAAATGTGGCACACACGTCAAGTGTCTCGCATCGCAGTTATGTACAAGAGTTTGACTTCGGGCGTGGCCCAGGGTCTCGCTAGCGCCCCCTTAGGTGACTGATCTCGTGGTTGGCATATATTTTGAGGTGGTTAACATAAACGAAAAGTCTTGAAATTTGACACACATATAAGGTGTCACACAAAGCAGCTAGGTACAAAAGCTTGGCCCCGGGCATGGCCCAGGGACTCGCTAGCGCCCCCTTACGCCTCCTTAGGTGACTGATCCCGTGGTTGGCATATAATTTCAGCTACACACACCAAATTTGGTAGGTGTCTGTATCTCTCCAAGATGAACAACTTTCCTATGTACAATGCATTAGCCACGCCCAACAGGAAGTGAGATATTTGGGATTTTGTGCAGACTAATGTGATGAAATATGTGCTGAATTGTGATCCCAAAAGAGGTGCTTCCCATGGGTGAAAACGCATGAAATTTGGCACACACATCAAGTGATACAGTGAATAGACATGGATAAAAGCTTGGCACCGGGCGTTGGCCAGGAACTCCATAGCGCCCCCTTATGTCACTGTGACTTGTGGTTGGCATATAGTTTTAGATACACACACCAAATTTGGTGAGTGTATGTAACTCCCAAAACCAAACAACTTTTGTATTAACATGTCATTAGCCACGCCCACAGGAAGTGAGGTAATTGAGATTTTGTGTGTTGTGGACATGATCAATTTTAACATACTCCTCCTAGACGGTTGATCCGATTCATGTCAAAGTTGGTATACATGACGCCGAGATGTTCCTGATTATAAATTGTGAAGCCTTTTTTTGATATGTTGTAATTTGACGAAATGGCGAAATTATTAATTTTAATACCCTTCCACATGAACAATAAATGTGTCATAATTCACAATGCATGGCTTGAAATGTTTTAAATTTCACAGGTCATTAAAGACCATGTTAATGATAATATTCACATGCCCATAATGCATGTTTGGCATTGCGCCACCACCTGGAAACAGAAAGAATGACAATTATACTGATTTCACATGATCAATTTGAACATACTCCTCCTAGACGGTTTGTCAGATTCATTTGAAATTTGGCGAATATTATGCCAAGATGTCGCTGATGTTAAATTGTGAAGGGATTTTTGATAACTTATATATTTGATATGATTTTAATATCTCACCACATAAACAGGAAATGTGTCATAAATCACAGTGCATTGAATGAATGGTCTGAAACTTCTCAGGTTAATAGATATCATGATTATGATGATATCCAGACACCCAATGGGCCTGCCTGACATAGCGCCACCACCTGGCCAAGCAGGAAATGTGCCAGAAATGGACAATGCCTTAAGTGATTGATCTGAAACTTTATAAAATATCAGACATCATTATTGTGATGATATTCACATTCGTAATTCACAGGCCTAGCATAGCGCCACCATCTGGCCAAGCAGGAAATGTGCCAGAAATGCTCTATGCTTTGAATAAATGGTCTGACACTTCTCATGGTAATAGATATTATAATTATGATGGTATCCAGACACCCAATGAGCCTGCCTGGCATAGCGCCACCACCTGGTCAAGCAGGAAATGTGCCAGAAATGGACAATGCCTTAAGTGATTGATCTGTTTACAAAAAATTTGGATATCATTATTGTGATGATATTCACATGTGTAATTTCCATGCCTAACATAGCGCCACCATCTGGCCAACCAAAAAGTGTATCAGAAATGTTCTTTGCTTAAAATGAATGGTCTGAAATTTCTCAGGTTAATATATATTATGATTATGATGACACCCAATGGGCCTGCCTTGCATTGCGCCCCCACCTGGCCAAGCGAGTAAATGTGGCAGAAAATAAAATACAAAAACAAATAGCAGACGCATCAAATATGTACATTTCACAAACGCACCACGTCGGTGCTTTGTTGGATTCCGACATGTCACAAGTTGCGGCCCGCAGGTGCTCGGGCCCGCCATTGCCGCTTGCGGCTATATTTTATTATTGTTATTCTACTTTTTTGCTTTCCTGTTTTTGAGGGAGTTAACATGGTCGAAAATTCTTGAAATTTGGCACACACGTCAGGTGTCACGCAACGCAGTTAGGTACAAGAGCTTGACCCCGGGCGTGGCCCAGGGACTCGCTAGCGCCCCCTTAGGTGACTGATCCCGTGGTTGGCAAATATTTTGAGGTGGTTAACGTAATCGAAAAGTCTTGAAATTTGGCACACACATCAGGTGTCACACAAAGCAGCTAGGTAAAAAAGCTTGGCCCCGCGCATGGCCCAGAGACTCGCTAGCGCCCCCTTACGCCCCCTTAGATGACTGATCCCGTGGTGGGCATATACTTTCAGCTACACACACCAAATTTGGTAGGTGTTTGTATCTCCCCAAGATAAACAACTTTCGAATGTACAATGCATTAGCCACGCCCAACAGGAAGTGAGGTATTTGGGATTTTGTGCAGACTAATATGTGATGAAATATGTGATGAATCATGATGCCAAAGGAGGTGCTTCCCATGGGTGAAAACGCATGAAATTTGGCACACACATCAAGTGATACAGTGAATAGACAGGGATAAAAGCTTGGCACCGGGCGTTGCCCAGGAACTCCATAGCGCCCCCTTATGTCACTGTGACTTGTGGTTGGCATATAGTTTTAGATACACACACCAAATTTGGTGGGTGTATGTAACTCCCAAAAACAAACAACTTTTGTATTAACATGCCATTAGCCACGCCCACAGGAAGTGAGGTAATTGAGATTTTGTGCATTGTGGACATGATCAATTTTAACGTACTCCTACTAGACGGTTGATCCGATTCATGTCAAAGTTGGTATACATGACGCCGAGATGTTCCTGATTATAAATTGTGAAGCCTTTTTTTGATATGTTGTAATTTGACGAAATGGCGAAATTATTAATTTTAATACCCTTTCACATAAGCAATAAATGTGTCATAATTCACCATGCATGGCTTGAAATGTTTTAAATTTCACAGGTCATTGAAGACCATGTTAATGATAATATTCACATGCCCATAATGCATGTTTGGCATAGCGCCACCAACTGGCAACAGAAAGAATGCCAATTACACTGATGTCACATGATCAATTTTAACATACTGCTCCTAGACGGTTTGTCAGATTCATGTGAAATTTGGCAAACATTATGCCAAGATGTCGCTGATGTTAAATTGTGAAGGGATTTTTGATATGTTATATATTTGATATGATTTTAATATCTCACCACATGAAGAGGAAATGTGTCATAAATCACAGTTCATTGAATGAATGGTCTGAAACTTCTCAGGTTAATAGATATCATGATTATGATGATATTCAGACACCCAATGGGCCTGCCTGGCATAGCGCCACCACCTGGCCAAGCAGGAAATGTGTCAGTAATGCTCTATGCTTTGAATAAATGGTCTGAAACTTCTCAGGTTAATAGATATTATGATTATGATGATATCCAGACACCCAATGGGCCTGCCTGGCATAGCGCCACCACCTGGTCAAGCAGGAAATGTGCCAGAAATGGACAATGCCTTAAGTGATTGATCTGAAAGTTTACACAAATTTTGGATATCATTATTGTGATGATATTCACATGTCTAATTTCCATGTCTAACATAGCGCCATCATCTGGCCAACCAAAAAGTGTATCAGAAATGTTCTTTGCTTAAAATGAATGGTCTGAAATTTCTCAGGTTAATATATATTATGATTATGATGACACCCAATGGGCCTGCCTTGCATTGCGCCCCCACCTGGCCAAGCAAGTACATGTGGCAGAAAATAAAATACAAAAACAAATAGCACACGCATCAAATATGTACATTTCACAAACGAACCATGTCGGTGCTTTGTTGGATTCCGACATGTCACGGCTTGCGGCCCGCAGGTGCTCGGGCCCGCCATTGCCGCTTGCGGCTATATTTAGGGCCCGAGCACCGAAGGGCGCAAGGCCCTATTGTTTTTGTAAGGATTATTATTATTATTATTATATTAACTTTGTCTCAGAGCGTTTTCCTTTTTTGAGGTGGTTAACATGGTCGAAAACGCTTGAAATTTGGCACACATATCAGGTGTCACGCAAAGCAGTTAGGTACAAGAGCTTGGCCCTGGGCGTGGCCCAGGGAGTCAGTAGCGCCCCCTTAGGTGATTGAGGCAGTGGTTGGCACATACTTTCAGCTAGACGCATCAAATTCGGTAGGTATGTGTATCTCCCCAAGATGAACAACTTTCGTATGTACAATGCATTAGCCACGCCCAACAGGAAGTGAGGTATTTGGGATTTTGTGCGGACTAAAATGTGATGAATTGTGATGCCAGAAGACCTTCTTCCCATCGGTGAAAACGCATGAAATTTGGCACACACGTCAAGAGGTACCATGAATACACAGGGGAAAAGCCTTGGCACTGGGCTTGGCCCAGGAACTCCATAGCGCCCCCTTATGTCACTGTGACTTGTGGTTGGAATATAGTTTTAGATACACACACCAAATTTGGTGGGTATGTCTAACTCCCAAAAACAATCAACTTTTGTATTAACATGCCATTAGCCACGCCCACAGGAAGTGAGGTAATTGGGATTTTGTGCATTGTGGACATGATCAATTTTAACGTACTCCTCCTAGACGATTGATCCGATTCATGTCAAAGTTGGTATACATGATGCCAATATGCTTCTGATTCTAAATTGTGAAGCTTTTTTTGATATGTTGTAATTTGACGAAATGGCGAAACTCTGAATTTTAATACCCTTCCACGTTAACAATAAATGTGTCTTAATTCACCATGCATGGCTTGAAATGTTTTAAATTTCACAGGTCTTTGAATACAATGGTAGTGATGATATTCACATGCCCATAATGTATATTTGGCATAGCGCCACCACCTGGCAACAGAAAGAATGGCAATTACATTGATGTTACATGATCAATTTTAACATACTCCTCCTAGACGGTTTGCCGGATTCATGTGAAATTTGGCTAACATTATGCCAAGATGTTGCTGATGTTAAATTGCGAAGGGATTTTTGATATGTTGTAATATGTCATGATTTTAATATCTCACCATATAAACTGGAAATGTGTCATATAATCACAGTGCATTGAATGAATGGTCTGAAACTTTATAAAATATTGGATATCATTATTGTGATGATATTCACACATACAATTCACATGCCTAGCATAGCGCCACCATCTGGCCAAACAGGAAATATGCCAGAAATGCTCTATGCTTTGAATGAATGGTCTGAAACTTCTCAGGTTAATAGATATCCTGATTATGATGATATCCAGACACCCAATGGGCCTGCCTGGCATAGCGCCACCACCTGGCCAAGCAGGAAATGTGCCAGAAATGGAAAATGCCTTAAGTGATTGATCTGAAACTTTATGAAATATTGGATATCATTATTGTGATGATATTCACGTGCATAATTAACAGGCCTAGCATAGCGCCACCTTCTGGCCAAGCAGGAAATGTGCCAGAAATGCTCTATGCTTTGAATAAATGGTCTGAAACTTTTCAGGTTAATAGATATTATGATTATGATGATATCCAGACACCCAATAGGCCAGCCTGGCATAGCGCCACCACCTGGTCTAGCAGTAAATGTGCCAGAAATGGACAATGCCTTAAGTGATTGATCTGAAAGTTTACAAACATTTTGGATATCATTATTGTGATGATATTCACATGTGTAATTTTCATGCCTAACATAGCGCCACCATCTGGCCAACCAAAAAGTGTATCAGAAATGTTCTTTGCTTAAAATAAATAGTCTGAAATTTCTCAGGTTAATATATATTATGATTATGATGACACCCAATCGCCTTCCTTGCATTACGCCCCCACCTGGCCAAGTGAGTAAATGTGGCAGAAAATAACATACAAAAGCAAATAGCACACGCATCAAATATGTACATTTCACACACGCACCACGTCGGTGCTTTGTTGGATTCTGACATGTCACGGGTTGCGGCCCGCAGGTGCTCGGGCCCGCCATTGCCGCTTGCGGCTATATTTATTATTATTATTGTTATTCCACTTTTTTGCTTTCCTGTTTTTGAGGTGGTTAACATGGTCGAAAATTCTTGAAATTTGGCACACACGTCAGGTGTCACGCAACGCAGTTAGGTACAAGAGCTTGACCTCGGGTGTGGCCCAGAGACTCGCTAGCGCCCCCTTAGGTGACTGATCGATCCCGTGGTTGGCATATATTTTGAGGTGGTTAACATGGTCGAAAACGCATGAAATTTAGCACACACATCAAGTGGTACAGTGAATAGACAGGGATAAAAGCTTGGCACCGGGCGTTGCCCAGGAACTCCATAGCGCCCCCTTACGTCACAGTGACTTGTGGTTGGCATATAAATTTAGATACACACACCAAATTTGGTGGGTGTATGTAACTCCCAAAAACAAACAACTTTTGTATTAACATGCCATTAGCCACGCCCACAGGAAGTGAGGTAATTGAGATTTTGTGCATTGTGGATATGATCAATTTTAACGTACTCCTCCTAGACGGTTGATCCGATTCATGTCAAAGTTGGTATACATGACGCCGAGATGTTCCTGATTATAAATTGTGAAGCCTTTTTTTGATATGTTGTAATTTGACGAAATGGCGAAATTATTAATTTTAATACCCTTCCACATAAAAAATAAATGTGTCATAATTCACCATGCATGGCTTGAAATGTTTTAAATTTTACAGGTCATTGAAGACCATGTTAATGATAACATTCACATGCCCATAATGCATGTTTGGCATAGCGCCACCAACTGGCAACAGAAAGAATGACAATTATACTGATGTCACATGATCAATTTGAACATACTCCTCCTAGACGGTTTGTCAGATTCATTTGAAATTTGGCAAACATTATGCCAAGATGTCGCTGATGTTAAATTGTGAATGGATTTTTGAATGTTGTAATATATTTGATATGATTTTAATATCTCACCACATAAACAGGAAATGTGTCATAAATCACAGTGCATTGAATGAATGGACTGAAACTTCTCAGGTTAATAGATATCATGATTATGATGATATCCAGACACCCAATGGGCCTGCCTGGCATAGCGCCACCACCTGGCCAAGCAGGAAATGTGCCAGAAATGGACAATGCCTTAAGTGATTGATCTGAAACTTTATAAAATATTGGATATCATTATTGTGATGATATTCACATGCATAATTCACAGGCCTAGCATAGCGCCACCTTCTGGCCAAGCAGGAAATGTGCCAGAAATGCTCTATGCTTTGAATAAATGGTCTGAAACTTTTCAGGTTAATAGATATTATGATTATGATGATATCCAGACACCCAATGGGCCTGCCTGGCATAGCGCCACCACCTGGTCAAGCAGTAAATGTTCCAGAAATGGACAATGCCTTAAGTGATTGATCTGAAAGTTTACAAACATTTTGGATATCATTATTGTGATGATATTCACATGTGTAATTTTCATGCCTAACATAGCGCCACCATCTGGCCAACCAAAAAGTGTATCAGAAATGTTCTTTGCTTAAAATGAATGGTCTGAAATTTCTCAGGTTAATATATATTATGATTATGATGACACCCAATGGGCCTGCCTTGCATTACGCCCCCACCTGGCCAAGCGAGTAAATGTGGCAGAAAATAAAATACAAAAACAAATAGCACACGCATCAAATATGTACATTTCACAAACGCACCACGTCGGTGCTTTGTTGGATTCCGACATGTCACGGGTTGCGGCCCGCAGGTGCTCGGGCCCGCCATCGCCGCTTGCGGCTATATTTAGGGCCCGAGCACCGAAGGGCGCAAGGCCCTATTGTTTTTGTAAGGATTATTATTATTATTATTATTATTATTATTATTATTATTATTATTATTATTGTTATTCCACTTTTTTGCTTTCCTGTTTTTGAGGTGGTTAACATGGTCGAAACCTCTTGAAATTTGGCACACACGTCAGGTGTCATGCATCGCAGTTAGGTACAAGAGCTTGACCCCGGGCGTGGCCCAGGGACTCGCTAGCGCCCCCTTAGGTGACTGATCCCGTGGTTGGCAAATATTTTGAGGTGGTTAACATAATCGAAAACGCATGAAATTTAGCACACACATCAAGTGGTACAGTGAATAGACAGGGATAAAAGCTTGGCACCGGGCGTTGCCCAGGAACTCCATAGCGCCCCCTTACGTCACTGTGACTTGTGATTGGCATATAGTTTTAGATACACACACCAAATTTGGTGGGTGTATGTAACTCCCAAAAACAAACAACTTTTGTATTAACATGCCATTAGCCACGCCCACAGGAAGTGAGGTAATTGAGATTTTGTGCGTTGTGGACATGATCAATTTTAACGTACTCCTCCTAGACGGTTGATCCGATTCATGTCAAAGTTGGTATACATGATGCCGAGATGTTCCTGATTATAAATTGTGAAGTTTTTTTTCGATATGTTGTAATTTGACGAAATGGCAAAATTATTAATTTTAATACCCTTCCACATAAACAATAAATGTGTCATAATTCACCATGCATGGCTTGAAATGTTTTAAATTTCACAGGTCATTGAAGACCATGTTAAGGATAATATTCACATGCCCATAATGCATGTTTGGCATAGCGCCACCAACTGGCAACAGAAAGAATGACAATTATACTGATGTCACATGATCAATTTGAACATACTCCTCCTAGACGGTTTGCCAGATTCATTTGAAATTTGGCAAACATTATGCCAAGATGTCGCTGATGTTAAATTGTGAAGGTATTTTTGAATGTTGTAATATATTTGATATGATTTTAATATCTCACCACATAAACAGGAAATGTGTCATAAATCACAGTGCATTGAATGAATGGTCTGAAACTTCTCAGGTTAATAGATATCATGATTATGATGATATCCAGACACCCAATGGGCCTGCCTGGCATAGCGCCACCACCTGGCCAAGCAGGAAATGTGCCAGAAATGGAAAATGCCTTAAGTGATTGATCTGAAACTTTATAAAATATTGGATATCATTATTGTGATGATATTCACATGCGTAATTCACAGGCCTAGCATAGCGCCACCATCTGGCCAAGCAGGAAATGTGCCAGAAATGCTCTATGCATTGAATAAATGGTCTGAAACTTCTCAGGTTAATAGATATTATGATTATGATGAGATCCAGACACCCAATGGGCCTGCCTGGCATAGCGCCACCACCTGGTCAAGCAGGAAATGTGCCAGAAAATGGACAATGCCTTAAGTGATTGATCTGAAAGTTTACAAAAAATTTGGATATCATTATTGTGATGATATTCACATGTGTAATTTCCATGCCTAACATAGCGCCACCATCTGGCCAACCAAAAAGTGTATCAGAAATGTTCTTTGCTTAAAATGAATGGTCTGAAATTTCTCAGGTTAATATATACTATGATTATGATGACACCCAATGGGCCTGCCTTGCATTGCGCCCCCACCTGGCCAAGCAAGTACATGTGGCAGAAAATAAAATACAAAAACAAGTAGCACACACATCAAATATGTACATTTCACAAATGCACCACGTCGGTGCTTTGTTGGATTCCGACATGTCACGGGTTGCGGCCCGCAGGTGCTCGGGCCCGCCATTGCCGCTTGCGGCTATATTTAGGGCCCGAGCACCGAAGGGCGCAAGGCCCTATTGTTTTTGTAAGGATTATTATTATTATTATTATTGTTATTCCACTTTTTTGCTTTCCTGTTTTTGAGGTGGTTAACATGGTCGAAAATTCTTGAAATTTGGCACACACGTCAGGTGTCACGCAACGCAGTTAGGTACAAGAGCTTGACCTCGGGTGTGGCCCAGAGACTCGCTAGCGCCCCCTTAGGTGACTGATCCCGTGGTTGGCATATATTTTGAGGTGGTTAACATGGTCGAAAACGCATGAAATTTAGCACACACATCACGTGGTACAGTGAATAGACAGGGATAAAAGCTTGGCACCGGGCGTTGCCCAGGAACTCCATAGCGCCCCCTTACGTCACTGTGACTTGTGGTTGGCATATAGTTTTAGATACACACACCAAATTTGGTAGGTGTATGTAACTCCCAAAAACAAACAACTTTTGTATTAACATGCCATTAGCCACGCCCACAGGAAGTGAGGTAATTGGGATTTTGTGCGTTGTGGACATGATCGATCAATTTTAACGTACTCCTCCTAGACGGTTGATCCGATTCATGTCAAAGTTGGTGTACATGATGCCGAGATGTTCCTGATTATAAATTGTGAAGTTTTTTTTCGATATGTTGTAATTTGACGAAATGGCAAAATTATTAATTTTAATACCCTTCCACATAAGCAATAAATGTGTCATAATTCACCATGCATGGCTTGAAATGTTTTAAATTTCACAGGTCATTGAAGACCATGTTAATGATAATATTCACATGCCCATAATGCATGTTTGGCATAGCGCCACCAACTGGCAACAGAAAGAATGACAATTATACTGATGTCACATGATCAATTTGAACATACTCCTCCTAGACGGTTTGCCAGATTCATTTGAAATTTGGCAAACATTATGCCAAGATGTCGCTGATGTTAAATTGTGAATGGATTTTTGAATGTTGTAATATATTTGATATGATTTTAATATCTCACCACATAAACAGGAAATGTGTCATAAATCACAGTGCATTGAATGAATGGTCTGAAACTTCTCAGGTTAATAGATATCATGATTATGATGATATCCAGACACCCATGGGCCTCCCTGGCATAGCGCCACCACCTGGCCAAGCAGGAAATGTGCCAGAAATGGAAAATGCCTTAAGTGATTGATCTGAAACTTTATAAAATATTGGATATCATTATTGTGATGATATGCACATGCGTAATTCACAGGCCTAGCATAGCGCCACCCTCTGGCCAAGCAGGAAATGTGCCAGAAATGCTCTATGCTTTGAATAAATGGTCTGAAACTTCTCAGGTTAATAGATATTACGATTATGATGATATCCAGACACCCAATGGGCCTGCCTGGCATAGCGCCACCACCTGGTCAAGCAGGAAATGTGCCAGAAATGGACAATGCCTTAAGTGATTGATCTGAAAGTGTACAAAGATTTTGGATATCATTATTGTGATGATATTCACATGTGTAATTTCAATGCCTAACATAGCACCACCATCTGGCCAACCAAAAAGTGTATCAGAAATGTTCTTTGCTTAAAATGAATGGTCTGAAATTTCTCAGGTTAATATATATTATGATTATGATCACACCCAATGGGCCTGCCTTACATTGCGCCCCCACCTGGCCAAGCGAGTAAATGTGGCAGAAAATAAAATACAAAAGCAAATAGCCCACGCATCAAATATGTACATTTCACAAACGCACCACGTCGGTGCTTTGTTGGATTCCGACATGTCACGGGTTGCGGCCCGCAGGTGCTCGGGCCCGCCATTGCCGCTTGCGGCTATATTTATTATTATTATTGTTATTTCACTTTTTTGCTTTCCTGTTTTTGAGGTGGTTAACATGGTCGAAACCTCTTGAAATTTGGCACACACGTCAGGTGTCATGCATCGCAGTTAGGTACAAGAGCTTGACCCCGGGCGTGGCCCAGGGACTCGCTAGCGCCTCCTTAGGTGACTGATCTCGTGGTTGGCAAATATTTTGAGGTGGTTAACATAGTCGAAAACGCATGAAATTTAGCACACACATCAAGTGGTACAGTGAATAGACAGGGATAAAAGCTTGGCACCGGGCGTTGCCCAGGAACTCCATAGCGCCCCCTTACGTCACAGTGACTTGTGGTTGGCATATAGTTTTAGATACACACACCAAATTTGGTGGGTGTATGTAACTCCCAAAAACAAACAACTTTTGTATTAACATGCCATTAGCCACGCCCACAGGAAGTGAGGTAATTGAGATTTTGTGCGTTGTGGACATGATCAATTTTAACGTACTCCTCCTAGACGGTTGATCCGATTCATGTCAAAGTTGGTATACATGACGCCGAGATGTTCCTGATGATAAATTGTGAAGCGTTTTTTTGATATGTTGTAATTTGACGAAATGGCGAAATTATTAATTTTAATACCCTTCCACATAAACAATAAATGTGTCATAATTCACCATGCATGGCTTAAAATGTTTTAAATTTCACAGGTCATGGAAGACCATGTTAATGATAATATTCACATGCCCATAATGCATGTTTGGCATAGCGCCACCAACTGGCAACAGAAAGAATGACAATTATACTGATGTCATATGATCAATTTCAACATACTCCTCCTAGATGGTTTGTCAGATTCATTTGAAATTTGCCAAACATTATGCCAAGATGTCGCTGATGTTAAATTGTGAAGGGATTTTTGAATGTTGTAATATATTTGATATGATTTTAATATCTCACCACATAAACAGGAAATGTGTCACAAATCACAGTGCATTGAATGAATGGTCTGAAACTTCTCAGGTTAATAGATATCATGATTATGATGATATCCAGACACCCAATGGGCCTGCCTGGCATAGCGCCACCACCTGGCCAAGCAGGAAATGTGCCAGAAATGGAAAATGCCTTAAGTGATTGATCTGAAACTTTATAAAATATTGGATATCATTATTGTGATGATATTCACGTGCGTAATTCACATGCCTAGCATAGCGCCACCATCTGGCCAAACAGGAAATATGCCATAAATGCTTTATGCTTTGAATGAATGGTCTGAAACTTCTCAGGTTAATAGATATTATGATTATGATGATATCCAGACACCCAATGGGCCTGCCTGGCATAGCGCCACCACCTGGTCAAGCAGGAAATGTGCCAGAAATGGACAATGCCTTAAGTGATTGATCTGAAAGTTTACAAAAAAGTTGGATATCATTATTGTGATGATATTCACATGTGTAATTTCCATGCCTAACATAGCGCCACCATCTGGCCATCCAAAAAGTGTATCAGAAATGTTCTTTGCTTAAAATGAATGGTCTGAAATTTCTCAGGTTAATATATATTATGATTATGATGACAACCAATGGGCCTGCCTTGCATTGCGCCCCCACCTGGCCAAGCAAGTACATGTGGCAGAAAATAAAATACAAAAACAAATAGCACACGCATCAAATATGTACATTTCACAAACTCACCACGTCGGTGCTTTGTTGGATTCCGACATGTCACGGGTTGCAGCCCGCAGGTGCTCGGGCCCGCCATTGCCGCTTGCGGCTATATTTATTATTATTATTATTATTTGTTCACCTTTTTGCTATTTTTGAGGTGGTTAGTATGGATGAAAAGTCTTGGAATTTGGCACACACATCTGGTATCACAATGGCTACACAGGCATAAAAGCTTGGCCCCGGGCGTGGCCCAGGGACTCAGTAGCGCCCCCTTAGGTGATTGATCCAGTGGTTGGCACATACTTTCAGCTAGACACACCAAATTTTGTAGGTGTGTGTATCTCCCCAAGATGAACAACTTTTGTATGTACAATGCATTTGCCACGCCCAACAGGAAGTGAGGTATTTGGGATTTTGTGCAGACTAAAATGTGATGAATTGTGATGCCAAAAGAGGTGCTTCCCATCGCTGAAAACGCATGAAATTTGGCACACACGTCAAGAGGTACCGTGAATACACAGGGGAAAAGCCTTGGCACCGGGCGTTGCCCAGGAACTCCATAGCGCCCCCTTATGTCACTGTGACTTGTGGTTGGCATATAGTTTTAGATACACACACCAAATTTGGTGGGTGTATGTAACTCCCAAAAACAATCAACTTTTGTATTAACATGCCATTAGCCACGCCCACAGGAAGTGAGGTAATTGAGATTTTGTGCGTTGTGGACATGATCAATTTTAACGTACTCCTCCTAGACGGTTGATCCGATTCATGTCAAAGTTGGTATACATGACGCTGAGATGTTCCTGATTATAAATTGTGAAGCTTTTTGTTGATATGTTGTAATTTGACGCAATGGCGAAATTATTAATTTTAATACCCTTCCACATAAACAATAAATGTGTCATATTTCACCATGCATGGCTTGAAATGTTTTACATTTCACAGGTCTTTGAATACCATGGGAGTGATGATATTCACATGCCCATAATGCATATTTTGCATAGCGCCACCACCTGGCAACAGAAAGAATGGCAATTACACTGATGTCACATGGTCAATTTTAACATACTCCTGCTAGACAATTTGTCAGATTCATATGAAATTTGGCAAATATGATGCCAAGATGTTGCTGATGTTAAATTGCGAACGGATTTTTGATATGTTGCAATATGTCATGATTTTAATATCTCACCCTATAAACAGGAAATGTGTCATAAAGTCACAGTGCATTGAATGAATGGTCTGAAACTTCTCAGGTTAATAGATATTATGATTATGATGATATTCTGACACCCAATGGGCCTGCTTGGCATAGCGCCACCACCTGGCCAAGTAGGAAATGTGCCAGAAATGGACAATGCCTTAAGTATTTGATCTGAAACTTTATAAAATATTGGATATCATTATTGTGATGATATTCACACATATAATTCACATGCCTAGCATAGCGCCACCATCTGGCCAAACAGGAAATATGCCATAAATGCTTTATGCTTTGAATGAATGGTCTGAAACTTCTCAGGTTAATAGATATTATGATTATATCCAGAGACCCTATGGGCCTGCCTGGCATAGCGCCACCACCAGGTCAAGCAGGAAATGTGCCAGAAATGGACAATGCCTTAAGTGATCGATCTTAAAATTTACAAATATTTTGAATATCTTTATTGTGATGATAATCACAGTTAAGCAAATGTAATTTTCATGCCTAACATAGCGCCACCATCTGGCCAACCAAAAAGTGCATCAGAAATGTTCTTTGCTTAAAATGAATAGTCTGACATTTCTCAGGTTAATATATATTATGATTATGATGACACCCAATGGGCCTGCCTTGCGTTGCGCCCCCACCTGGCCAAGCAAGTATATGTCCCAGAAAATTAAATACAAAAACAAATAGCACACGCATCAAATATGTACATTTCACACACGCACCGCGTCGTTGCTTTGTTGGATTCCGAAATGTCACGGGTTGCTGACCGGAGGTGCTCGGGCCCGCCATTGCCGCTTGCAGCTATATTCTATTCTTGGTTTTGATCTGGATAAAACCTTCACTTTGTGTTGTTCAAAACTTTTTGAGTTGGATTGGAATAAATTTGATGCATAAAATTAGGATTACCCTGTGCTGTAACATTATAGTGTGCTAACCTCCACAACCTAATAGTATTCTAACAATACCCTATTCTAGTGTGCTAACCTCCACAACCCAACAGTATTCTAACAGTAGTATTCTAGTGCGCTAATCTCCACAACTCAATAGTATTCTAACAATACTCTATTCTACAGGACTATGCATTTGTCATGGGTAAGATGAAGGGTCTGATAATGGAAGGCAGTGTTTCTCACAGAATGGAATTGTATTTGTGGTGGTAGGTGAAGGGGGGTGGGGGTGGGTTCTGTGTTGGGAGTCAAGATGAACAGCCTATAATTATACAGTTATACTTGCCTTGCACGACAAGTCCTGACTAGTAGCTGTAACGTTATAGTGTGCCAACCTCCACAACCCAACAGTATTCTTAACAGTATTCTATTCTAGTATGCTAACCTCCACAACCCAACTGAAGGAACTGTAGGGGCGAGCAGGCAGAGCCTCGGTCAGAAGGCTCAATGGTATGGAGTGATGACACGGAGATGGCAGGTTTCGGTGCAACACAAGTTAACTTTATTTGAGTTTCAATTCATCTGTTCTTTTGTTCTTTACTTGTATGTGTGCTGCATCAAAGAGGAAACAAACAGAAAATGGAGTAATCAGTGAAATGGGGTAAATCAGTACAGATCCCAACTCACAAACAAACCAATTGACATTTGAACAATAAACTGAAATCATATGGCTATATAAGGTACAACTAAACAATACTTGACATCCCAAGTCAACCAACATCACCTAATCATCTATCACATGGGACTCCAACACACCAAACCAACAAACAAAGACCTTAACTTTACACATGATGGCAGAGCTACTCTACAAACTGATAAACATCACAAAAGTCATAGTGAGGGTCATTAAAGTGATGATTAAAGTGATGACTTACGTTAACTCAAAGACGCACACAGAGCAGGACACACTGGAGTGCTGGGTTGAGATGAACAAAAGAGTGAACTGAGGGCGAGCAAACAATTTATCCTGGTCTGAGCCCCTGCTCCGGAGCTACAGGCTTTCCCAGCAGGTAAACTGGGTGTGGTTAGGTGGCAGAGCCAAACAATCCTGCAATTTCTCCACAGCACTTTCACCTCAAGCCCTCCTTGCACTGAAAGACTTTGGAAAGATTTGCAAAGATTTGGAAAAGATTTTTGAAAGACTACAGTCTCAGAAACTCTCACATCTAAAGACAAGTAGTAGAGTTTTAAGTCACAGACTATGATTTTGCAATGACTAGGGATCTTGCAGGGTCACTATTTACAAGACTGCAACACGATTCCTTTAAATTATTACCCATTGTGCAATAGATAAACAGGAACTGAAAATTATAGCCTACTAAACTCAAAGTCGTATTTTCGTGTTTCTGCAGCATTGTTTCATGCGTGAAATCCTTAACCGATATAGAGTTGTTCTGTCAAGTGGAAGAGCCGACTAAATATGTATAAGAAATGACAAATATTATAAGAATAACAAATAATTATAGGCTACAGCTGTGTCGGAGTCAATAAGATAAACAGCCTATAATTATACAGTAATACTTGCCTTGCACTACAAGTCCATATTGACAAGTAGCTGTAATGTTATAGTGTGTTAACCTCCACAACCCAACAGCATTCTATTGTAGTATGCTAACATCCACAAGCCACTAATGCTTCAAGTGGGATTTGAACTCTCAACCTAAGTAGGATCACCAGTACAAGGCATTATCCCACTGAGCCACTGTCAATCCTACATGTTGGCCAGTCACATTCACATGGTGAAAATGTGTATTGGTAAACACACAACAAGAAAAACTCCAAGCATGGAGGGGCAATTAGACATTTGTCGAGAAGAACACTAATAGATGAAATATAAATATGATAGACTTAATGATGAAGGAAAAATAGTAAACAAAGAAGTTCCCCTGAATGTCATAGAGTGTCTCTGCATTCTGATTCTTGGCAACTGATGAGTGTGAATGTTGATTGGCTGATGTCATTCAGGTGCTGTTCAACGGTGTGAATCTTAAATGACCAATAGCATGTGCAGCTTGATCCTAAAGCACTACCGGGGATTCAAACCCTCAACCTAACAAACACCAGCACTAGGCATTATCCCACTGAGCCACTGACAATCCTACATATTTGGCAGTCACATTCACATGGTGAAAATGTGTGTTGGCAAACACACAACATCAAGAAAATTCCTAGCATACATTTGACAATAGAATTAAGGGCTTTATAAAAAAGAATACAGATCTGAAAATGTGCACTGTTAATGGTATCCACATAATGATGGTTGTATGGCTGTTCTCCAAGGAAAAAAAATTACTCATATAGGAATATAGGTGATATAGGAGAAATGGGCTGAGTGGTCGAACTTTATTGGTCTATATCTCTGAAATGGAACAACATATCCAAATTCTTTTGATAACTTTTGTGAGGCTTTGTCTAAACATTGTCTGTGAGAATTTTGGTGAAGATTTCATCATTTTTGAAGCCTGTGAAACTTTTTATGATGTTTGGCTTTTCTCTGAAATTGTGGCAAAAGTAAAAATTTTTAGAGCATAAGACCAGGGTGAAAAAGATGCATCTGAATGTAGAGATTAATATGATGAAAGAATTTTGAGTCTAGGTCAATCTGGTAAGGAGAAATAAGCGTTTTTGACAAGAGCGCCACCTTTGGGTGCAGTACCCCAAATTTGGGTTATGGGTAGTGGGGGGTACTGGTAACAATACTTGAAAATGTCAAGTTTCTAGGACTTACGGTTTATAGGAATATAGGTGATCTAGGAAAAAAGGCCTAAGTGGTCTAACTTTATTGGCCTATATCTCTGAAATGGAACAAAATATCAAAATTCTGAGCGATAACTTTTGTGAGGCTTGGTTTAAACATTGTCTGTGAGAATTTTGGTGAAGAGTTGATTATTTTTGAAGAGTGTGAAACTTTTTATAATGTTTGGCTTTTCCATGAAATTGTGTCAAAAGTAAACATTTGTAGACCATAAGACCAGGGCCATAAAGATGCATCTGAGTTTAGAGATTAATATTATGAAAGAATTTTGAGTCTAGGTCAATCTGGTAAGGAGAAATTAGCATAATTAACTTTTTTTTCCAATAGCGCCACCTTTGGGTGCAGTACCCCAAATGTTGGGTTATGGGTAGAGGGGGGTACTGGTAACCATACCTGAAATTTTGAAGAGTTTTGGAGTTACGGTTTAGGCTGCAGTATGACTTTTACAGAATTTTGGCCAAAAATGAACGGTACAGAAACAATAGGGGTCCTGCAGCTACGCTGCTCGGACCCCTAATAATAGGAAAAGCTAGTAACTCAATGGGTGCCTTCACAGCTTCGCTGCTTGGCCCCCAATAATAGATATAAGCTAAAACTTGTACTCGCATGTACTTGCACTCATGGCCCATATTTGCTTCATAAATATGGGAGATAAAAGTTTGGCACTTAGTTTATTAAGCATTTCTTATGCGTTATGGTTTGTATATTATTGAATTTGTTTATTTTCATTAGGCTATTGATTGATTTGACATTGTTGTTTATTATTGCTATTCTCCTTAATGTAGTTTTACCAACTTATTAAATTGTTTACTGTTAAATTTAACTATTGTATTGTTATTTGTATGTGGCTTTGGACAAAAGTGTCTGCCAAATCCTATAACCATAACTATGACCATGACCATAACTATGACCATAACCATGACCATGACCATAACCATAACTATGACCATAACCATAACCATAACTATGGGGCAGCATGTTTTTGGGTCCGTGGGCTCCGAGGTGTTGTCTCGTCGTTGTGTTCTCGGCGAAAAGTTGCGTATAGGCCTAGTCGTGACCAGAGCAAAAGTATTCAGTGGATTCTGGCTCCATCTACCGGGAAAAAAATGCAATACAATCTTCGACTTTATGTTATGCATATTCTGCCACTGCGTTATGCGTTCACTGTGGAGAAAGTGGGAGATACATGGATAAATGACGGGGCATCATCTCAGTGCTGCCTATAAATCGCGTTGTTAAGTGAAAAAGATGTATGTTGTCGGTCGATTCTTTGTTAGTTAACACTGAAAAGAATACAAAAAAATCATGGAAAGTGCACTAACATTAGAGCTAGTGCATTATATATTAGCACTTATTAAGGTTCAACAATTTTAGGAAAACAAAAATGTTTAGGGAAACTGGAACTTAATGAATTACATAATAAGTTAGAGACCTGTCATAAAGTAGAGTAGGTGGGCGTTAAATTCCAAAACAACCTCTGGGATAGCAATCACGTGACTCCCACACCCTCCTGTTATTGGGCCACGGATCTGTCAATCTAAGGGCATGTTCGCCTGAATAGCACACGGCTGACGGATTCCAGGCGAGATTGGAGAGAGCGCTGGAAGGCTAGTGGAAAAATGTCAGCGGTGCCTGATGGCAAAAAACTGGTCCGAAGCCCAAGCGGACTCCGAATGGTTCCAGAGAATGGTGCATTTAACAGCCCGTTCTCGCTAGATGAACCGCAGTGGGTCCCGGATAAAGAGGTGAGTTTGGGAGTGAGGTAGTTAGCTGAGACTGGCCGTGGTGTCATCCTGGAGCTGGCCCGTGGTTTGGGCGTTAGCATCTGAAGTCCATCATCTACACAAGTCGGTCGTGTTAGCTAGCATGCTAGCGCACAGCTAAAGGATGGACGTGATCAATGTGTTGCTAAACTAGTGCTAGTTGGCGAACATTTTTCTCTGCAGGAAGAAAAGTTGCATGTGTATGTACTTTGATAACAGTTAACGTTAAAGTTAAAGTTAGACAGTCTACGTATATACCCAGGAACAGTTTTCAAAGTTTTTAAAAAATCTACTTCAATTCCTGTTTTGTCACATGCTGGTTTGTTTTGTATCTCGTAAAATCATCGGTAATCTAATACAGATGACAGCTAGCTAGCCGTGGAGAATCCTCCTCCTCAACTAAATAACATGTTAGAGAAGTTGTGTAGCTGCACACGCGTTAGTTGAGTTGAGAGAGGATAACAAAGGCACATTGAATGTGTTGTTTGTGGTCGTAAGATTTACTCGGAAGGTTAGTTGTAATTGTATAGAGGGATTAACATTAGAGACTGTGTTTATGACAATTATGTTGTTGTCATCTGAGTACTAGTATTTTTTCAGTTTTTCGTGCAATATGATCTCAGTCAAGCACAGGATTTTTTCCCCACATGCTCAGACATCTGTTTTTTCGAGTGTTGGAGGGGTATCCAGGGAACATTCACTGCAGGTTTGTTTTGCGGTTTGGCAGCCCTTAACGTCAAGACTGCCTGTGCGCTGCTGTAGTTGTTGAACGTTGTTTACGTGACCTCCGTGCCCCATGCAGGGAATGCGCACGCATCGTGCGCATACAGTGCGCTCTCTCTCTTCAGCAAATACAACTCTTTCGTCTATGATAAAAACCGGTAGCGGAGCGACGCACAACCATGAGGCCTTTGTGCAGTTGGTCTGTGTTCACGTGTCACGAGGAATTTGCTTTGTCCGTAAAGAGAGAGAGAGAGAGAGCTAAAGATGTCCAGTTGGTCATGTGACATCGCAGTCTCGAGCAACATTGAGACGCCAGCCCGATCCGTGTTCATCTGTATGGTGAACGAGTGGAATGGATTTGAACATCCGGCAACTTCAGCTTAGTTCGTCTGTGTGATTTGACTTGAGTAGGACCAGTCGTTTGGAGCTCTTTTCACCTCTGTAAGCTCCAGGAGTTCAGCTTTATAAACTTGAGTAGTCATGAGCCTGATCCCTTGCTGTCTCTGGCACACACACACACACACACTGGGGAGGTTATTATTTGAAGGACAGGGCAGCGGCCTTGGTATCTGATGATAAATGTGTGTGTGTGTGTGTGTGTGTGTGTGTGTGTGTGTGTGTCAGTAGCTGACTCCTGTTCATGTCTCAGGATATGTGATTGGGAAAGCTGTGTATCAGACACTTTTATCCAAAGCAACTTCCGAAGACATCAATAAATAATATAATAAATATTACATTTACATTAAAATCAACAGTTTAATATAACAGAGTAATAAACATAATACAAACTACAACAACTCTAGTTCAGGAGCTAAACAGAGTCAGGCGCTTTTGAAAGATCCCAAAACTACGGCTGGATGGAAGAGTGGCAGGTAAATAATTCCACCAGCGAGAGACACACACACACACACACACACACACACACACACACACACAGTGTCATTCCACCAGCTAGAGACGCACGCACACACACACACACACACACACACACACCGTGTCATTCCACCAGCTAGAGACGCACGCACACACACACACGCACACACACACACACACACGCACACACCGTGTCATTCCACCAGCGAGAGACACACACACACACACACGCACACACACACCGTGTCATTCCACCAGCGGGGGATCACGTGGAACAGAGCTGTGACCGTGTCATGGAGTTGCCACAGCGGACAGAACTCCACAAATGCATCATCTGCAGACACATGAAAGTGGAAGAAAGTTTTCTGCTGTCTGTGGCGTTCTCACTGTTCCCTGGTTAAAATGTGTGTCAAGGAGGACGAGTGTGTGTGTGTGTGTGTTGGGCAGGGTCGTGTGTGTGTGTGTGTGTGTGTGTGTGTGTCTGGCAGGGTTGTGTGTGTGAGTGGGGAAAACATGTTGGGAAAGAGGAAGTGAAGGTCCAGATGTGCAGCTAGGGCACTAGTGCAGCCAGCCAAGCTGGGGTGGAGTTCTGGAACCAGCTGCTGGAACACTCAGACCTGGGTGGAGTTCTGGAACCAGCTGCTGGAACACTCAGACCTGGGTGGAGTTCTGGAACCAGCTGCTGGAACACTCAGACCTGGGTGGACTTCTGGAACCAGTTAGAACCAGAGTGACGGGCTCAGACCCAGGAGCAGAACACAGCCTTACTGGAATCAGCACAGCACTCCACAGCCAGGCAGAGTTGGAGTAAACAGCCGGAGTGTGTGCGTGTGCGTGTGAGTGGGGGGGGGGGTGGCGTGTGTGTGTGTGTGGGTGTGGGGGGGGGGGTATGGTGTGTGTGTGTGTGTGGGTGTGGGGGGGGGGTATGGCGTGTGTGTGTGTGTGGGGTGAGGGTTGAGAAACTGTGTGGTCAGCAGTGGAGGAAAAGGACTGTAGATTTATCTGCTGCTGGACGTTTTCTGGCTTCCTTCCTTATCTGTCTACTTCCTCTCATCTCTCTCTCTCTTTCACTCTCTCTTGAATTTCCCCTTGGGGATCAATAAAGTATCTATCTATCTATCTATCTATCTCTCTCTCTTTCTCTCTCTCTTGAATTTCCCCTTGGGGATCAATAAAGTATCTATCTATCTATCTATCTATCTCTCTCTCTTTCTCTCTCTCTTGAATTTCCCCTTGGGGATCAATAAAGTATCTATCTATCTATCTATCTATCTCTCTCTCTTTCTCTCTCTCTCTCTCTTTAGCAACCTCCTTCTGATCTGTGTGCGTGCGTGTGCGTGCGTGTGTGCGCGTGCGTGCGTGCGTGCGTGCGTGCGTGTGTGTGTGTGCGTGTGTGTGTGCGTGTGTGCGTGCGTGCGTGCGTGTGCCATATCCAGCCCAGTGTTAAGTCCTTCTCTGCCTCTCCAGTGTCCCAGATGCATGCAGTGCGAGGCCAAGTTTGACTTCATCACCAGGAAGGTAGGAACGCCACTCTGCTCCGTATGGCCACAGAATAAACGAACACAACAAGAGTCGACTGGTGAAGGGAAACCTAAGACTGATGTGTGTTTGCATATCTTTCTGCGTGCGTGCATGCGTGCGCATGTGCGTGTGTGTGTGTGTTTGTATGTCTTTCTGTGTGCGCGCGCGTGTGTGTGCGCGCGCGTGTGTGTGTGTGTGTGTGTGTGTGTGCGTGTGCACGTGCGTTTGTATGTCTTTCTGTGTGCGCGCGCGCGTGTGTGTGTGTGCGCGCGCGCGCGTGTGTGTGTGTGTGTGTGTGCGCGCGTGTGTGTGTGTGCGTGTGCACGTGCGTTTGTATGTCTTTCTGTGTGCGCGCGCGCGTGTGCGTGTGTGCGCGTGCGTGTGTGCATGTGTGCATGTGCGCGTGTGCGCGTGTGTGTGTGTGTGCGCAGCACCACTGTCGGCGCTGTGGCCGGTGCTTCTGTGATAAGTGCTGCAGTAAGAAGCTGCCGCTGCCCCGGATGTGTTTCGTTGACCCGGTCAGACAGTGCGGAGAGTGCAGCGCCATCTCACAGAGAGAAGGAGACTTTTACGACAGACAGCTCAAAGTCCTCACGGGGGGTGAGACACACACATTAACACACACACACATTAACACACACACACATTAACACACACACTAACACACACACACATTAATACAGCCACTCACACACACACACACACCACACACACACACATTAACACAGACATTAACACAGACACTAACACAGACACACACAAACACACACACACATTAACACAGACATTAACACAGACACTAACACAGACACACACAAACACACACACACATTAACACAGACACACACACACACAGTTTCTAAAACTAAAATAGGGAATCGATTTTAACCAAATATGTACACTATTAATTTTAAACAAATTAAAGAAATAGAAAAGATAAAAAAGATAGATGTAACAAAGCCATAAATGGAACAAAACTCCCAAACAAGCAGAAAAAGAAAATAAAGAATTCCCAAAGTGCAGTATGCGTTGCGAAAGCTAAAAAGAAAATTCCCACCAATTTTACGGAAACAGTTTTAATCGGCTTCAATCGGCTGCTGCTGGTGTTTTGCCAAAACGTGGAGGACAGCGGCGGTCAACTTGTACGACATGAGAGAGAGACGAGTGATGACCCATAATAACTTGAGGAGTTCGATATGGAAGCACTTCGGGTTTTGGGTAGATCAAACTATGGAGAAGGACAAAGTGGTATGCAAACTGTACAGTCGTGAGTTGAGTTCCTACGTAGGCCAAATTTGTTTGACATTTCTAATCGTAAACAATACACAGCCACGTTGAAGCCTGCAGTAATGTTTGTCACTGATGTTATGGCAGTCCACTCTGCTTATTGTTTTTCGAGAATGTTGCACTCCTGTTTGTCATTGTGCACGAAACTTCACGCCAATAAATCATCAGAAATATTGCTGGCTTGCGTCTACAAGCGCCCTCTTTACATTCGTCCTAATGCCTTTTAGTTGTCCATGGATTATATATGGCGTTGAAAATGGAAACGTCTTTAGACATGGAAAATCGATTTTACAATCGATTCAATGAACATAGGGGTGGGCGATATGGCCTAAAATTCATATTGCGGTATAATTTGGGACACAGACGGTATATATTGCGGTATAATTTGGTGTGTGAATTTCAATATAGGTCTAGCAGGTTCTTGCATAAAATAGTCAAGATTGTTACTTATTTAAAATTTATTGTGCAAAACTGCAATTATAGAGAACATTATAAAACTTTAACTTCCAAGCAGTATACATTTAAAACAAGGCAATGTCAATTTTAAAGTGAAACATCATTCCAGTGCAAAATACTCCTTTCCCTTACTTTTCTTAGGACTGACTTGGTTTTTGAGGAACAGCGCTACGCATTCATTGGCTTTCCTCATATTCGACAACGTGTTTTGATTTCAGATGGTAGAACAGATTGCTTGTGTTACCTCTCTTTGCAGTCACTGTTGACCGGCATATTTTGCAGATTATGGTTTTCTGCTCACTATCCGACACTTTAAATCCAAACCATGTCTATATTATGGACGTTGCACCAGTCTTTTTTACGAGCTCCTCCTCCTCCATACTGTAACGTCGGCGCACAAGACATTGTTAGCGTTCTCCCACGCAGGGCATGCTGGGATACGGGGGCGAACATTTGGGGGTTTATGTCTGTATTTCTCCTAAGTTATAAGTCTAAAGTTAGCGTCTTTGTCGTGACATGTTTCCCTTTTAGTTCTCCCTCGTGTGTGATCCTTTTTGTGTGGGGGGCTGCGTCCACCCCTGTATGTGTAGCGTGTGTGTGTACTTGACCTGCTCCGTGTGTATTGTGTTCTGGGTCTGTGTCCCTGCTCTCGTTCTCAGCTAATAAACCTTTTGATTGGACAACTGTCTGTGTCGCTATCAAATCGTTACAATACCTTCACCGCTCGCTGCCATTTTTCCACACCTGTGGCCTCCTCGTGGTTGTTGCCGGTCCCAGCAGGCCAAGCGTGTTGCAATTTGATGACATAATGACCTATCGCAATATGCCGGTATAACAAAAATCTGTATCGTTGGCCAAATTTTTATCGCATACCGCTTATACCGTTTACATCGCCCAGCCCTAAATGAACACTTATGTCTCAAAGATCGAACAGGATTTTTTCACCAAAGTGAAATCCCTAACAGACACACACACACACACACACACACATATTAACACACACACACACACACACACACACAGAGTCAGGCATTGCAGAGAGTGCACTGGCATCTCCTTACTGTACAACAGAGAGATTGTTTCTGTCTGAGGTATTTGTGGGCGTGGCATTGCATGAGGCTGATTTGATGTGATTGGTGATTTCCTGTGAGGCTGATTTGTGATTGGTTGATTGGTGATTTACTGTCTTTGCAGGCGGGACCTTCCTGGTGACCTTGGGCTCATCTGAGAAATCAGAAACTATGTCATGCCGTCTGTCTAACAACCACAGGTACACACGCGCACACACGCACGCACACACACACACACACACACACACACACACACGCACGCGCAAACGCACACACACACACACACACACGCACGCACACACACACACACGCATGCGCACTAGGGCTGTAACGATACACCAACCTCACGATTCGGTTTGTATCACGATTTTTGACCCACGGTTCGATACGAATCTCGATTTTTCTTTTTTTTTGGGGGGGTGGGGCTAGACATGTTATTAAATAACATTTTAATAGCCTCCCCTAGAACACCAGAGGATTACAATATAATATATCTATTATTTTATATCCTGATATAAAAATATTTTTCTGAATGACTGATATTTATGACAGAATGCAGATTAGCCTATAGCCTAGGCCTGCTATTTTTTATTACAACTCTACCTCTTTAATTCAGCTGTCTGGTTGAAGCCTGGAAATATTGTAAACAAAGTAGCATAGTTGGCTAGCTTAGCCTATCATAGTCTACTGATTGGACTGTTCAGTTTCCCCATGTGTGTTTAAGTTTCAAGGTAATACTTGTTCTCCTTGGGACAGGCCCTTTTGGGAAACGTTGGTATTGAGATGATCAGTCAACTTCAATGCAAGAGTTTTAAACAAATATGTGCAGCATGCTAATGATGCTAGGCGGATTTAATAGTAATTTAGCTAGTCGTCTTCTATGCGTCCTTGCTTTCACGATTGTGAATGTTTTATTTAAGTCGCGTGTGTTCATTGCAGGAGAGGGAGGGAGAGTGAGAGGGAGGGAGCGCGAGAGAGAGCGGGGCAAGGAGAGGGGGTTTACTTCTATACTGTTTGGTAAAGTTGCACACATAGTCTACAATGAAAGCAAGGAGAGGTATGAAATTATTATTTATTTATTTGTTTGTTTTTGGACAACGTAGGCTACCGATAAGTAAAGCGGGAGATGTGGGTTGCTTTTGCGACCGCATAAGCTGCAAAGCACTGCATGAAACACTAGAATGGTGTGTCGCGATTCTAACTTTTCACACCGCGACACAGTATCGTTGATATGAATGTCGCGATTTCGGTTTCGAATCGTATATCGTTACAGCCCTAATGCGCACACACACACACACGCACGCGCACACACGCACGTGCACACACACGCATACATCTGAGAAATCAGAAACTATGTCATGCTGTCTGTCTAACAACCACAAATACACACATGCACACTCAAACACAGTACGCCTATATGCAGTATATATATGTGAAGTCGAGCTACAGTCCTAGCTTGGCTAGAGGAATTGACTGGATCATTATTTCCATTTGCATGACAAAGGAAAAGGCCCTTTTTGACCTAAGTACGAATGCCTTACTCCACTATGCTAGATGGCGATATGCCTCCAAACACCAAACATTCCCCAAACGGTCCACATTATCTTGATTAGCTTGCTAACTAGTGATCTTTACATCATCAGTGTTGCTAGTTAAATAGTGGACGTGTACATGCTGGGCGATGCTAATTCATTTACAGTATGAGTATGAGTGTGTAGGGGTATGTAGGGGTGTCCATAAGGCATGTAGTTAGCGTCCCAACCGAGCTTAAAAGGCTGAAGACTGAACTATCCAGAGTGTTGGCATGTGTGAGTGTCCAGAGGTTGGCATGTGTGAGTGTCCAGAGGTTGGCATGTGCGAGTGTCCAGGGGTTGGCATGTGTGAGTGTCCAGAGGTTGGCATGTGTGAGTGTCCAGAGGTTGGCATGTGTGAGTGTCCAGGGGTTGGCATGTGTGAGTGCTGTGTGAATGAATTCTGCTATTCTATTTTGACCATGTGAGGCTGTGCACATGCCATGAGGGGCTAGATGAGTCCGCACGTAACCATGGAGTTTGACCAGCACGCTGAGGAGGATTTAAAAAGATGATGTGCTGTGATTGGTTGACACAGGTACCTCATCCTGATGTGTTGTGATTGGTTGTGACAGGTACCTCTTCCTGATGTGCTGTGATTGGTTGTGACAGGCTCCTCTTCCTGATGTGCTGTGATTGGTTGTGACAGGCTCCTCTTCCTGATGTGCTGTGATTGCTGTGATTGGTTGTGACAGGCTCCTCTTCCTGATGTGCTGTGATTGGTTGACACAGGTACCTCTTCATGGATGGAGACAGCAGCCATTTTGAGGTGGAACTCTCCCGTATCACCAGCATGCAGGTGCAGACAGACGGCTCCACCCCTGGAGGTGAGTGTGTGTGTGTGTGTGTGTGTGTGTGTGTGTGTGTGTGTGTGTGTGTGTGTGTGAGTGTGCGTGTGTGCATATATTTATATGTGTATGTATATGTGTGCGTGTGCATGTGTAATGGGGGCCATAACAAGCTCTTTTATAAGCACTCGCTCGTGCTCGCTCGTGTTCTAGAACAGCAGGGGTAACTGGGGCTGGTGCGCTCGTGTTCTAGAACAGCAGGGGTAACTGGGGCTGGTGCGCTCGTGTTCTAGAACAGCAGGGGTAACTGGGGCTGGTGCGCTCGTGTTCTAGAACAGCAGGGGTAACTGGGGCTGGTGCGCTCGTGTTCTAGAACAGCAGGGGTAACTGGGACTGGTGAGCGTTCGTTTTCTGATATCAGAGTAACAAAGTTACCATTGGCAGGCTAATCAGCTAGCTTCCGTATAGCCCACAGTGAAGGGCAACGAGGAGTCTGTATTAGGATAGGCCTCTATAGATCTGTATTAGGAGTCTGTATTAGGCTAGGCCTCTAGATCTGTATTAGGAGTCTGTATTAGGCTAGGCCTCTATAGATCTGTATTAGGAGTCTGTATTAGGCTAGGCCTCTATAGATCTGTATTAGGAGTCTGTATTAGGCTAGGCCTAAAGTCTGTATTAGCCTAGGCCTAAAGTCTGTAAAGTTATCAGTTTTATCACTCACGCCGAGCCGTCCGGCTAAAGTTAATTATCCCACTTTAAGCCACAGAAGAGTCCCACCGTATCAGCTAAAGTTAATTAGCACAGAGTTAATTAGCCACCTTACGCCATGGAGTCCCACCGTGTCCCCCTTATACTGACCGATGCGTTAACACTACTGGCCCCAACTCAGGGACTCAACTACACCACCAGCTACAGGGTGGATATAACTCACAGCACCAACTACAGGGTGGATATAACTCACAGCACCAACTACAGGGTGGATATAACTCACAGCACCAACTACAGGGTGCACCAGCTACAGGGTGGATATAACTCACAGCACCAACTACAGGGTGCACCAGCTACAGGGTGGATATAACTCACAGCACCAACTACAGGGTGCACCAACTACAGGGTGGATATAACTCACAGCACCAACTACAGGGTGGATATAACTCACAGCACCAACTACAGGGTGCACCAACTACAGGGTGGATATAACAAAGACTTTAACTAATCAGAACTCACAGCACCAACTACAGGGTGGATATAACAAAGACTTTCACTAATCAGAACTCACAGCACCAACTACAGGGTGGATATAACAAAGACGTTCACTAATCTAGGAAGAGAGTGTATTATGGGACGATTCAGTTATGTAATGTATACAGTATTTTGTTGTAAATGTTTAAGTCTGTTTTAATAGAATGTGTGAATGAAAGAGTGATTGGGCATTAGGTCACCGCTTTACTAGATTAAATGTAGACATTCAAATATATTAAATACGTATTGATTTATATTAAAATTGCCTGTTATCATTATATGGGAAGTAGACTGAACACACACACATTTTAGTAATGGTGCCATTCCTCGCCCCGCTACACATGCTTTTGTTTTATATATGTGTAACAGTGTTGCGTGGGTTTGGTCACAAGCGGCCCGCGGTCGCCCGATATTTTAATCAACCCGACCGCAACTCGGACCGCGGATAATAATTAGGACAACATTATACCCGACCCGCGATCCAACCCACTTATTTACAAAATGTGTGCTTTTGGTTATAGCCTGCATGCAGTGTGACAGTAGGCCATTTCTGTAAAACAGGGTTCCTACGCAGTATGGAAAACCTGGAAAAGTATGGAATTTGATTTTAGTAATTTCCAGGTCTGGATAAGTATGGAAAAAATAAATATAGTATGGAGAAATATTTGTGTTTCCAGACTATTGCATTTGCAGTACTAATCACTTCACTCGGGTCATAATGAATTATTCCTACTGTTGTGTAGCTTAACTCTCAGTCCCCATCGTCAAGATACAACTATGATACAACTAGATAGGCCTACAACTAAAAATGAACCAGCTAAATGGACGAATATTAAGTGTCATTTTTTAGTTCACTTTAGTTGTCCATACCTTTGTTTTCACCGAGTTATCCCAAACCAGATGTGGCCGCAATGTCGAGAATATGGTCAGAAAAATCTACCGAGAAGTTTGGAAATTTGAGTATGGAAAAAGTATGGAATTTTGAAATGGAAAATGTGTAGGAACCCTGGTAAAACAAACTAATTTATTTAGGCATGCAGGACATAATGTTTGCGCAGGAGAGAGAATGAGAATAAGAGCGCAAGCACGCACGCAACGCACAAAGGATTAGAACACTAGGATAAGATTTGAAGGCCATGGACATACATCTTTCTTTCGAAAACAGAAATGGTGAGGCAAGGTAGGCAAGAGAGATACATTGCTGGTCAAAACGTTAGCGTAAGAACTGGTTTATAATGCTGAATGAAGCACAAAGCTTTACTAAAGTACATCCACTGTTTAAAGTCACAAACACAACGAACTGTAACTTTTATGCATGCGCGAACCTATACATACCGGTAGATATGGCTGTGTAGTCTGTGCCATAACATTTTGGCTGTCATACTTTTAAATGGCTTCGCAAGAAGTAGGCCTACATAGACCATAACTTACTGTCATCTTCTTTAAAAACGTTTCCCAATATTTCCCATAGCCTATATCGCTTTTCCTGAAGGGGTGTCTATTATTTTAACTCGCGTCTTCAGCTTCTTTACTGTTGACTTTACTGTATTGATGCTTCACTGTGTTGATGCTAGCCTTTTCGTGATATTTTAAGTAGGTCTATTTGTAGAAAATATATATTTAATTAATTTTAACTGACCCGCCCGCAAATGACCCGAATATCATTAAAATATTTTGTTTATGACTCATAACCGCGGGTGACCGCGGTCATCCGCGGGCGACCGCTTCATTTCGGGCAGACCGCGCAACACTGATGTGTAAATGTGTGCGTACACTTGTTTTGTGTGTGTGTGTGTGCATGCTTGTGTTTTATATATGTGTAAATGTGTGTGTGTGCGTACACTTGTTTTGTGTGTGTGTGTGCGCGTGTGCATGCTTGTGTTTTATATATGTGTAAATGTGTGTGTGTGTGCGTACACTTGTTTCGTGTGTGTGTGTGTGCGCGTGTGCATGCTTGTGTTTTATATATATGTAAATGTGTGTGTGTGTGCGTACACTTGTTTTGTGTGTGTGTGCATGCTTGTGTTTTATATATGTGTAAATGTGTGCATGTGCATGCTTGTGTTTTATATATATGTAAATGTGTGTGTGTGTGTGTGTGTGCGTACACTTGTTTTGTGTGTGTGTGTGTGTGTGCATGCTTGTGTTTTATATATGTGTAAATGTGTGTGTGTGCATGCTTGTGTTTTATATATATGTATGTGTGTGCGTGTGTGCGTACACTTGTCTTGTGCATGCCTGTGTGTGTTTGCGTATGTCTGTGTCAGTGTTCTGGGTTTTATGGGACAGAAGAGGTGAAGTTGTCTATAGAGAGAGCTGAGGCCCATAAAACTTAATGACTTCCTGTCCTCATTAGATACATTAATGGACCTTCTAATGACCACTTCCTTTGGGGTGGGAGGACTTCCTGTGGATCAGGGCAGTAGGGCTAGTGTTACATCTCTACACACACACACACGCACACGCACGCACACACACACATGTGCACACATTTTAATTCTTTATTTAAATCCACAAATCATATTACAATAGACAGGATTCAAATATTTCAAGAGATAAGATAGGGCTTTGTCACTCAATGATATTCAGGGGTACAAAAAACATCTCCTGCGCCATACTGCAGATATGGAGCAAAACTTTGCTAGCTGTTTTGTTTTTCTGCTGGAGAGCCCTGCCAGCCTTAACCCACTGGAAACAAGATTGTGGACATGCCCCAAGCTGCCAAAGATCAACACCACTAGCTTGCATTGATAGCCTAGGTCACATCATTTTGTCCGTATGGGTTGGTACTTCATGCACACACACACACACACACACACACACACACACACACACACACACAGAGATACACAGAGATACACACACACACAGGCACACAGAGAGAGACACAC
>NW_027468663.1:58220316-58222816 GCF_046254945.1 Alosa pseudoharengus | reverse complement strand
GCACAAGGTGTGTGTGTGTGTGTATGTGTGTGGGCTAGCCGCCATGCACAAGGTGTGTGTGTGTGTATGTGTGTGGGCTAGCCGCCATGCACAAGGTGTGTGTGTGTGTATGTGTGTGGGCTAGCCGCCATGCACAAGGTGTGTGTTAGAGCCCGACCGATACCGATACAACTATTTGTTGATTTAAAAATCCGATATTCCGATATATCGGCCGATATATATATTTTTTTTTTCAGAAACGCGCAACAAAACATTAACAGATTTCCCTAACATTAGTTATTGGTAGTTATTTATGAGTATTGACTAAAATAATATGATAATGCATTTCAAAAACAAACTTGTTTATTTTTAAATAATATTGTCACAGTGGAACAGAGGAACATCGAAATATATTAAAGTTCTGATAAATAAAATGTATAAAAATAGAAACTTAAGATATGAAACTTAGTTTTTTGAACAAAAACACAATAACAACAACAAGTTTCATAAATATGACTTTGAACTAAGACATAACAATTACAAAAAATAATGATGACATTATTACTATCATCATCATTTGTATTATCATAATAACAAGATAAAGGTCACTCTTAAATGTTTGAGTGTGCGTGTGTAATAATTAGTCCCTATTGCCTTATAAGCTACCTTATAATTACAATGTCAGCTTGCTTATCCCTTTACCTGCACTTTAAAAATTATTTCCATCAAGCTACATCAAACCATTTTCAATCATCAGTTGCTGCCTGCCTTCTAAAACATACTATTTAGTGATCTAAATCCATTATGTAACTCTGCTGCGGCTGAACGACAGTCTGAAGTGCACACTTGGCGTCATTGGATTTCACACACGTGTAAAAGAAAAGCTAACTTTTATGCACAAGCTACGTTTTGCACAAGCTACGTTTGATACTTTTTCTCTATGTCTAAAGGTTCACTCCTCTCACGTCTAATTTACATTTTACAATGCAGGGACTGTAACTACAGATATACTAGTAATAAAGCATTACTTTATTTAGGCAGAATAAGTTCGTTGCGGTTTCCAAGCTCATTAACGTTAGCGGTCTTCCACTGATATTCATAGCATTAGCTAGCTTAGTGGTTAGCTAGTCTATGATGAGCCCTAATTTAGCAATGGATAACGTCATACTGCAAATTGTAAAACATACGCTTTCAAAATAACAGGCCGGGGAGAGATGATACGTCTCACTGCTATAACTGTCATGCTATTAAAGAAATACATCTTCAGTCACATTGTCAAAAGTTAAAAGGACAACTAGGTCAACTACACTGTAACAACGTAACGTAATTACTAGCTAATTCCGCTTCACTCTCGGCTTATTTAACAGCAGCAAAACTGGACATTGTTTTCACGAATTTTGTCATGCTTATTTGAGTTAAGAGAACTGATGGGGATGTTCTTTTAATTGTAATTCAAGCAATGTATGTCGCGTGACCAAATCACCATGAACACACTTCACTGATGATCTCACTCGCTGACAACTGGTTCTCTCTGCCTGACTCTGGCTGTATCAGCAGGTTGCAGGATGTGTGGCGCGTTATACCCGAGTGTTGCCAGCAGGGACGGTGTAGAGTGCCCTCTGGAGGACAAACTATACAACGCCAACACTCATGACATGGTTGAAGGGTGTTTCGTCCGTTTTTATTTTATTTTTAAAATATTCATTTATCGGCCATTATAAATGGCGATACCGATAGTTTGGAAAATGCTTAATATCGGCCGATAATATCGGCCCGCCGATAGATCGGTCGGGCTCTAGTGTGTGTGTGTGTGTGTGTGTGTGGGTGTGGGCTAGCCGCCATGCACAAGGTGTGTGTGTGTGTGTGTGTGTGTGTGTGTGTGTGTGTGTGGGCTAGCCGCCATGCACAAGGTGTGTGTGTGTGTGTGTGTGTGTGTGTGTGTGTGGGCTAGCCGCCATGCACAAGGTGTGTTTGTGTATATGTGTGTGGGCTAGCCGCCATGCACAAGGTGTGTGTGTGTGTGTGTGTGTGTGGGTGTGTGTGTGTGGGCTAGCCGCCATGCACAAGGTGTGTGTGTGTGTGTGTGTGTGTGGGCTAGCCGCCATGCACAAGGTGTGTGTGTGTGTGTGTGGGTGTGTGTGGGCTAGCCGCCATGCACAAGGTGTGTTTGTGTATATGTGTGTGGGCTAGCCGCCATGCACAAGGTGTGTGTGTGTGTGTGTGTGTGTGGGTGTGTGTGGGCTAGCCGCCATGCACAAGGTGTGTTTGTGTATATGTGTGTGGGCTAGCCGCCATGCACAAGGTGTGTGTGTGTGTGTGTGTGTGTGGGTGTGTGTGGGCTAGCCGCCATGCACAAGGTGTGTGTGTGTGTGTGTGTGTGTGTGGGCTAGCCGCCATGCACAAGGTGTGTGTGTGTGTGTGTGGGGGCTAGCCGCAAGGTGCTGTATGTGTGTGTGTGTGTGTGTGTGTGTGTTTGTGTTTGTGTGTGTGTGTGGGCTAGCCACCATGCACAAGGTGTGTG
>NW_027468663.1:58180316-58215316 GCF_046254945.1 Alosa pseudoharengus | reverse complement strand
CAAGGTGTGTGTGTGTGTGGGCTAGCCGCAATGCACAAGGTGTGTGTGTGTGTGTGTGTGTGTGTGTGTGTGTGTGTGTGTGTGTGTGGGCTAGCCGCCATGCACAAGGTGTGTGTGTGTGTGTGTGTGGGGGCTAGCCGCCATGCACAAGGTGTGTGTGTGTGTGTGTGTGTATAAATATCGCCATCAGTGTTGTGTCTATATAAAATAGAGGAGTTGTGATAAATATAAATATAAAACACAAGTAACAAATCAACAGATGCAGAGTGTTAGGAGTCCACTGACCTTCATGTGACCTTGATGTGACCTGAGATGCAGGAGCACCATAATGCAATCATATGATGGGAGCTGTTGTATGTTCTGGTCCAGAGCCCTTATTCACAGCCTGACCTCTGCTGCCCTCTGCTGTCTGTGTCTCGTCATGACTACCTTCTGTTCCTCCAGGCTGCCAAACTCCTGTATGAATCGCGTGACCAGTGATACACACACACACACACCGCCCCTGAGATGGAGAGATGGAGAGATAAAGAGATGGAGAGAGGAATGAAAGAGTGGAGGTCTTCAGTCTTCAGTCCTGCAGTCTCCTCAGAGGCTCTCTGCAGTGCACCGGACCTGTATGTTTGTACGTGTGTGTGTGTGTCTGCCAGAGAGCTGCAGAATGCTCACTGACTCCAGTGCAATATAATTACAACACACACACACACACAGAGCTCTCTGTGTAATGAATGCCCAGTGTAGTTTTATTCTGTGGGAAGTGAAATGTAAATATCTTTGGTGTCTTTCCTCCTTCCTACACACTAACCCAAGTATAACGTTTGTGTGTGTGTGCGCCGAAAAAATATGGTTTTCTCCTTTGGTACCAGAATAATACACACACACATTCACACACTCTCTGACGTGTGTGTGTGTAATTTACTCTTAAGTTCATATCTTTTCTCACTCCCACCAGATGTAGACCTGTGGGTGGGGCTCTGTACCAGAAACATTAATTTGGTATTTTTGTAAGTTTTTGTATTTGTATACAGTCTGTCATATTAAAGGCGTTTTGCATCCACCTCAGCAACTAGTGACACCCCTCCCCCCCACGGCCTCAAACCCCCCACCCCCCCACCCCCCACGGCCTCAAACACCCCCCGCCCCCACTCGGCCTCACCCTCTCAGGTAGGCCTGCCCCCTACTGGACGAAGGCTGTAAGAACCAAAACCGCGGTGCCGGAAAAGCATGTTGTTGTAATAACTGTGTAAAGCACCAATATGTGTTGGAGTGGCACCAAGTCTGTGACTTTATGTGTGTGTGTGTGAGATGTGTGTGTGTGTGACCTTTATACGTGTGTGTGTGTGTGTGTGTGTGTTGTTGTTTTCTATTGAATGACCTGTTAGAAAGACAGTTGTGTGCCACAGATGTGTGTGTGTGTGTGTGTGACCAATTGGTATAAAAGCAGGTGTGTGTGTGCGTGCGTGTGCGTGCGTGCCTTACTGAAGGACCAGTCTTGTACAGATTAATAAATGCCATCTTCTGTCCACTGCCAATCTCCAGTGTAATTGAGTGTTTGATTTCTGAACACGAGCGGTAACTAACGCGTGCGGTAACTAATGTGTGCGGTTATTAACGTATGCGGTTACTAACGTGTGCGGTAAGTGCGGTTACTAACGTGTGTGCGGTAACTAACGTGTGCGGTAACTAACGTGTGCGGTAACTAATGCGTGCGGTAACTAACGTGCGGTAAGTGCGGTAACTAACGTGTGCGCGGTAACTAACGTGTGCGGTAAGTGTGGTAACTAACGTGTGCGGTAACTAACGTGTGCGCGGTAACTAACGTGTGCGCGGTAACTAACGTGTGCGCGGTAACTAACGTGTGCGGTAAGTGTGGTAACTAACGTGTGCGGTAACTAACGTGTGCGCGGTAACTAACGTGTGCGCGGTAACTAACGTGTGCGGTAAGTGTGGTAACTAACGTGTGCGGTAACTAACGCGTGCGGTAAATGCGGTAACTAACGTGTGCGAACCTCCTGCCCTCTGGTCAGTGTAGTGCCGCACTGGTCAATGCTCCACTGCAGACTGGCACACAACCCCAGAACCCCAAACTCCCCCAGCACACAACCCCAGAACCCCAAACTCCCCCAGCACACAACCCCAGAACCCCAAACTCCCCCAGCACACAACCCCTGGACCCGCATCATCAGACACACACTCCACACATCATCAGTCCTGGCCCACACACACACACACACACACCCACCCACACGCAGTGCCGGCCCAAGCCTTTATGGGGCCATAAACCACCACCGCAGAGTCATCTGTGCGTGAGGAACGGACGCCAGCTAGCACAGCTGTGCATGTGGAACGTTGGTAAACCTCACTCCCCGACGCCTCAAGAGTGCTGCTGGCATGAAAGCTAGCAGCCTGGGCTTTTAGCTCGATTGTCAGCACGCTCGCCTCCCGATCCGAGGTGCTGCTGTTCGCGGGTTCGAGTCTGGGCGTGTGCAGGGCTGAACCGCACAGGTTCAACACAACGCAGGTTACACTTGACTATTATTGATACAAATGTCACATTATAATGTAACATTCTAAATTGTATTAATATAGTTATGTACACCAAACCAGTGTCACTTTAACCTTAGAGGGTACTTTAATCACAAAAGTGGTCTAGTATTATTTTTAACTTCCATATTCCACCAACAGAAATCCGGCTCCTTTCATGTTGGCGAACCAACATTTGAACCAGTCGGAGCATTTCGACCAAACAACACGGTTCGGAACGTGGCACTTTGGTTCAGAGTTTGTGCCATAAAATAGTTGTTTTTTCCTGCGAGCCGGAGAAGGCTTAAAGCGTGAGTTTTCCGTCCATATCAACTATTTCCATGAGTAAACAAACTAGTCAACTAGCATTACACTGCAGACGTTGAGTAGCATTTTAAACAGCTAATTTCTGCCGTTTTTACGGGGCAACTGTTCATATCATTCTCCTGTGAATGCATTCTCATTAACTTTTGTTTTGCATGCAACACCCATTGCTGATGACACACTTGGTTCGGTTCTAAACTGGTGGAAATGTGGGCTGGTTCACTAGATAGCACCAAGGTCCAAAGAATTCAGAACTGGTTCAAGAAAGGGTTCTCTGTCGGTGGAAAAACACTAAGTGGTTTTACTGAACTTGATTTTAAAAATACAGTTACAGAGTAATTAAAAATTAGTTATTAATTAACCAGTTACTTCTTTCAAAGGCAATTGAATTACTTTACTAATTGCTGAATGTTATATGTAACTAGTTACTAGGGAAAGTAACTTTTCAGTTACTTTTATGTCTGAACTTTAACAGGCCTACACAATAATAGGCTGAACAGCATTTTAGACCTATTTATTGTAGCCTCAAGTGAGTTTCAATGGCTTGTCTCTCAGATATTTAAGTTATGTTTTCAAATCAGCTGAACTCTTATTTATCCTTTCAAATGAATGAAACTTGATTGTGGAATGAAACTCCTCATTGATTCTTTGGCATGCCAAATTTATCACATTTATCCAATGTGCTTATGTCTACATTTACATTTATTCATTTGGCAGTAGCCTATATCCAACATGATTAACATTTAAGCTACAGAACGTCTAGAAAGCTTTTGTTATGCACACACACACGCACAGTCCAATGTTGCTATGGCAGAGAAGCACACCTGCATTTTAGCTTATTATTCTCTGTCCAGGTAGCTCCATTTGTCACTAGTATTTTGCTGATAAGTTGCCTGAAAGCAACTGACTCGACAGTTGACAACCGACTGTAAACCTACTGAAGTCCTGTGTGTAAAATGTAGGCCTAGCCTTGGCTGTGTAAAGTCCTGCGTGTAAAATGTAGCCTTGGCTGTGTAAAGTCCTGCGTGTAAAATGTAGCCTTGGCTGTGTAAAGTCCTGCATGTAAAATGTAGGCCTAGCCTTGGCTGTGTAAAGTCCTGCGTGTAAAATGTAGCCTTGGCTGTGTAAAGTCCTGCGTGTAAAATGTAGCCTTGGCTGTGTAAAGTCCTTCGTGTAAGATGTAGCCTTGGCTGTGTAAAGTCATGTGTGTAAAATGTAGGCCTAGCCTTGGCTGTGTAAAGTCCTGCGTGTAAGATGTAGCCTTGGCTGTTTGTACGGAGGGGCTCTAATATTGACAGTTGTAGGCAGGTAAAATATTGATAATAGGGGGATGCTGTGTAGCATCAGCCTCCTATATCTGGACTGTGGTCATAACATCGACATCTTATAACTTATTCCCTGTTCTTAAAGTATATTCTTTTTCCTGTTTGTCAAGCAATTCTATTATGTTTACATTTTTGTCTTTTTCAGTCATTTATTATTTAATAATGAGCGAAGTTATTGCACTGCTCAATCCCTGCACTGTTCACTTTAACACCATTGCACACATTCTACCATAGCACCTTATTAACATGGTCATTGCATCACATGGATACCAGACTTTTGTAATCACTTTGTAGGCTAAGCCAGTGTTTTTCAACCACTGTGCCGCGGCACACTAGTGTGCCGTGAGAGATCATCAGGTGTGCCGCAGAAAATTACCCAAATGTCACTCACTCAGGGGCGTAGATTTGCGTGGGGACCGAAGGACGTGTCCACACCAATGTCAGATTACGACTGAAATGTCCCCACCAATATTCAACTTGAAGTGGGGGGGGGAAAGCTCACATGCGCTACAAAGAGTTAAATACTTTCTCACTTTGCTGCGGATCATCTCGTACAGATCGTGTAATGTGCAGTAGCCTATAAGGGTAAATCGCGCTGATTTGAAGTTACCTATAATAACTACCAGTGAGCCGCAGGGGACGCTGCGCTTCAGCTTCACTTCACTACAAGGCATATGAAGTGCGTGCAAATTCATCCATTCTTCTCTGTTGAACTCCTCGAGTAGGCTACTCATCACACATGTGTCACATGAAAGAGCCTTTTCTCAGCTTTTAAACGGTGCTATAGCCACTATTTGCTGTGATAAACAGTTCGCGAGAAAAATTAACTTCAAGAGATTTAATAATTATTCTCTGTGCCCATCTCCACATCCATTCGTCTCGGTGGAATATCGTAGGCCTACACACTCTTCACGCAACACATGACAACCCATATATCAGAATAAACAGCAGACCTTACCGAACACAAAGGTGTAAAGCATTCCCGTGTATAGTTAGCTGTTCCAGAGTAATCCGGTTTTGAAATAAATTGTAGAAAAATTCAACATGGTCTTTCGGCTTTAAGCATTTCTTAAAACTGAGCTGTGCTTACATCGCCTAGATATCTGTAAATAGGCCTATTAGAGAATATACAGGCAGCTTATGGTTAAGAGTTGTCAATGTAGCCTTAATGATTCTTTTCACAAAATGCTAAGCATGCATGTATTTAAGTTTCTTAAAACTGAGCTGTGCTTAAATGGGTCAATGCATGATTTCATAACAGACCAAATAGAAAATAAATGTTAAATATAGCCTACATATGTATACATATTAAAATCAGATGATGTGCTACACAGTATAGATGAAGTTGGACAGTAGCACATTTTAATCATAGGTAGTTGGACAGTAGCACATTTTAATCATTTTATATATCTATAGTGGCTGGTGAAAGAGTTGAGTGGCTTTTCCTTTTTTTCCCGGGGGAATTAGTGGGTAGTGTCCCCACCAAAGCTCAGACCAAACCTACGCCCTTGCACTCACTGGTCCAGAAAAGCAACTGTTGCATCAAAGAATTTAGAACCACATGCTCTCATTGATTGTATGATTGCACTATTTGTGGTATGCAGGCATTGTACAACGGGGGCCCCATATCCAGAATTCACAGAATCCTCACATATCCAGTTCAAAACAACAATTAAATTAGATATAGTCACCTACAAATGACAGAGGGCGCTTGTTTTATTGAGCAGGTCTTGCATAGAAGCCATAATAAGGCCATCTGTGTATTATTTGAAATTTTAGGCTATGGTATGTTTATTTTTTCTTCACACAGGATGTTAGTGTGCCGTGGGACATTTTAAGTGTCAAAAGTGTGCCGTGGCACAAAAAAGGTTGAAAAACACTGTGCTAAGCTATGTGGTTAGCTATAGAATTTCCCGGGGCCCCAAGCAGCCGTTAAGTTCGATTATACTTCGGGCCGGTTCTGCACATCATCACCAGACACACACTCTCCCCACTCCACACATCACATGTCGGTACCCTGCCTTACACCCAGCGGCTCGTGTTCACACTGAGAAACAGCAACCCTCGAGCCCGACTGATGGAGGAACATGCCGATGTGGTGAAGGTGTGTCCACCACGCGCTGATATGCGTCCATTCTGACCAGGCGGGTCTGCTCATGGACTGGTGCTGTTTATTAGGCCGTGTGTGTGTGTGTGTGTTCACTTGGCTTTATCTAGGTACAGCTCGGGGGTAACGCTGATGTAAGGGCAGGTAAAGGTCTCTCCCACGTTGCTGCTTTGCAAGCCTGTCAGTAGTTCCAAGGACCATACCAAAGACGATGAATATTAGTGTGAAATTATGGTTTATCTGGTAATGTGAAGTCGACTCAAGATAATAATAACAAAAACGAAAAATACAGATCTTCTCCATAGAGGTCATATTCTTATTCACTAAAAATATTGTTTAAGGCAGTAAATATTTTGTATAGCAATACGTTTCAGCCCCACCCCCCTTTTGGGAGCTGCGTTGGTCTCGCCCGTTCTACGAAGTGACCATGTGCTCTCGCAGCTGGTCGCCGGGCGTGAGTGTTGTTACCAGAGTCGCACTGATTCAGCGGCTTGTCATGAGTTATTTAGTGGTCTGCTGTAATAGTTACATCGGACAAATAGTGTTTTCGTGAATAACAATATTTTCATCAAATAAACAAACCTTTTCTGAGGGCGAGAAGGAGCGAAGTCTGCCCTCGTGGGTGCCTGCCACCCCACGCGACCGGTCGCCTGTTGGAAGCATTTCATCCACTGCAGGTATCACGCGATTTAACAGGAAAAAAATGTTTGCTTTTTTAATTTTCAACGCAGGCGTGTGCGGAATTTACGTGTAATCTTGCGGCGTAGTCCCCGAGACCGCTGTCAGTCAATCAAATTAAACATCAAACCCAAAGTGTATTGGCATGATATGACTTATTCAAAAGTCTAGACTATAGGCCTACCATTTTTGCAAACGTATGTCAGATGTTAAATAGACCAGTGATGACATAAATTCGCCTCCGAACTGCAGTCTGCAAGCGGCTTCTTAGATTCGACTTGTAGCCGTAGGGTTGCGCTGTGGGTCGACTGACTGCCTTGAGACCCCGCGTGCCACGTAGTAGCCTTCTTCTAGCGCAGGGCCGTTTACGTTTTTAGCCACGGATACCGCTCAACCTATGTAAGACATGATGCTTCAAACATCCTGGTTGGGTTAAGCTCGCAGACGAACGTGATGCATTGACTGTGGAGTCAAATGTAGGTAAACATTGATCTCTACCGGAATGAGCGTGCTCATGATGGCATTACGACAGGCGACCCAGTGCGTCAGATCTCTGCGGCACGTGGTTACCGGAGGTTGCTGTGTCAGTAAAATGCAGGAGTAACCTCCTCTGTCTGTCTGTGTGTCTGTCTCCCTCTCTCTCTGCCTGTCTGATCCGATCCCACCTGTCTTGTGTGTTTTCCCCACCTCTCTCTCTTTCTCTCTCTCTCTCTCCCTCTCTCTCTCTCCTCCTTCCTCTTCCTCTCTAATTGCATTTCTTCTTCTTGTTAACTACTAGTCTCCCTCTGTGTCTGTGTGTGTGTGTATGACACGATAAGTATGTGTGAGTAATACGAGTGATGTTTAACGAGGGAGCTCCAATATAAGGTGATAAGGTTTTACCATAAGTAATGACCCAACGGTGAACCTGAACAACTTTAGGAAAAACTTACGATTGGTGCAGTGTGCAGCTACTTAATCCAAACAAAAACTTTTGAAATTACTGGCACTTGTCTGCCCAATGTTCTTTCTGTTAATTTTTTTGTTTTATTGACGGCACCTCTGCATTTTAATTTAATCATTCGCAATGACATTCATATGACGCCCCCTCAAATTGAGCTATGCTGACCACACAGCGTGTTGAATGCGAGAATCCTGCTTGTGCTATTGTTATTGCTATGGTTTACGTGTGGCAATGAATGAAGCCATGCCTGCGGCATGTTATGCGTCAAGAAGATTAGACTACTACTAGATTACATAGGCTACTCTACATTATGGTTTGTCTGTTTATCGTATGATACAACAAAAGTAAAAGCTACAGACCATATTCATAGACTTTGGCGGAAAAGTGTAGCTTGGGTGAAGACATTATGCTACATTTTGAAGCTAATCCATGTCATTTAATTGTTTTTTGAATTCGATTTCATGTTCACGAAAGCAGGTAATTTTGGCCTTGGCCTTACGCACCGATGTATGTGGAGGTGCGTGACGGTTTTTGCAATGATGTCATTAAAATTGCGTACCCCCACTTTAAAAATCCCCACTACACCACTGATTGTAAGTGTGTGCGCGTGCGTGCGTGTATGTGCATTACACTAAGGTCTGCTATTACACTGTATCTTAACTGGTATCACTCATTGTGTGTGTGTGTGTGTGTGTGTGTGCGTGCGTGTGTGTGTGTGCAGCGTGCTTTCCTGTGAGCAGGCGGTGGAGCAGCAGTGGTCATCATGAGTCCGCGTGTGTGTGCGTCGTGCGGGGGCACGGACATCGATGTGGACCAGGCGCGGGGCAACGCTGTGTGCATGGGCTGCGGCTCCGTGCTGGAGGACAACATCATCGTCTCCGAGGTGACCTTCGTGGAGAGCGGAGGAGGCGGAGTCTCAGCAGTCGGACAGTTTGTCGCCTCCGACGGTGAGTGTAGGGCCCCGTGACCCTCATGTGCAGTGTCACTGTGTGTGTGTGTCTGTATATGTAAGTATAAGGGCCTGTCCACACGGAGACGCTTTTTAGGTTAAACGCAGAGGTTTTGCTTCGTCTTGGCCGAGCCTCCAAACGAATCCTGTAAACGCACTGCTCGAAACCGCAGTTTTCTGAAACCTGGTCCCAGAGTGGAAAAATCTGAAACCGTAGCCCGTTTGAGTTCGTTTAGACAGCGAAACCGCACATCCTGCTTGCGTATCGATGATGTCATCGCCACACCTCAGCTGCCCTGGACTTGCACTTATAGTATTGCCTAACAATACTAGTTTTCATACATGACATTACCTACGATTACGCACAGTAGGATAAATATCACAACTGGTGCTGCGCAGCGCCGATAGCTTATGACTTGGTGGACTGAACACTGTTTTTCCCGGTGTTTTTTTATGCATTCTAGCTACTGTCAGTGACGCGAGAGAACGTGCGGAAATTATTAGGAAAGTGCGGTGTAAGTTTAGGCTACATTAATTTGTGCGTAGTGCCAGTGTCATTCATTTATTTTACATGTCTTACAACATGCATGCATTCACAGTCGAGTGAAATCAGATATAAGCATAGGCCTACAAAGACGCTTAGAACTCACGTTAAGCCGATGGTAGCACACTGAATGCGAATGCGCGATTTGATGCAGGCAAAAGTATTGACTGTTACTAACGAAGGTTTTATAGCAATATTATAAATGTGGCGACAGAATAGCCTAGAACTTGGGTAAGCCTTGCGTTTAGTAGCCTAATTGCAGTGATAGCCAAAACTAATGTGAATCACGGACTATCCTACAACTAAAGAAAGTAAAGGTGATTAGTAGGCCTACCTGCGTTAGCCAAATAAAGGACGGGACTGCACCCTTCACAAACCGTAAAATAAAGTTTATTAGTTTTACAGTTGACTACAGTTGACAGTTCACCATCAGTCCACACAAACAATTCTGGTTTCCTTGCACTAGCCATTTCGCCGTAGCCTATTCTGTCTGTTTGTAAAGCGCAAGTTTTGGTCAATTTCTGTAAAGAAACAGTGCCACCTATAGGCCTGGGGTATGAAGTAACGTGTTGAGTTGTGTTGAGATGGATCCGTATGGACGCAAATATTCTTGATACGGTTCCAGGGAAGACGGAGGAAAAAAAGATCGGTTTGGTACGTGTGGACTAGGCCTAAGTATAACTATATATACTCTTTTGATCCCATGAGGGAGATTTGGTCTCTGCATTTATCCCAATCTGTGAATTAGTGAAACACACACAGCACACAGTGTACACACAGTGATACTTTGGGGTGGCCTACTGGTTAGCACTTCGGACCTGTAACCGGAGGGTTGCCGGTTCGAACCCCGACCAGTAGGCACGGCTGAAGTGCCCTTGAGCAAGGCACCTAACCCCTCACTGCTCCCCGAGCGCCGCTGTTGATGAAGGCAGCTCACTGCGCCGGGATCAGTGTGCAGTGTATGTGTGTGTGATGGCATTTTACACTTACAGTGCCATTTTTTTGTCTTTTTAGTTGCGATAGTTATTTTATAATTATTCATGTTATAGGTGTTGCTACTGTTGTTGAAAGTGATTTGATGAATAGCCTATAAATACTAGTGGTTGACTGGAAATGAAGGGCATATTTACAGTTTTTCTCAGTCGCTTTGGTGCTTTTCTCACGTCACTATTAACATTTGCACAGCAGTTAGTGCACTTCTCAAAACAATTAGTGCAAACTGCAAAACCCAGTGGATAACCTGAAAAAGCAGGTCACTTGCTCAAAATGGATTGTCCATTCCTCAAAAGCAAGTATTCATGTCAATGAAACTGCCAGTGTGCTCTAAATTAGAAGTCTTGACACCATCGTTTATGAACAAGATAGTCAAATGGCTTTGTCATGTTTTCATTATGACGGTTTATTCTCTCAGTGTTTTCCAATGCAAATAAAGGTCAGAACTCGGTGACACTACCTGAACACGCTCAAGACAGCACTATACACTACTTGTACAGCCATTTGAAAACTACAGTAAAGTTACAAATTGCTGTAGTTAGGGGAGTAAGTGAGTACAAGACACTGAATACGTACGTTTCACAGTTTTACTGTATATGCTCTTTGCAATTCTACAGCATTGTGACAGAATTTGAGAACTAGTTCAACAATTTTGTGTGTAATGACTCAAGCAATGAAATGAAGACTACCGTATTTTCCGGACTATAAGTCACACTTTTTTTCATAGTTTGGCCGGTCCTGCGACTCAGGTGCAACATATATATATTTATATATATTTTTTTTTTTCCTCTTCATGAAACATTTTTTGACTGGTGCGACTTATACTCCGGTGCGACTTACAGTCCGGAAAATACGGTATTACTTTTATTGGGAACGACTATTCAGCATCCATAAGTATAGTTAATTTTGAACGACATGACATAACTACATAATCTACTTCCTCTCATCTCTCTCTCTCTTTCACTCTCTCTTGAATTTCCCCTGGGGATCAATAAAGTATCTATCTATCTATCTATCTAACCAAATGATAATGTTATAAAACAGCAGAGAATTGTATGAAAGCAACTGATACATGTACACGACAAAAGCACCAAAGCGACTGAGAAAAACTGTAATTAATTGAATTAATAACTCTGGCATAAGGGCCATAGGAAGTCACGCATGTGTTTCTTATTAGCTGTCTTAACAACATTGCGGGTGTTGTGCACGCTTGGTGTGGATTAGGCTATTACCTGCGTCTTCAATTCCAGCTGTGAGTTCTTTTGTGGAAAGCCTTAAAGTATATGTAAGTCGCTTTTAATAAAAATGTTAGATAGATGGATAGATAGATGGATATATAGATGGATAGATAGATGGATAGATATAGATAGATAGATAGATAGATAGATAGATGGATTTATCGATAGATCGATAGATAGATAGATATTAGTGCTGTCAGTTAAACGCGTTATTAACGGCGTTAACGTAAACCTATTTTAACGGCGTCAATTTTTTTTATCGCGAGATTAACGTTATTTTTGGTGTAATAAACTTTGTAGTTTTTTCACAAGCTGTTGCAACAACTAGTAATGTTAGAACAACTACAACACCACACTGGATCTAGCTAGACCGTGCTGCATGTACACGCCCCCTTTTAGGGGAAAGGGAGCTGTTTGAATAATGAAAACCTATGCTGCATAGAAGTGGGGAGCGAAAAGGGGTTATAATACTTACTAAATCTTGAAACAAACGTGAATAAAAGGCACAAAATAAGGTTGGTGTAAGAGTTATCTGTGTGTTTATGGGATTAACATTGCGGGTGGCATTACTGTGACCATTATGTTTCTATTTTTTGCTATTTCCAGTTTAGCCTATTAACAGGAGTATTACGAATGTAGGCACAGTCAAACTGCCCGTGGCTGACTATAACTAGGTTCGGCAAGCTTAACTTTACATGTCATAACATCAACTAAACATAAGTCACACATTCATTCTATCAATTGTAATATGAACGTAGCCTTTTTCCTACAACTAGGTGAGATAATTGGCTATGCCTGTTATACTGAAGTTCCACAGTTAGCTAGCTAGCAAGCTAACCGTTTTACATATATGGTAAGTGTAGCTAGTACGTGCTGAATGGGTTGTTATGTAGCCTACATCGTTTTGACATGAGTAAGTTACATAGCCTACACATAATTCTTTATAACTGCCGTGTTAGTAAAATTATTTAATGGCCTGTAAATTAATAACTAGATGTAACGTCAAGGTGTGATTATCTATCTGTCTTTCTCATTAGAATCAATGATATATGTATGTTAACTTGTTTTCCGCTAAAATGGGGCATGATGCAGATTAAATGTAACCTATCTTTATGATGATGCACCTTAGTAGGCTACGTAAAGGCATGCTGCACACACTTGTTTGGGCTTACGAGCCGGCCAAATAGTAGATTCGTACAATAAACATCAACGCAGTTCTGAACTCCCGGTCAGCTGAATGGTGTTTTAAATTGCTGTGGACACCGATGCCGACATGAGTGCGATGCACTCTGCTTTCAACATTCATTTACTGTACATTAGATTCCATTCTTTTCAATACAGCTCTGCACACCAGCATCGCACTTTGCCGCTGTGTAAATCACGATTCAGTTATATTTGGTCGACGCCGCTCCATAAAATCCATTGTTCATCCAGTGTTTGCGTGTTAACTTCGGCGCTGATGTGTGTGGCAAGTGACAGTGCACCATAGACTGTAGGCCTATAAAATGGCAGTGCACTCATGTCGAAAAGTTCCTTATTTTCAACTGAACTCAAAGATAATGAATATAGTATTTTATGTTTGTTATGCCCTTTATTAGCTATATTTCTGAAGAATATATTGTGTTGCCTCAGGTCTGCTGCACATCTTTTGAAATTTGATTTTAAATAATCAAATAGACCTACGTCTTAAAGTTAAGTTAATGAAGTAACTTGCTTTGCTTTCATTTGAATTCTTATCAAGATACACAATAATTGTATATTGTTAACATGGACTCCTGGAAAGTTCAGAAATGCAAAATAATAGAATTTTAATCATGCAATAAAATATGTGATTAATCGTGATTAACTATAGGAATTCAGCGATTAATCATGATTAAAATTTTTAATCGTTTGACAGCACTAATAGATAGATAGATCGATCGATAAGAGCAGGAGATGACACTGCAGGAGCTGCTGTGCTGTATGTCGGCCACCAGAGGGGAGTGTTGTCCCAGGTTCTGTTTCCTCACTGCTGCTCTGCCCAAGGGCTTCACCAGAGACAACAAAGAATCCTCCAGAGAAATGGGCTTAGTTCGTATAATCAGAGACTTTCTAATGAGGAGACACAGCACTGAAAGAGTTTGTATAATCAGGGACTTCAAAATGAGGAAACACAGCACTGAAAGAGTTTGTATAATCAGGGACTTCATAATGAGGAGACACAGCACTCAAAGGATCCTGCTTAGAAATGTATGGGGTTAGTTTGTACTCCTGTAATGTAAGTAACCAACTGCATTGTTGGAAAAGGCATAATTGACGTTTTGGCTTTTGTTTACTTCCCCGTCACCATGGTAATAGCCATGCTGCGAGGGGTGCGCATGCTGTGAGCAAGTAAACATAATGAATAAAGTGTTTTTTAGCCATATGGTGGCGTATTTAAAGAAGCCCTATGCAACAATTTTAGCACAAATGACCTTAATTATGCAGATTGAGAGTCGTTCTGATGGTTCTACAACACTTTTTGGGTCGTTTGGTGGGTGCTTCGTCTCCCCCTAGTGCTTCTCCGCGAAAAAAACGAATATGCAACTTTCTGGTCGCGGTCCGAACACATCCGGATGTGACTCAGTGGAAGTATCCAATCGCGCCCTGAAAATGTAGTCAGATTGTAGTTTCTAAGAAGACTGCAAAACGGACTCCGACTTGGCTTTGTTGTACCCATGGGTGAACTTCGTTTTTGTTTCGTTTCGTTTAGCTTGGTTTCTTGATGGCTAGCTCGCTAGCTAGTGGGGGTTTAGCGTAGCAGTCACTTGCTACCGAAGCTGCAGGGTGAGCTATGTCGTGAAAAATGTGAGCCCAAATCAGGCGAAAACCCAGAAACAACGAAGGAATAACCAGACTTGCATAGGGCTTCTTTGAACACAGATCCACCTGATGTACTTTGTCAATATGACCTCTCTATATAGAGTTGCGTATGCCTCCCCATTCATTTCAATAGTACAATTGCTTCCCAGAATAACTGCCCGATGCCTCCCCATTCATTTGAATAGTACAATTGCTGCCCAGAATAACTGCCCAAGTCATTACCAAGATGGCCACCGAGTGGTGGGACTTGACTAGAAGCACTTTACTCCGTGGTGTCCAGAGCACAAACCCTCATCTAACCAGAGAGCATGCTGGGAAACATCAGAGATACTGCTCTGCGGGATGGTGATGATGACTGTGATGGTTGTAATGATGATGATGATGATGATGGTTGTAATGATGATGATGATGGTGATGATCGTAATGATGATGATGATCGTAATGATGATGATGATGATGGTGATGGTTGTAATGGTGATGATGATGTGATGGTTGTGATGATGATTGTGATGATGATGAGGGTGGTGATGAAGGTGATGATGGTGGTCTTGTCTGTGCCTCTCCTCCAGGTTCTGGTCCGACTCCTTCCCTGGGCCGAGACTACCACGTGGGGACGGGCAAAGAGTCCCGCGCTCAGACGCTGCAGAACGGTAAGATGCCCCCTCAGATTTAGACAGTTAACTAGATCAGTGTGACTGACCAGGCCTAGTTTTTAACTATAGGGTCGTTTTCAATTGCTTCTTGGAGAGAGTTGGGGTGTCTGTGTTAATCTATTTTACATTTATCTCACTGAGATGTTTCATAGAAATAAATAGAGGATGAAACGTGGAAAGAAGGGGCTAGAAGAACCCATTTAACCCTTACAAGCCCGACCGTTCTAATTTCATTAAAATTTTAACGATGACCAATCATCTAATATCTCAGCTGTCCAATGACTGATTTTATTTCTGAAATCTTCCCCGTAATGCTGACAACATATGATTGGTTAAGGGGTTTATGGCGCGAAATGTTTAGGATACTTGAAGATGAGTCGCGGAAAAAACTTTTCACTTCAGTCGTACATTTTGACATGGACCGCCAGATGCCACCTGCACTTCGTTGGAGTTTACCTCGACTGGAAACCACACAGCTGGATAAACTGAGGTAATATATGTTTTTATATAGTTTCTAGTTATGGTTAATCTTAATTTGTAGTCATAAAATCATGTTATTTGACAGTAATATGCTTTCTCATCAGCGTCAACATTATGGCATAGAGGGGGCTAAGTGCATCGTCATGTAACTTTAGCTAGCTGCATTACTCTGAACTGCTTGCAGTATTCTCGTTTACTTTTGATATCGGTTATTTTCATTTGACAATTTCATTCAAAAACCTGTTAGTATATAACCTGTAAGTAAGTTTGTTTTTTAGTACCAATTTGCTTGTTAGGTAAGCATTATATTGGCAAGTCAGTATAGCATACCAAAGCTGAATAAATCAATGGCCGCCGCGTTTTTAAGTTGCGTTCTCTTACATGAAATAAGTTGAGCGATATTTTTACTCCTCTCAATATGTAGTTGTAGAAAACAAGATGTGAAATCACGGATTCTGTCAGAAATGTAGTGCTAATTAACTTATTGCCTCTCCTCGGGTTGTTACCTCGCTAGGCAGTTTGTAGTGAACTGTTTTACCTTGCTAACTTCTAAATGACAAACATCAGACGTGCTTGTCTCAACATTTTCTAAGATGGCATGACTTGATATTCTACTCTTCTCAATAATATGTAGTTATAGAAAACATGATGTGAAATCACATATTATGTCAGAAATGTCATTATTGCATTTCAGCAGTTAGTTACTAGGTGAAATGTAATCTGTCTTTATCTTAATGCCAGCCAGGCAATCAGATTTAGGGTAGCTAAACCCATGTGTAATAAAATGACTTTTCATACTTCTAAATATTTTTGAGTTACTCAGAATGCTTCAATAGTTTAGGCTACCTCTTCTTGTGTATGTATGTGCACACACGCACGCATCTGTAGTTTTGTGATTTTATTTTTTAAATTAATAAAGGTATTACATTTGTATGATTTTACTGTTGTTTCAGATGGAGGATGACAAGACCTACACAGACCTCCTTGCAGGCCTGAAGAGGTAGCTGACTGCTGATGAGCTTGCGCTCACAATGTTGAAGACCATGTGAGGATGGAGGAAGAAGGTATAGATTTAGGTGCCGTGCGTAGGGTGGTGTAGACTGCCACTAAAACACTGTGAAATAGACTTGGCCAGCTTCACTCGCGGTCCGCGCGCGGGATCACGCGGCATCACGCGACTTTAATTTGTATTTTTCCAGTGACGCTGCAACAACCGGCAGAGGTCTCAAGTGAGCAGGGTGTCTCGTAAAAAGAAATGGAGTTGGAAAACCCTACACAGACTTCACTACAGACTTTAGCAGACTGGTTTAGAAATAATTTAATAGCCAGAAATATGCCTGCCCTGCCCTAATAAAGAAATATTTGGTTAACGGCGAGTGAATCCCATTTGCAGCCGTAGAAGAAACGCAGGACAAATTAAACATTTTGGTTTTCTCTGAGTGCAACGATGATAGACAGACATCATTTGGACAAAATATAGAGCATATTAACCTCCGTTGCTCAGCCAAATGCCTTCCTGTTACGTCCTGTTATCACGGAGTTACAGGCGATGAACGATTTTTGATGGTCACAATAGCGTTTATTTTTTTGATTATTAAAGAGTGTTTTTCATTTAAAGGCATGACTTCGTGCTAATTCAGAAGAGCATTTAGTGCTCTCCCCGATCCCAGACGTTCACATTGCATGTTTGTTTGTAATGGATGCAACCGCGAGATACGCTTGTCATAGGCGCCGATACCGAGGGTGCTCCGTCTCTCGGGCACTCACTGAAAACATCGAGCACCCACGTGTGCCAGCTTACAGTCCCGGCTAAATTTACATTAATTTAAAATCAAACATCGCAGTTTATGTTAAATTCAGCATCTCTCACAATGTGATTGGATATGTTGCTGTCAATTCCCTACTCCATATACTAACCACCAATGAGAGCGTCTCTCGTATGAAAATTCCTGACACTTCCCATCTGAAGAATTAACGCAAGGCTTTGTCGGGTCTTCAGCCCCGAATGTTTAAAATGTATATAGCCCTGAATATCATTTTAAATGTAGTCTGACAAAGCTTATTGTTTTGTGACACAGCTAAACACTGGTACCTCATAGAACGTCTATAACATAGCCTAGGTGATCGCAACTCACAAAAGTAAAGCAGATAGAAAGAACTCACGCAAATCTAGCCTACAACACACAGACAGCTTCATGTGCAGGGGAGAGAGAGCGCGCGCACAGGTGCTTTATGATTTTTGGCTTCTGATGGTATCTTGCTAATTCACTGAACTGCATTAGGTGACACAAATGATATTGCCTTTATCTTATAACTCCTTGTCTGAGCGACTACCAGGCCTATGGTTTTTAAAAGTCAGATGTTCCCTGACAAAGAAATTCGAAAATTAAGAATGTTTATTGACTTGAAAAATACACTATTTTTTGCAAACTCCCTTCATTCAACCCTTGAAGACATCGCGGTCTGGTGCAGTGTTGCGCGGGTTTGGTCACAAGCGGCCTGCGGTTGCCCGATATTTTAATCAACCCGACCGCAACTCGGACCGCGAATATTAATTTCTTTACTTCTTTACTGTTGACTTTACTGTATTGATGCTTTACTGTATTGATGCTAGCCTTCTCGTGATATTTTAAGTAGGCCTATTTGTAGAAAATATATATTTAATTAATTCTAACTGACCCGCCCGCAAATGACCCGAATATCATTAAAATATTTTGTTTATGACTCATAACCGCGGGTGACTGCGGTCATCCGCGGGCGACCGCTTAATTTCGGGCAGACCGCGCAACACTGTGCGCTATGTAGATCGTTTCTCGTACCATTTAATTTCTCAGAATTTAGGTCTACTAGGCCTACAATAACGTCATCACCAAATACATCTTTTATTTTTAGTTGATCAACCACAAAGAGTAGCATAGGCCTACTGTGCACAGTGCACTGACGACTGTAGCAGCCCAAGGTAACCAGTTGTTGTAGATGACAGGCAACCCCTTGTTTCAGATAGCCTGGACAACATGTTACCTGCCTACGTTATTAATTAATGGTAGCCTACAATAGTTAATTGATTCGCGTAACATATTAGTTGGCTCAAAGAGTAGGGAATCGGGATGGAGAGAGTCACGCGTGTGTTGCTTTTGCGGGATCGAATCCAGTTTAATGATAGTTTTCAAAACATATATTTTTTTACATGTCTTTTGTCCGAGTGGCTGTAATGTAGCCGAGCGCTCATGGCGTATGAAAAGCGACTTCAAACCGCCTAAAACAACTTGTTTGTGAATGTCTGACAACTGCTGCAGCGCATGCACGCACAAGGAAACCAGTAGGTGGAGAAACCAGAAGGCACACAACACCGGAACGATTTTAAGGCTATTTCGCATAGGCTACTCAATGGTGCTATTTCACACGCATTATAGCGACCCCCACTCACCGGGGTTTGGTGAAAGGTGTTAATAGACGATTGGCGTAGCCTACAGTGGACTAGGGCTGTCAAAATTGCTCAAAAATGATGTTCGAATATCCCCTCTAAAATAAACACATGTATTCGAATATATTGGAATATCTAGGCTATATTATTTGCGCATTATGTCAGTGACACGCATCATGTCATCTGTTTTTAACTTTTTGTATGGTTATTGCTTGACAGGGAGGATCCCAAGCAGCTTTCAGCCATAAGGCATTTCCTAATTCACCCGACACTGATATTCAAAATGTTGAAACTATTTCGGCATAGCATAAGCAGTTTAATTAAATGTAATGTTAGTTGTAAACAAACGGGCTACTTGGTGAGGCTTGGCCTCACAGATAGGCCTATTAACTGACCGCCCGATTCACGTTGGCTGGGGGGCAGGGGGGGCCATCAGACATTTGTTCCCAAGGGTCTATGATATGTTAATTTGGCCCTGCCCCCAACGAACGCAACTTTCCACCTCTGAGACAGCTTAAAAGAAGTCTAGAGGACTCCTAACTCCCTGACCTACTTACTTGTAGGCTGCGCAAACCACAGGCCTTTTTTTGGGCAAGCCTGCATTCGAGGCAGGCCTTCTGTTGAAGAATTTTATATAAATCCTGCGCTAACAGTAATCCTCCTACCCCCCGCTACCACAGCTGTGGATAGTGTGGCATTCTCACGCTTTATGTCTCCTTCTTGCAAACTAGGCCTATAGCCCAACCATTTACAGTACGTCTTAAAAAAATAACAACTTGCCAGATATGCCTTCATATCTTTGGGCTTCATTCAGCATTTTGTTCTTCCACTGGAAATGACTCTTCTATATTTGCTGCCTGCTGCATCCTTTCTGTTTGTATTGTTTAGAAAAGGTTTGACGTCTTGAGTTAATGCATTAAACATTGTTTGCTGGTAACCAGCCACAAATAGCCTACAGATTCTTGCGTGCGGTACATTCTCTATTCTCTCCAAAATGTGCCCGTTCTATAGGCTGGCCAAGTGCGTAATTCTGCGGCATAAAGCAGATGTATTGTTTATTGTACAGAAAAATAAAAATAACCTGTCAAGCAGTCAATTGACTACATTGCAGTCAATAAGTAGGGCAAATTACGAAACCAAAACGTGAGTCATAGTTGTCTAAGCCTCTGCTGTGAGGCCAAACCCATGAACAAAGACGCATTGATATCTGCAATAGAGTTTTTTTGGGCGAAACAAGCTCACAGCCGAACGAGTCATAGCACTGAAGGGAGAGGCAACTGGCATGTGATCTCCCCACGGGCCAATGGATGTACAAGTTTTCTCCTGTGCCGACGATATTTAATCCAGTGTTTTGTCAAGTGCAAAATGCTATTCGTTTTAACACATTTTTATGATAGTATGAAGTACTTTTTGTATAGGGTACTATCTTAATTGCTTTATACTCAATACCCAATGGCTATTGCATCTGTCTATTGAAAGTGAGAATGTGGCATGTGATCTACTGTGTAGGCTTCATAAAATAAAATAAACAGATTGCTAATGGCCTACATGGGGTGTGTTTCCCGTACAACTACGGAGGTCAGCTTTTTACTAACAGGATGCATCGTTCAACTAACCAACATGTAAGTTACGACTGTTTCCCAAAACTCGTACTTACATAGTACTGTAAGTTTGGACCATGATAGTTTCCAAATTTAAGTTGTCTGGACTAAGGTGGTTAATGGCGTTTAGTAGCACGTGAACGGGCACCTGCACATACTTCTGTGGCACATTGCGTTAAGGCTGGCAGATGACAGCCGCCGTTGCACAGCAGTTACCAGTTCCCTGTCCAAGAGTTCCAATCTGGGTTAAGATTCTGACAACAATATTGACATCGTTGTTCACCTAAGTTTATCTTTTGTGCAGATCATATTATCAAAATCAGAATCAGCCTTCGTGGACCCCCCCTCCATGAAAATCAAAGGCTACATATTCTCAGCTGACTCGTCAAAAAGTGCGCACCACCTTATTATTATCTGCAGGTGTGTGACTTACTTACGTGCACATGGCTGCAAATTGACTTTTAATTTATGTATTTTCTGCCTTGGGCATTTTAAAATATGGATGTATGGTGGTTAGAAGTGTAAATATCAATTAGAAACCTAAATATATTTATAATTATTAATTTGCAAACAAATAACTGGCGTCAGTGACGTCTTTGACACGAAGATCCCTGGAACTATGTTCTACTAGCATTCTACCACAGGTCGAGAGGTGTAGTTGTAACTACACAACTTTACGATAGTGGTTGCGAATGTTCGTTGCTACTATGGTTTTGGGAAACACTAACGTAGTGTAACGATGCATTGGACTATGTAAGTTCCAAATATGAATGTAATTCTGCGGCATAAAGCAGATGTAATTGTTTATTGTACAGAAAAATAAAAATGACATGTCAAGCAGTCAATTGACTACATTGCAGTCAAGAAGTAGGGCAAATTACGTGGGTCATAGTTGTCTAAGCCTCTATAGCGTAGCCTGTTAAAAACGTCGCAGAAGCCTACCCAAGGCTACAGATTAATTCTGAACAGTTTTTTCTCTACTGGCTCAATTATCACACCACTGTTTTGATTTGCGTAGTTGCGTTAACCCAACACTGACAATAATGTAGACAGCAAATTTCGATTTTGATTTCCGTTACCACCGTGTAGTCATGCCTTAAGCCATACCCAAGTAGCCTAAATCGAGGTAAATCGAGCTTTTTCAGAAAGGGCGGCAGGCAGAGCGATGTACAGTGGCAGAGCGACGCACAGTGGCTGAAAGTGGTACTAAAGCTTCACGCAGCTTCACGCCTCGTAATGCGCGAATGAAGTGGTCATTTGAAAGCGATGCCCACTGTATGTTGTTTTTTATATGTTGTTGTCCCAGGCATATGTGGTTTTACCAACCGGAACGGGTGGGAGGTTGTGCTTAGTAGGCCGTCGTATGCAAACACACAGTAAAGGGACATGGGACGAAGAGACCCCAGAAGAGTTTCACAGTTTTCTGGGATTGATCATTGACATGGGACTTCACTTCCCTCCCTAATATCCATTGCTACTGGGGAACCAAGTCTCTGAAGGGATCAGGGAGCGTTGACCAAATGAGAAATACATATTGTGTACACTTTTTCTCCATTGACATTGCCGTTGTCAGTAGTTTCTTATTATTTCAAGTAGGGCTGCACGGTATATCTAAAATCTATCGTTATCGCGATATCAACATTTGCGATGGACATACCACAAAGATGACTTAATTTTCGATAAATTTCGATACATTTTCTGTGCCGTGCGCATTCCATACAGTCTATGGTGTATTCACATTCTGAATGTCAACATATTTTACCAAACCGATGCTGTCATGCTGCCCTAGAAGCCCGTCCCCTACCAGTTTAGGTGTGTGGTGTTTTAGGTGTTGAGGCAGGAGCTAATGTCGTGATGGCTGAAGATCGAGCGAGGTAGGTTACACTTGGGTGAAGAGGAGTTGGTGACTAAAAGGAAAAGTATGTCTGTTCTATGGAAATATTTTGGTTTTATTAGGGATGACGTGTTACAAACACAACGCCAAATGCGTCCTTCTCCACTGTGTTAAAATAAACAATTTCTTTCGTTATCGTTACAGGATCAGAAGATATCTGTCTTTCACTGTAAGGCTTGTATTTCATGATTTGCATTTAGCAAAAGCCCCAGACAGCAGCAGAGAGGTAATCAGGATTCGTTATTTGTAAAAGTTGTTTAGCCTACTTCGTTGGACTGTGCGATGTGCCCCTTACTTTCACTTTCCGCTGCACTTGGCATGCCGGTAGCCTAATAACTTATGAGGTTGGAGAAAAACATGAGGTGGAGAAAAACATTAAATATTTAAATATTGCAAGTTATATTGTTATCGCAGTACTCAATAATGTTATCGCATACCGCATGTTTTCCTAATATCGTGCAGCCCTAATTTCAGGTTTGGCAATGCAGAATCTGGTGTTGAACCTAGGTTTGGTAGCTACAGCCAGAAAGACTGGAGAAAATCTATCACAACAGCTGGCAGGCATTTCCGTCAAAATTTCAGCCTCGCCTTCAGCTGCTCCAACTCCTACTTTGTCGTCTTTTCATCAAGTACATATTCCTGTACAGCAGGAGCCAAAGAAAAACTGTTGGCTTTGTTATAAAAACAATACATAATAACACTAAAGTAGCTTGTATGGCCTGGAGTTTAGCGGTAGGTGACTTTGTTTTTTTGGTAAACAAAATTGCTGTCAGATTTGGCATTCTACAGAAGGGGATGCGTTTCGTTATGAGTCATAGGTCTTCTGTGTTTAACCTTCAGGTTCCCCACCCCACCTTTCCCTATCCTCCTCTGTGTGTGTGTGTGTGTGTGTGTGTGTGTGTGAGTTTGTGTGTATGTGTGGCAGGCTTGTTCTATGTAATCCACTTTCAAATGTTTAGAACACATTGATTTTTGAGTGTTGTTGAAGTTGATTGTATTCCTAGCTTTTCATAAATAATACATTTTATAGATGTATATGATTTTCATATTACACTCATTTATATAAGGAAGTTGTATCTGTTGAATCAAATGATCAAATCATTTTATGTCTCTATTCAGAATTGATCTTCAATAAATATACAGTATACTTACTTCCTGTATTACTGGTAAGGTACATGTTTTTCTTTTATATATCATTATTATTGACTGTAGCATTTGCTTATATACAAATAAATGGTTTATTCTTATGGACCAAATAAATCTAAACCATTGTGTCTGACTTCATTATTAGTTTTTATGCATACTTGTATGTTTTTGGTGAGAAAGAGAATGTGAATTCTGTCAACATTCTAAATCCCGTTTCCTGCATTTTTTTACACTGATCACTAAATGTATCATAACTTTTGAAAGGTTAATGATATTCCAATTCAGTCTTTTTTGTTAAATAGCCCACAACTTGCTGAACATGTCATACACTCTATATTTTTCTCTATCTCGTATAGAAATATGATGAAAATAATTTTTTATGTGAATGAAATTAAATTTTAACAAATTTCGGTATACATTTGGAGAGGATTTTCAAAGACTGTTCATTACTGTATCAACATTACCATATGTATTTTACATCATTTGATAGAACTGATCCTTCTGATTACAATGGTATGTATATCCCATGTATTATACTCGAGTAATAAGGTTTTTTGTGTAAGGAGGTCATCCAGCACCAAAAATGGAATGTTCGGCACGGGCACGAAAGGGTTAAACTTACAAGCAGATCCATCCGATGTGTCGTTTCACTTTAGATCAGTGTTTTTCAACCACTGTGCCGCGGCAGAGAGTGAGAGATCATCAGGTGTGCCGCAGAAAATTACCCAAATGTCACTCACTCAGGGGCGTAGATTTGCGTGGGGACCGAAGGACGTGTCCACACCAATGTCAGATTACGACTGAAATGTCCCCACCAATATTCAGGTTGAAGTGGGGGGGGGGGGGGGAAGCGCTCACATGCGCTACAAAGAGTTAAATACTTTCTCACTTTGCTGCGGATCATCTCGTACAGATCGTGTAATGTGCAGTAGCCTATAAGGGTAAATCGCGCTGATTTGAAGTTACCTATAATAACTACCAGTGAGCCGCAGGGGACGCTGCGCTTCAGCTTCACTTCACTACAAGGCATATGAAGTGCGTGCAAATTCATCCATTCTTCTCTGTTGAACTCCTCGAGTAGGCTACTCATCACACATGTGTCACATGAAAGAGCCTTTTCTCAGCTTTTAAACGGTGCTATAGCCACTATTTGCTGTGATAAACAGTTCGCGAGAAAAATTAACTTCAAGAGATTTAATAATTATTCTCTGTGCCCATCTCCACATCCATTCGTCTCGGTGGAATATCGTAGGCCTACACACTCTTCACGCAACACATGACAACCCATATATCAGAATAAACAGCAGACCTTACCGAACACAAAGGTGTAAAGCATTCCCGTGTATAGTTAGCTGTTCCAGAGTAATCCGGTTTTGAAATAAATTGTAGAAAAATTCAACATGGTCTTTCGGCTTTAAGCATTTCTTAAAACTGAGCTGTGCTTACATCGCCTAGATATCTGTAAATAGGCCTATTAGAGAATATACAGGCAGCTTATGGTAAAGAGTTGTCAATGTAGCCTTAATGATTCTTTTCACAAAATGCTAAGCATGCATGTATTTAAGTTTCTTAAAACTGAGCTGTGCTTAAATGGGTCAATGCATGATTTCATAACAGACCAAATAGAAAATAAATGTTAAATATAGCCTACATATGTATACATATTAAAATCAGATTATGTGCTACACAGTATAGATCAAGTTGGACAGTAGCACATTTTAATCATGGGTAGTTGGACAGTAGCACATTTTAATCATTTTATATATCTATAGTGGCTGGTGAAAGAGTTGAGTGGCTTTTCCTTTTTTTTCCGGGGGAATTAGTGGGTAGTCTCCCCACCAAAGCTCAGACCAAACCTACGCCCTTGCACTCACTGGTCCAGAAAAGCAACTGTTGCATCAAAGAATTTAGAACCACATGCTCTCATTGATTGTATGATTGCACTATTTGTGGTATGCAGGCATTGTACAACGGGGGCCCCATATCCAGAATTCACAGAATCCTCACATATCCAGTTCAAAACAACAATTAAATTAGATATAGTCACCTACAAATGACAGAGGGCGCTTGTTTTATTGAGCAGGTCTTGCATAGAAGCCATAATAAGGCCATCTGTGTATTATTTGAAATTTTAGGCTATGGTATGTTTATTTTTTCTTCACACAGGATGTTAGTGTGCCGTGGGACATTTTAAGTGTCAAAAGTGTGCCGTGGCACAAAAAAGGTTGAAAAACACTGCTTTAGATACATTTGAGAGACGTGTCTTGGCAGCAAACAACGTTTCTTTTGTTTAGTTTAATCACAAACTGTTGTTCTCAAGCGACAGCAAGAGTCTGGCTTGTTTTAGAAATGGGCTGGATAGGCTACTAGCAATAGATATGGACGTGTCCCCTCCAGTTGACTGCATTAGCAAACTGGGCCTAATGCTTGTGGGCTGTAGTGGGCTGTAGGCCTAATGCTTGTGGGCTGTAGGCCTAATGCTTGTGAGCTGTAGTGGGCTGTAGGCCTAATGCTTGTGAGCTGTAGTGGGCTGTAGGCCTAATGCTTGTGGGCTGTAGTGGGCTGTAGGCCTAATGCTTGTGGGCTGTAGTGGGCTGTAGGCCTAATGCTTGTGGGCTGTAGGCCTACTTCGTTTGATTAAACTTGTGTTGTTTCTCTGTGTTGCTGAGCTCCACTCATGTTGGAGCAGTCAGCTCTTTCCTGATGTTTTTCTCTCAAACTCATTTGCATGCAGAGAGCATCGACCAATCGGCACTTTGCTACATTGACATGAACGTTACTGTCTATGGGTAGCATAGCATAGGCTAGTGCTGTTCAACAGTGAGTTACTGTCTATGGGTAGCATAGGCTAGTGGTGTTCAACTGTGAGCTAGGCTAATAAAAGATGGAAACAGTTCCGATTTGGTTTCGAAACGAAATAGCAAGGGATTTTGAAATTAAACTTATAACGATATCCGTGCATTAAGGCAGTGTGTGTGTGTCTGTGTGTGTGTGCATTAAGGGCTACCTATGTGCACGTCGGACTGTTTCAGAACGGCAGCGCAAATGCGCACATCTCACTCCCCACACATGCTTTCCTCGTGCTAAATGTGAGCTGTAGTGGGCTGTAGGCCTAATGCTTGTGGGCTGTAGTGGGCTGTAGGCCTAATGCTTGTGAGCTGTAGTGGGCTGTAGGCCTAATGCTTGTAGGCTGTAGTGAGCTGTAGGCCTAATGCTTGTGTGCTGTAGTGGGCTGTAGGCCTAATGCTTGTGGGCTGTAGGCCTACTTCGTTTGATTAAACTTTACGGAATCCTAAATGTTCCCTCGTGCTAAATGTTCATCTATGCTTCCTCCAGTTTGAATTTTAAATTAAACTAATGCTTGTGAGCTGTAGTGGGAGATCCGTGCATTGAGGCAGATTAGACTACTGTCTATGAGTGCATCTGACTCCAACCTGTCTCAAAACAAAAATGCAACTGTGTCATTTATCACACACTAACCGAACGGCCAATTATGTCACGCACCACACCGTTACTTTACTTTCTATCCAATGTGAGCCATCATCATTCATATGGAGACATATCAGTGCCCGATTGAAACAAACTAAATTGATTTCAAAGTTAACTAAAGCCATGCAGCCATGCAAAAAGAGAAGTGAGTTAACAGTTTATCCTGAAGAGTGGACAGGCAGAAGGCAGGGAAGGAAGAAGAGAGAATGATAAAGCCCAATAACAGGCCATCAATGCTCTGCAAATAGGATCAAATAAATCAATTGATGTACCCTATCTACAGTAGGCTACTGGCACGAACTCGAAACTACTTTCACCCCTGCTTTTACATGCAAATATAAAATGTCATGCAAATGTAAAATAGAAACCACCTGTGAATAACTCAATGTTTTAATGTAGATATCATTTGCAGGGATTGGACTGGTATGATTTAGCCTAGCCTACATCATCGTACTGGTATGATTTAGCCTAGCCTACATCATCGTACTGGTATAACTTAGCCTAGCCTACATCATCGTACTGGTATGATTTAGCCTAGCCTACATCATCGTACTGGTATGACTTAGCCTAGCCTACATCATCGTACTGGTATGACTTAGCCTAGCCTACATAATCGTACTGGTATGACTTAGCCTAGCCTACATCATCGTACTGGTATGATTTAGCCTACATCATCGTACTGGTATGATTTAGCCTAGCCTACATCATCGTACTGGTATGATTTAGCCTACATCATCGTACTGGTATGATTTAGCCTAGCCTACATCTTCATACTGGTATTACTTAGCCTAGCCTACATCATCGTACTGGTATGATGTAGCCTACATCATCGTACTGGTATGATTTAGCCTAGCCTACATCATCGTACTGGTATGGTATGATTTAGCCTAGCCTACATCATCGTACTGGTATGATTTAGCCTAGCCTACATCATCGTACTGGTATGATTTTAAAACACCACAGGGTTAAAGTGAGAGTTCATTAAATGTTTTAGAGTAAATTTCCAAATATCGAGATATATATCGTATATCGTGAAATAGACTAAAAATATCGCCCAGCCCTACTCTGGAGGTGTTTTGCGAATGTCTAACGTGCAGTTTGTGACGCAATGATCAACTTTTTCAAATGATAAATGACAGATGTGCCGTATTGAACCATAGGGGCGTACCGCTCGGTTCAATAATATACCGTACACACACACACATATACACCGAGGTCAGAGAGCCCAGAAGTACACATACACACTCATATGCACACACACGTAACGTTCACACACCATGACACGCCAGCCCACAGGGGGCCAGTGAGGAGGTGTGTGTGTGTGTGTGTGTGAGGTCATATCCTGGCTCTGTGATTACGCATCACACAGCTCATCTCCAGTGTAGTCTGGTGCTGCTGGCCACACATGCCACAATTAACTTTTTAAAAGAGATTTTATATCTGGTTACATATAGTATAAGTATATATACTCTTTTGATCCCGTGAGGGAAATTTGGTCTCTGCATTTATCCCAATCCGTGAATTAGTGAAACACACTCGGCACACAGTGTACACACAGTGAGGTGAAGCACACACTAATCCCGGCGCAGTGAGCTACCTGCATCAACAGCGGCGCTCGGGGAGCAGTGAGGGGTTAGGTGCCTACTGGTCGGGGTTCGAACCGGCAACCCTCCGGTAACAGGTCCTAACCAGTAGGCCACGGCTGCCCCAAAGGTTATAAATAAAGGTTGTAATAATAACTAGAAATGCAATTCCAAGGAATTACCAGTGCATGAAAATGCTAAAGTTGTGATGTAAAATATCATGTATAGTTAAAACAGATAACACAGAGATGGTTACTACGGTGATGCTAGGATAGACATGGTGGTTGCATAGCTTAATAAAAGTTAATAGTTTAAAAGTAGACTGTTTAAAAGCTGAATGTAGATAGTTGTTGATAGACAGTAGATAGTTTAAAAGTTGTTGATAGACAGCTAGTTTAATAGATAGTTTAATGATAGTTTAAAAGTAGACCGTTTAAAAGTTGAAGGTAAATAGTTTAAAAGTTGTTGACAGACTGGAAGTTGAATGAATGTTGATATTCAAATAGTTTAATGGCTGTGTATAGGTAGATATTTGACGATAACTGAAAGTTGGAATGGCTCTAATGTTTGCTAGCAGTTATGCTAAGATTTTTAACTATGCTAACCATGCTACTTAGCTAATGTTTTATAGCAGTGCTAGCAATGCTAACCTGCTAACCATGCTACTTAGCTAACGTTTTCTAGCAGTGTTAGCAATGTTAACATGTTAACCATGCTACTTAGCTAACTTAACATTTTTTAGCACATTTTCTAGTAGTTTTGCTAAACACGCTATGCTAGCAATGTTAGCATGCTAACTATGTTAACCATGTTACTTAGCTAACTTAGCTAATCATTTTTAGTAGTTATGTTAACTATGCTAATTAACATGCTAACATGTTAGCATGCTAATTATGTTAACCATGTTACTTAGCTAACCTAGCTAATCATTTTTAGCAGTTTTGCTAAAAATGTTAACTAGCATGCTAACATGCTAGCATGCTAACTATGCTAACCATGTTACTTAGCTAACTTAGCTAATATTTTTAGCAGTTATGCTAACTATGCTAACTAGCATGCTAACATGTTAATTTTGCTAACCATGTTACTTAGCTAACCTAGCTAATCATTTTTAGCAGTTTTGCTAAAAATGCTAACTAACATGATAGCATGCTAACTATGCTAACCATGTGACTTAGCTAACTTAGCTAATCATTTTTAGCAGTTTTGTTAAAAATGCTAACAATGTTAGCAATGTTAACTTTGCTAACCATGCTAACTAGCTACAGTGGGTAGGAGTCATAGTTGATGAAAAGTGTTGACATAGTTGATGACAAGTTAAAAGTTGTTGATAGACAGCTAGTGAATGTATATAGTTTAAAAGTTTAAAAGTTGAATGTAGATAGTTTAAAAGTTGTTGATAGACAGCTAGTTTAATAGATAGATAGTTTAATGATAGTTTAAAAGTAGACCGTTTAAAAGTTGAATGTAAAAAGTTCAGTAGTTTAATGGGTTACATTGTTTAACAGTGGATTATTGTAGTGAGGACTTTTATTTTGAAACAGTTTTGGGCAGAGGAAACAGTTGAATAGGATGTGTAGTCTTAATTGACCCAGATTGTATGCTTAAAGCCTGAGGCTGCAGGTGGCCTGAACACCTGCCATAGGATTCTAATTGCTTAATGGCCGTATTATGATGTCATAATCGGCAATGTTAAGTCTATGGGGATTTTTAAAACGTTTTTCTTTAATAGTTTAAAAAGTATAAAAGTTTCAAAGTTGAAAAGACATAGCAACCCGATCTGTTTGAAGACCTACGTTACAAAGTTTGAATGAAGTTTCTAAGTTAAACTGTTCAAGAGAAATTGCGTACGGAAAAAGTGGTAAGCGGAATAATAATAATAAGAAGTTGCCTAGGAAGAACAGTACAGTGCATTTTCATGCACTGTAATAAGAAACATAAGTTGTTGCCTAGGAAGAACAGGACAGTGCATTTTCATGCACTGTAATAATAAAACACACACCCCCCCCACACACACAGTTGCACACCCCACACACACACCCCCCCCACACACACACACATACACACACCCCACACACACACGACGCCACACACACACTCGCCACACACACGCCACACACATACACACACCCCATACACACACCCCACACACACACACACATGAGTCACATTTGGCCCTGTCTGGTCTCCATGGATACGCCATGTCTGCCCGTCTTCCTCTTGCTCCCATGGAGACGCCCTGGAGATGACAGGAAGTGATGGAGTAAACAAACGAGAGAGAGAGAGAGAAGAGGGGGAGAGAGAGAAGATGGGGGGCGGGTCTGTGAAACACAATCAGCTGTAGAGAAACCTCAAACACACTCACTTTCATGTTCACGCACACCTGGACGCGTGTAGGTCTGAGAAGAACACCCCCCACACACACGCACACCCCCCCCCCACACACACACACCCCACACACCCCACACACGCACACACCCCACACACACACACTCTCATGTTCACGCACACCTGGACGCGTGTAGGTCTGAGAAGAACACCCCCCACACACACACACTCCCCCCACACACACACACACCCCACACACACACTCTCTCATGTTCACGCACACCTGGGCGTGTGTAGGTCTGAGAAGAACACCCCCCACACACACACACACCCCACACACACACGCACACCCCCCCCCACACACACACACACACACACACACACTCTCATGTTCACGCACACCTGGGCGTGTGTAGGTCTGAGAAGAACACCCCCCACACACACGCACACCCCCCACACACACGCACACCCCCCACACACACACACATACCACACACACACACACACCCCCACACACACACACTCTCATGTTCACGCACACCCCACACACACTTTCATATTCACGCACACCCCACACACACACACTCATGTTCACGCACACCTGGGCGCGTGTAGGTCTGAGAAGTGTCACGGGGCAGGAAACGGGTCGGCGATGATGTCATGGACACTCACAGTCCAGTTGGGGGCGGGACTGACTGGGGCATTATTGCCTTTTATGGTATTGGCCCCGCCCACATGTTGTTTCATGGCTGGTGGAGTGTTAGGTGTGAGTGTGTGCGCACATGTTTTTTTAATTACTCACAGTGGTTTGAAATCAACTTATATGATGCTCATGCAACTAACATACTGTATATCTATAGACAAATACAAATGCCATGACAGCACAGAGAGAGAGAGAGAAGGAGAGAGGGCTAGAGAGAAGGAGAGAGGGGGGGAGAGAGAGAAGGAGAGAGGGGTAGAGAGAAGGAGAGAGGGGGAGAGAGAAGGAGAGAGGGGGAGAGAGAAGGAGAGAGGGGGAGAGAAGGAGAGAGGGGGAGAGAGAAGGAGAGAGGGGGAGAGAGAGTTTTGGGTAGTGTGATGACGATGAGGGAGGAGAGGGATGTGTGGGGAGAGATGGTTAACCGTCGTCTGATTTGTTAAGAGGTGACAGTCTGGCGTCTGTCTGTCTGTGTGTGTGTGTGTGTGTGTGTGTGTGTGTGTGTGTGTGTGTGTGTGTGTGTGTGTGTGTGTGTGTAAGGGGGAGAGACACTGTCTGTCTCTTTGTGTAGGAGATTCATTTGTAACTCTGTGGTGACACTCCCCGTTGTGCTGTGTGTGTGTGTGAGAGAGAGAGGGAGTTCTTTGTGGTTTGCAAACTAGTGGAAAGTAGACCCAGTCACCCAGCAGAAATTTGGGGGTTTTGTGTATGTGTGTTTGCGAGCGAGCGTGCGTCCGTGTGTGTGTGTGTATGTTGGTAGATGGTGGGTGTTGTGATTTATGGTGTCTGAGTTCTGAAATTGGGTCCATCTGTAAACACCAGTGGATCTTGCACATGTGGGTCGTTTTCAAATCACAGTAAAGACGCGCTCAGTAGATGCGCTCAGTAGACGCGCTCAGTAGATGTGCTCAGTAGACGCGCTCAGTAGACGCGCTCAGTAGACGCTCAGTATGTGCTCAGTAGACGCTCAGTATGTGCTCAGTAGATGCGCTCAGTAGACGCGCTCAGTAGACGCGCTCAGTATGTGCTCAGTAGACACGCTCAGTATGTGCTCAGTAGACGCGCTCAGTAGACGCGCTCAGTAGATGTGCTCAGTAGACGCGCTCAGTAGACGCGCTCAGTAGACGCTCAGTATGTGCTCAGTAGACGCTCAGTATGTGCTCAGTAGATGCGCTCAGTAGACGCGCTCAGTAGACGCGCTCAGTATGTGCTCAGTAGACGCGCTCAGTAGATGCGCTCAGTAGATGCGCTCAGTAGACGCGCTCAGTATGTGCGCTCAGTATGTGCTCAGTAGACGCGCTCAGTAGACACGCTCAGTATGTGCTCAGTAGACACGCTCAGTATGTGCTCAGTAAAGGCACCATGGAGATGTCACTGTCTGCACACTGTCTCAAACAGTTCACCAATTTGAAAAGCTTAAAAGCATTTTATTACAATATTCTGGTTTCATTTAGTGTCTTTAAAATAGAACATCTCTTTAGCAGTCCTTACCATCATTTGTCCTGTAGAACCGTGAGATTGTCTGAAGTAGGTGTGTGTGTGTGTGTGTTAGGGGTGTGCAAAAAAAATCACATTTATATCGCAATTTAAAGAGACATAATTTCTAAAGTTGTTTTTTTCTCCTGTTGGCTTCTATCGCATCGGGTTTGTGTCCAGTCTGCCCTGTCAGCATTTTCCTATGATGATGACAATCTCATCATGCTGATATCGAATTTTCATTTCTGCCGGGTGTAGGCTTGGCATACTGGTTTTCATAGTTTTAAGGCGAGACACGGCAGGTGAAAACATCGTTTTTTTCATGCACTGGTCAATTTCGAGATTTTGAGCTAGTCTGTTACCTTAGCATGTATTCAATCACACTACTACAACAAAAAAGTCCGATTTACACATTTAGGTGTTTATTTCATTATATTGTGTCTACTCGCGCCTGTATATTTATCCTAAATTCAGCAAAAGTTAGCATTCTAACCTTGCATGCACTCCCGCGATTGTGACCCAAAACATATCGTGTGTAGTACCGTTGGAAAGCTCTTTTTTCCTGTATCACACTATGTGATCCATATATGGACACTTCCTTTGTATCAGCAACCAATCGCGAAAGTTCAAAGACGAGTCTAGGCTGAGAACGGAATCTCATTGGCTGTCTTTCAAGGCTGTTTTCTCAAAACGAGTTTCCTCTCCCACTCTCAGCAAGGAAACTCCACTTCAGAAGCACTTACATACACCAAACTTTCTAGACATGCCTAACTATATTTCGAAGATATTTACAGAGGGGTTTGTTGATATATTATTCCTAGCCTGACTTACATGACATTTTATGCCTAAAAACATGGCAAAAATCGATTTTTTAGGGCTATTGACATTATATTCTGATTTACAGGATAACTAAAGTAGATATTCATTAATCCCTCTGTAAATTTTTCAACATCTATTATCTGAACACAATGAAAACATAATTTTGAACCTGGCTGTATCCAATGCTCAGGTTTCTTGTTTTAAAATGTATGCAAATTAGCGCATATTTAATGAGATAATGCCTAATTTGCATATGTAAACATTAAATTACAGAAAACTTGTAATACATTTTTTCCTCATATTAATGTAAGTAATCAACTGGGTAAGTTTCATAGTGATATCTGCTTGTTACAAATTTTACCTTATTCACCTGTAGTGTCTCGCCTTAACCACAAAGCCTGTCTAGGCGTAGGCCAACTAAATAGGCCTGTCTAGGCGTAGGCCAACTAAATAGGCCTGTCTAGGCGTAGGCCAACTAAATAGGCCTGTCTAGGTGTAGGCCAACTAAATAGGCCTGTCTAGGTGTAGGCCAACTAAATAGTTTAACACCTTTCAGCTGTTTCATGTTTGTCCACCTCCGTGAACCTGGCACCGCAGGGCACCCAAAACATATTGCCACGCGGCCTTCTGTGTCACCATGACGACACGTATTGCCACGCGGCCTTCTGTGTCACCATGAGGAATATATTGCCACGCGGCCTTCTGTGTCACCATGACGACACATATTGCCACGCCGCCTTCTGTGTCACCATGAGGAAACGTATGGTGACAGCGCTGAGAGATAAAAAAAACTTTGGCATGCTTGGTAAACATCAGTTTTACATGTAACATTGAGCTGAAGTTTAGTGAAAACAAAGCCTACTGTGCTGAGAGATAGATGAAAAGTCGCATATTTAAAGGCGTCATCTGCATTTTAATCCTAGCTCTCCATTTAGTGTGTGCGCTACT
>NW_027468663.1:58167816-58175316 GCF_046254945.1 Alosa pseudoharengus | reverse complement strand
CACACACTCACACACACACACACACACACACACACACTCACACACACACACACACACTCTCACACACACATACACTCACACACACACACACACACACACACGTTAACCCTCCCATACCACATCACACCCTGCTACATCAGTGCCACGCCATGTGTGTGTGTAGGTTAGGGAGTGTACTATTGTGGTGTAGCTTAGGCCCCAGACTGGGTTGGCTGTGTGTGTGTGTGTGGGTTAGGGGGTGTAGAGGGTCCATAAATCCCGTCCTGGGCAGCGAATGCTGGACTCCCCTGGACTTTGGAGCTCCATGCAGGTCGCGACCTTTCACCCCTGACCTCCACACACTTTTTATGAGCCCTGTGCAGATGGAGTCAGACAAAGGGGCTTCAGGAGGACACTCACACACACACACACACACACACTCTCAATCTCACACACACACACACACACACTCACACTAGGGTCGTCCACTAAAGCCAACCCTAGTTCACATACACTTTCTCTCACACACACACACAACCTCTCTTTACCAGAATCAACCCCCCTCAGCCAGCTCCAAACACACACACACACATACACACACACACACACCACTTTTAACATCTGTCTCATTTCAAAGCACACTGCCATGTCTGTACTGGATAAACTCCCTCTCTCCCATCATCCCTTCCTCCCTCTCTCTCCCTCCCTCTCTCTCTCTCCAGGTGAATGTGTACGTGTTGGGCAGGACCTTCCTGGTGTTAGCCCGAGAGCTGTGCATCAATGCTCCTGCCATAGGTACACACACACACACACACACACACAGAGCTGTGCATCAATGCTCCTGCCATAGGTACACACACAACTAGGGATGTAACGATTACCGGTATAATGATAAACCGTGATAAAAATGTTGCAGATAACAATTACCGTTTTCTTTTGAAATATCATAATTATCACGGTTGATTACCACGGTGTTGAAACCGTGTGTTTAATCCTTCCCAGCTTCATCCGAGCCTGCTTTTGACATACAGTAGGCCCGGTACAATGAAGCAAAATTGGTACCCTACTGATTCTGTTGTCCAATTGATGGTTTTAACTGCTATTTGGATTAGGCTACAACTGATTTTAAAAGGCGGAACATTTTCACCGCAAAACTTGCACTGTATCATTTAGCCGCTCTGCGTTTTTCTTTTTTATCTTCGCGTCCACATTAAATCCATTCCACTCACGTTATCAGAAGAGCACAGTAGCCTAAAGTTTTATTTCTCAGGGTAGGAATTTCACGGCGGCCACGTCGTTGCCCCTTGCGTTGGCCGTGATGTCCCTTTGAAAATCAGAGGTTTACAGGCCACGGTGGCCTTGGTGCCCTTCTTTCAATATCCTGCTTTGCGTCCTACTAATAGCGATTTTTATTTAGCCTATGGCCTGTCAAAATATTCACAGCGCAAATTCATTTAGTATTTTATGCAGTGGAGAAAGTGACAGCGCAAGAAAGAAAGTGCGTCTAAATTCACCCATTCTTCTCAGTTGAACTACTCGCGAACGAGCCTACTTATCACGCAGACATCAGTATCACATGAAAGAGCTTTTTCTCAGCTTTTGAACGATGTTAGCCGCGAATTGCTATGGTGAACGGTTCGCGATAAAAGTAAATAATATAATTCAATTTAATCATAAATTCTACTGAAGGTTTTGCGTCCATCACCCTACCCATTCCTCTCGGTGAAATACTTCACAAACCTTTCGTTTAACACATAACAAACCATATATCAGAATAAACAGCAGACCTTACCGAACACAAAGATGTAAAGCAGTCACCTGTACAGTTAGCCGTTCCAGAGTAATCCAGTTTTGAATTTGCAGTAAATTTCGACATTCATGGATGTCTCCAAATTTGGGCTTTAAGTTTTACAATGTGTTTAAATTGTTCCACATGATTTCATAACGGGCCAAATACAAAATAAATGTTACAAATATCACCTAGATATCGGTAAATCAGAGGACAGCTGACTAAGAGTTTGTGAAAGTAGATCACAAAATGCTAAGCATGCATCTAGGCTATTTGAGTTTCTTAAAGCTGAACTGTGCTTAAATTGTTCAATACATGATTTCATAACAGGCCAAATATAAAATAAATGTTAAATATAGCCTAGATATCTGTAAATATTAGATGATCAGATCATTTGCAGTTCTATGTAATATGTCATGTTTCATGTTTTTGTAATGTTTCATACAGTGATGCAGGTCTACTGCAGTGAATAGGCTATACAACTTTGATCATTGTTATAGCCTACTACTGTATAGTTAACTTTGCCCTTGGTGCCCTAACATGTGGCCTTTGTGCCCTCCACCAAATATGCTCAACTGAAGGCCAAGTGGCCTTGCCCCCAGAATGGTGAAATTCCAAGCCTGGTCTCACTCATTGGATCCAGATAACAGTAATAGCAACCTCCAAATAATGTTAGGGTAAGTTAAGCTATAAGCACATACCCAATTAAACATGAACGGGACACTTTTTGAAACTATTTCAGCTTGTGTAGGCCGATCAGTGCTTTCTGAACATATTGAACACACTTTTAAAAATACTGTGATAATACCGAAAACCGTGATAATTTTGGTCACTATAACCGTGAGGTTAAATTTTCATACCGTTACATCCCTACACACAACACACACATGATGTCTGTCTCTGTGTGTGTGTGTGTGTGTGTGTGTGTGTGTGTTTATATGTGAGTGTGTGTGTGTGTTTATATGTGAGTGAGTGTGTTTATATGTGAGTGAGTGAGTGTGTGTGTGTGTGTGTGTGTGTGTGTGTGTTTATATGTGAGTGTGTGTGTGTGTTTATATGTGAGTGAGTGTGTGTGTGTGTGTGTTTATATGCGAGTGTGTGTGCGTGTTTATATGTGAGTGAGTGAGTGTGTTTATATGTGAGTGAGTGTGTTTATATGTGAGTGAGTGAGTGAGTGTGTGTGTGTGTGTGTGTTTATATGCTAGTGTGTGTGCGTGCGCGTGCGTGTGTGTGTTTATATGCGAGTGTGTGTGCGTGTGTGTGTGTGTTTATATGCGAATGTGTGTGTGTGTTTATATGCGAGTGTGTGTGTGTGTGCGTGCGTGTGTGTGTTTATATGCGAGTGTGTGTGTGTGTTTATATGCGAGTGTGTGTGTGTGTTTATATGTGAGTGTGTGTGTGTGCGCGTGCGTGTGTGTTTATATGCGAGTGTGTGTGTGTGTTTATATGCGAGTGTGAGTGTGTGCGCGTGCGTGTGTGTGTGTGTGTGCGTGTAGTACTGCTGAGTGTCCCCAGAGGGCGCCGTGTCTCTGCTGATTCTGCAGACGCTCAGTCAGCACAACGAGGTGGAATCTCGTCTGGAATCTTGTCTGGGCCGCTGAGCTCTCCGTGGAGCTGAGCCGTGTACGAGCTGTGTACGAGACCAGCAGCTCATCTGAGCTGTTTATGAGCCGTGTACGGACCAGGGGCCTCATTACAGAAACTTCCTAACTCTGAAATCCTATCTTATCTCAGTTTAGGATGGCATTTAGGATTTTTGGTATTACAGAAGCATGTTTCCTAACTGCATTTAGGGAAAAAATCTATCTTAACTTAAGATAGGAATTTGGCCATTACAGAACCATCCTAACTCAAGAATCTCATCTGCTGCAGCTCTGGGAAGCTCACGCTGTTCAAATGAGGGGAGATGAGTGCAAGTTTTCTCAGTAAAAAAAGTTTTATGACCTCAGGTTCAGGAGCAACAGTGTGCTGTCAGTTGACAATGAACACATAATAAGAATAAAACATCAATAATTATATAATAAAATAATAAAGTCTGTGGTGTTAAGTTATCTACAGCGGAACGAGAGGCCGGCAGGCAGCGAGCCGGCCAAGTGCAAATCCAGTGTCCAGCCACATCTCAAGGCCAATAATTACACAACAATTAAAATACAATAACAGCTTTAAATTAAAATAATTAAAATAAGGTTTAGAGAATTAAATTATGGTGTTTTTTTTTTTTTTTTTAAAGAAAATAAATAAGTCCAAAGAAAGGGCATTCATCTGTCAGTGGCATAATTCACAGCCCTGGAGTCTGGCAGTCCCAGCAGTGCAGAGGGTGTGTGTGTGTGTGTGTGTGTGTGTGTGTGTGTGTGTGTGTGTGTCTCCTGTAAGAGTCCAGTCTGTGTGTGTGTGAGCCTCAGTGCAATCCTCAGGCGTAGAACACCAGCTCTGGGATCTGTCCAGTCTGAGTGTGTGTGTGTGTGTGTCCTCAGGCGTAGAACACCAGCTCTGGGATCTGTCCAGTCTGAGTGTGTGTGTGTGTGTCCTCAGGCGTAGAACACCAGCTCTGGGATCTGTCCCCCCTGGACGCCGGTTCCGTTGGTGCTGTCTGCAGAACACTGGAACTGGAACGTGACGTTCCCACTCTGGGCCTCCGTCAGGCCCTCCTGCCCAAAGTAGCTGAGCTCGGTTCCCTCCAGAACCACGCTGACCGTGTAGAACGTGTCCGGTTCCACCAGCACCGGGTGCTCCAGCAGAACGGGGAACGTGGCGCTTGACCCGTCGGAGGTGAAGCGCGTGTGTGTGTGCGCCAGCGACGCGCCCTGCCGCTTCAGCTCGATCCGCACGCCGTACTCTGCAGCGGCGCCGCTCGACCCGTACAGCCCCACGCCGGCCAGGAAGAGGCGGCGGTCGGCCGAGAACTGGATGCTGTCGCAGCGGCCGCGGTAACGCCACTGGTTGCTCCGGTACGCGGCCGACTGGAAGCGGTGGCATCGCTGGGGGCGGAGTCCTCGCCGTGGCGACGAGGGGAAGGGGGGGTGGGGCTTGTTGGCGGCGGTGTACCAGAGGAACATCTGATTGGTCTCCTGGAGCGTCAGCAGGTCGGACTGGGCGGGGCCGTCGGCGAACTCCTGCAGCGAGAGCGACGCAACGCGGACCAGCGCCAGCGCCGGCCCCAACACACTGCGCTTGTTCCGCGCACACACACTCAGCCCCCGCCGCACACACTCGGCCTCCGCCCAGCGGCCCACGGCCGAGAACACACTCGCCTCCCGCACGCTCAGCGTCTCCCGCCGCAGCAGGCGGTCCAGCGTGGGCGGGTCCATCTGGCAGAAGGCCTCTGATTGGAGGGCCAGCTCGGCCTGCGCGTCAATCATTTCCCAGCAGCGCTGCGATAGGCCGGGCTCCTCGAAGAGAACGCTCTGGCTGAGCAGCACGCAGGCGTTTCCCGCCTCCAGCCCCGTCTCCAGGAAGGCCACGCAGGCGCGCGACAGCGCCCCCACCAGGTACTTCTTGGCGGCGTACAGGGTGGCCAGCACGGTGTCTGGCGTCAGCTCCATCTCGTCGCTGTACAGGTACCTGAGAGAGGAGACGAGCGTCAGTGAGCGCAGGACAGAAACTTCCAGAAGTTTAGATAGATAGATAGATAGATAGATAGATAGATACTTTATTGATCCCCAGGGGAAATTCAAGAAATTCTTAGATAGATAGATAGATAGATAGATAGATAGATACTTTATTGATCCCCAGGGGAAATTCAAGGATTCATTCATTCATTCATTTATTCTTATTCTACTCCACTGCTCCCAACCTTCAATTAGACCCTTCTAACCTCCCTCTGAGGATCAGAGAGACACAGCGCTGCAGTAGGAACCTCACTTAGAAGTCTGTCTAAACCAAAATAACTCTAATAACTTTTTGAAGGACGGGAAACAGGAGAGCCCTGTAGCTGGGATGGCCACGCGGGTTATTAGCGCGCCCTGTGATTAGCGCGCGGTCTCACCTCAGGAGGATGAGGAACGCGGCCGGCTCCACATCTGGGATGTGAATCTCGGAATCGGTCTCCGCCAGGTGGCTGTAAAACATGGCGCAGAAGACGGAGCTCCCCACGGCCAGGACGTACTGTGAAGACAGGAGACGGGCACGTTTTATATCCGGTGCGCAGTGGGTCGGCTATGTGTAAAAGTGAGATACAGAACGGGACCGTGAGCCTCACCTTATGTGCCGGAATTCTGAGAGTGTCTCCTGGTGGTCCGACAATAAAATGGACGTCAGCCATCAGTTCGTTATTAAACATTGAGGCGTTTCTGTAGGAAGAGATGTGAGAGTATTAGTTGTAGCGTAGTTTTCTCTCGACTTATACAGTTTTCCTGCTTGTCAACACAATCGCTTGTTTACAGCGCGTATTAGCTCGTGAGGTTACCTCTCTCGGAGCGTCGGGTGAGCCGCACTCACGGCGGGCTTCTCTGTGTTGTTGTTGAGGATGTTCTGCTGGGTGGTGGGTGTCGTGGCGGGGCTGAGCGGCTGCGTGACCGACCCGAGGCTGTTCTCCTCGGACGGGCTGACTGCGATGGTCCCGGCGCTCTGGAGGTTGGTGTGGCTCTTCGCTGAAAACAGTTCCGCTGCCATCTTTTTCTTCAGTGACAGAGTTAAAATCTCATAGCAAACCGACAGCTTGCCCGAGTGTTTCCCAGCCCGTTTCGACTTTTTCAGCGTTTCTGGAATTAACAGGAGAAACGTCAAGCACCTCATAATGCGACCGTGTTTTAGCAGTCGGCATGCTTCACCGGCCGGCATCGGATAACTCAAATGAACTAACTGTTACTCGGACTCCTAACGAAAGGTTAGCAATAGGTTATAAACATGGAATAAGGACGGCAGCACATGCCGATAATTTGTGAATTAAATTCTACCAACCCTGAAGGAACTTGAAGAGCAACATGAAGATATATCCGTCCGGCGGAATTATTCCAACTTGGAGTGGATTTTTCTCTCGCTGTTTCATCACATCGCTTTCATTTGGGACAGCCTCGTTAGAAATCCGTTACAGTGGTCGGTAATCCTTTTATAAACGGTTGGCTAATAATAAATCCAGAAAACCGTCAGGTTGCAGTCTAGTCCTTGCTCAGCGTTCGGCCGGTGTCCGCTGTGTGGCATAAGTGTTGAGACGCTGTTTCCTTTGACTGGAGAAACACGGAGACTGCCGAGTGCACACTTCTGCAGCTAGCTTACTCCGATTTTTTTTCTCTGAACTGGTCCGCGGCTGCCTGCCAATCAGCGCGCACCCCCGTTAAAAGTCAGCAGTGGAACATCTGCAACGCCTGTCTCTTCCCTGCCCATCTCAAAACGAACGTTTATTATTTTGGTTAGAACAGCCCAGAATGTTCTGATTTTAGGATGTTTACAATCGCCAATAAGTCCACATGGCAAACTAGAGTTCCAACATTTCATATCCAAAAGAAGTTTTTAATAATTAGTGTGTACTGTATTCCTAACTATTAATTGCAACACAATTGTGTGTTTGACTAGCTTGACTAATTGGAAAATGACTATTAATTGAAGCAATTGTGTGTGTGACTAGCCTGATTAATTGAAGCATAAGTGTGTGTGTGACTAGGTTGATTAATTGGTAAATGACTATTAATTGAAGCATAAGTGTGTGTGACTAGGTTGATTAATTGAAGCATACTTGTGTGTGTGACTAGCTTGATTAATTGAAGCATAAGTCTGTGTGTGACTAGACTAGATCG
>NW_027468663.1:58160316-58165316 GCF_046254945.1 Alosa pseudoharengus | reverse complement strand
CCCCTAGTGAAGCTTAGTTGTCATTACTGCACAAAGAGTTCCATTTCCCCAGTTAGCCTACTGCATCATTCAGATTGTAGTGCTAGCACAAATAGCTCAGACTATATCCAGGGTTCCCACGGATCATGTAATTTCTGGAATATCATGGGATTTTGGAAAGTCTATTCCAGACATGGAAAGTCAGGGAGAGAGAAGGAGGAGGAGAGAAGAGAGGGATAGAGAGAAAGAGATGGAGGAGAGAGATGAAGGGACTGTGTTCTGGTTTCTCAGTAGGAGCTCTGGAGTGAGAGTTACACACACACACACACACACTTTTATGTCTTAATGAGGTCATCTTCAGCAGTGTGCTGGGAGCTGATTATGTAACTGCACTTTAAGGTGTCTGTGTGTGTGTGTGTGTGTGTGTGTGTGTGTGTGTGTGCGCACATGCTTTTATAGATGCAGGATTTCAACAGAAAACCAAGCAGTTAAGGAGTTTAGGAGCAGGCAAATGTATGTGTGTGTGTGTGTGCACAAGAGAGGATTTGAGTGTATCTGAATACTCTCTCTCTCACTCATATACACACACACACACACACACACACACACACACACACACACACTCACCGACCAAGTGCTGGATTATGCAGTTAGACCCTGTGTGTATGTGTGTGTGAGGTGGCTGTTTTCTCAGAGTGGTTGCCTGTTGGGAAGGAGTTGATGTCCATTAAAGTTTCATGGCATTCTGAAAGCTGTGTGTGTGTGTGTGTGTGTGTGTGTTTCATTGTTTATGAATATCAGCAGTTCTCCTGTTCTCCTGTCTCTATGTGTGTGTCCTCATGGTTTTAATGAATATACGCGTGTGTGTGTGTGTGTGTGTGTGTGTGTGTGTGTGTGTGTGTGTGTGTGTGTGTGTATGTATGTTCTGATGCGTTGTGTGTGTGTGTGTGTCCTCATGGTTTTAATGAATGTACGTGTGTGTTTGTGTATGTCCTGATGCTTGTATTTTGTATGTGTCCTGATGTGTGTGTGTTGTGGTGTGTGTGTGTGTGTGTGTGTGTGTGTGTGTTCTGATGTGTGTGTGTGTGTGTGTGTCTTGCAGCTCTGCTTGTTGCGGCCCGTATGCATGATTTCCGTCGGACAGTGAAGGAGGTGATCAACGTGGTCAAGGTGTGTGAGGCCACTCTCAGGAAGAGGTGAGTCCTGTGTGTGTGTGTGTGTGTGTGTGTGTGTGTGTGTGTGTGTGTGTGTGTGTCTGTCAACAGTTGCTTTAAGCTGTTAAAATATCAGCCACTTAAAAGCGCAGTTAAAAGCGGAACCACTCGTCCACACACTAGCTAGTCCGAGTCCGAGAACGCCTTATCTTCGCAGAACCCGACTCGCAAGGAAGCATTCTGGACTTTGGGAAACAGCCTGTGTGTGTGAATTCTGACGTGTGATGGCAGAGTGTGTGTGTGTGTGTGTGCACGTGCACATGTGAGTGTTCAGTGTGTGTGTCTGTGTGTGTGAATTTTGACGTGTGATGGCAGAGAGTGTGTGTGTGTGAATTCTGACGTGTGATGGCAGTGTGTGTGTGTGTGTGTGTGTGTGTGAATTCTGACGTGTGATGGCAGTGTGTGTGTGTGTGTGTAAATTCTGACGTGTGATGGCAGAGTGTGTGTGTGTGTGTGCGTGTGTCAGGGCTGTACAGTGCGACATATATGTCGCACATGCTACAAAAAAATTAGTTTGTGCGATGGATGATTTACCAACGTAGCACTGGTGCTACAGTAGGCCTATACAGTTTTGCTTATGGCAATACAATGCATGCGTGTGAGACTGACAGGGAGGCTACAGCAATTAGCTTCTACTGTGATCAGTGCAACTGGCTGCACCAGATGTGATAGCGGCGCGTAGGCTACGTAAAAAAAAAATAGACCCGTCTTCTGTTTTTGCGCGTCGCGAACGTTACGCGCCCGGTGTAGGCTCCCGGTGAAACGCTTGTTTGTTTGTTTGAAGTGCGTATGTATAGACTACTTCTGTGAGAGGGGAATCGATGTAGGCTACTTTGATTTCAACTTAGTTGCAGTCTACGCGATTAAAAACTATGTCTACTTGTTTGTAGGCATAGTATCCAAACAATCCAACTCCAAAGCAAACAGCACCTTGAAAATTATCCTCGCGAATCAAACAAGTGATAGCTATGTTTAGCCTAAAGCGAAAGTATCTTCCGACCGGGCCGGGCTGAGGTGATTAGATTAGGCAAGCAGAGGTAGAAGTTTGTGGCAATCGCCTTGTTGCTTTGCATTTTTAGTTCAGTTTAAAACGAACAACTTATCCAAACAACACCGTTCAGATCTAAAACTTAGAAGAAAAAAGTCCACCGGGACGTTCGCTTCTATCTGTCAAATATGAGCCCACTTCATGCGCAACAGTCTCGCTTAGTGCTTAATAACCTATACAAGATCGGTTCCGAAAAAACCTTCACGACACTTTAATTAGCCTACGACTGCGTTAGCCACAGACCTTCAGCTATCTTTAGTAGGCTACCTATTGTAGCCTATGTGTATGGAACAGTCTAGGGATGCATTTGACATGTCAGTTAGCCTACTCATTTGCACCACTGGTTAGATGTAATTAGGGTATTTCACTCGTGCAATGACAATAAGGTTGAATGTAGGGTTACACTAATCTATAAACTTAGAAATATGAACTAAACGTGAATTAAATCTTAGTGGAATAAAATCTTCAGCATATCTTCTACTTATTCAAAAATAAATTAACTGACTTCCAATGCATGAATAAGAAAAATTAACAAAAAGTCAATGGCATGACCTGTCTTCCTGATACCCATTGAAAAGTCTAACTGCATGGAACTGTCATGGATTGTTTTTTTGTTTTTACAAAAACACAACAACCAAATAACATATCATGCTGATAGCTTTTGTTAATCTCAAACACAATGTAGCCAGGTGAGATGTTTACAACTACATGACCTTTTATCAATCCAGTTGCAGTAGGCCTAGATCCCAACCACAATTGATGAACTGTGATGAACTGATTGTTTTTAGAGATTTTAGAGGTTTTATATCGATGCTACAGAATTTGTGGCTGGTGCTACAAAACGTTTAACCTCTGTAGCACTAGTGCTACTTGCAAAAAACGTTAACGTACAGCCCTGGCGTGTGTGCACGTGCACATGTGAGTGTGCAGTGTCTGTGTGTGTGTGTGTGTGTGAATTCGGACGTGTGATGGCAGCTGCTAAGAAGTTGGTGATTGTCTCTCCCTGACCTCCTGTCGGGTGTGATTGACAGGTTGACTGAGTTTGGGGACACGCCCACCAGTGAGATGACTATTGATGAGTTCATGAGGGCGGACCTGGAGAAGGGGGGGGAGTGTGACCCGCCCTCCTACACCGAGGGGAAGAGGAGACAGCGCCTCCAACAGGTCAGGAGGCCGAACTGCAGCACTCTCCACAGGCACTTCAGTCACTCCCATATTATTTACTGTCATGGGTATGTGTGTGTGTGTCTGTCTGTGTGTGTGTGTGTGTGTGTGTGTGTGTGTGTGTGTGTGTGTGTGTGTGTGTGTGTGTGGGTGATTGCAGCTGGAGGAGAAACTGGCAAAGAAACTGGATGAGATGGAGGGTGAGTAGAAGAACACACACACACACACACACACATACACACACACACATACATACACACACTAGGGGTGGGCGATATGGACAAAAAATAATATCCCGATATTTTTTGCGATTTTGACGATAACGATAATTAGTCGATATCCTTTAAAAAATGTTTTTGTTAAAGTCTGAGTTACTTTACAGCTCATTATTTATGAATAGCATCATTACAATAATAACCAATAACCTAACCTGTGACTTTTTAACCACATCAACCAATGCATTGTCACTCTGACACATTTCCAATTCTGCCCCCACTTGTGTGTGTGGCAATGACATGGTCTAGCCAGCTACATTAGAGAAGATGAATAGGCCTTTTCCAAGAGAAAGTCTGAAACTGAAGTTCCTTTCAAACCTTTACATAGGATTCACTGTAAAACTAAGAGCAGACCAACAGAGTAGCCTACATCTCAGTTATTTCCTTCTATGTTTTGTTTTAGAGCCATCACGTAGGCTAGCATTCCAAGTTACAGAATAGAAACTAATGTGTTAGCTTATGGCTAATGTATATGAGAAATCCCATAGAGATGCTAACGGTTAGCATAATCGGTAAACGTAGATAGAGCGAACTTCAATCCATTTACAAAAGAGTTACATGAGAATAGTTATTTGTTTACAACTGACTATTAAAATACTCAAAGGCTAATGTTTTCTCTCCATATAATACCGTCTAGGAAAAACGTGACTGTCTCATCAATGCTAGTTGAACAGAAGTAGCCGCATAAAATCCCAAGTAGGCTACTCTCGCTGCACAAAATAAACATTAGGCTGCGTGGGACAACGTTGTGACCCACTAGTGATCACGTGACACTTGCTCTGCTGCACTTCTCCCGCATAGCCTACCTCCTGGGAATGTATGATTCTTCCGTGCGTGATTTCGAGTGTTTTTTCCCCATAAGTAATTTAAATACTCGATAATGTAAATTTGCACGTCGTTAAAACAACAATCACGATATTATCGCAGACGATATATATCGCCCACCCCTAACACACACACACACACACACACACACATAGACACACACACACATACATACACACACACACACACAGACACACACACATACACTACACACACATACACTACACACACACACATACACTACACACACACACATACACACACATAGACTACACACACATACACACACACACACACACACACACACATACACTACACACACACATTCACACATACACTACACACACACACATACACTACACACACACACATACACTACACACACACACATACACACACATAGACTACACACACATACACACACACTCACACACACACACACACACACACACACACACACATACACTACACACACACATACACACATACACTACA
>NW_027468663.1:58152816-58155316 GCF_046254945.1 Alosa pseudoharengus | reverse complement strand
GCTTTCCTTTCCCTCTTTTCTTTTGAATTCTTTTTTTCTTTCTTCGTTCTTTTCATCTTTTGACTCACACAAGAAACAGTAACTTCAATCAGCGCACCCCTGCCACACACACACACATTAAACAAAGCCATGCTGCTTGTATCTGAGGCTCCCCCTGTCTTGAGTTTATCCACCTGACACACACACACACACCTGTCATTGTTTTTTCTCATGTGGTTTTCCCTTTGTCCTGACTTCATCGTGTGTGTGTGTGTGTGTGTGTGTGTGTGTGTGTGTTTGTGTGTGTGTGTGTGTGTGTGTGTGGTTGGGTGGGTGTCTGCAGTTGTGGGTCATGTTTCTTCTTTGAGAGGGAATCCTGCCAACAGCTGTGTTCTTTGGGATGTGGTGGAGAGAGAGAGAGAGAGTGAGTGTGTGTGTGTGTGTGTGTGTCTGTGTGTGTGAGAGGGGGATACTTTCTGGATCAGAACTGTGTGAAAAGAGATGGAAAGAGGGAGAGGGAGAGGGCAGGTTTTAAAGGTGCGTGCGTGTGTGTGTGGCTTTATGGTGAACCTCAGTGTTTGATCTCTTGTCAAGGACAGCTTACACCAGAACAGACTCAAACACCAGCAGAACTTTACACACACACACACAACCAAAACAAACACCAGCAGAACTTTACACACACACACACACACACACACACACACACACACAACCAAAACAAACACCAGCAGAACTTTACACACAAAGTCAAACAGAACTTTACACACACACACGTCACATCACACACTCACGTTGCGTCTGGCTGACGCATTTTTAACCAAAGCAACTAACAACATGGTAACATTAAGAATAAGTGCATCAGTGAGTGCTGTTTTTAGACAGTCAAGTGTCAGTTCAAGTCAGGTGGTAAGTTTCTATCATCTGAAGGAGTTTCACTGCGCAGGCTGGGAGACCTGTCAGGAGGGCGTTACAGTAGTCAAGTCGTGAGATGACTATGGCCTGTACCAGGAGTTGGGTAGCGTATTGAGTCAAGTAAGTCTCTTAATTTTCCGTATGTTGTAAAGTGCGAAACGGCACGACCGGGCGACCGAGGCAACATGATCGGAGAAGGTTAGTTGGTTGTCGAGAACGACTCCTACATTTCTTGCATCTCTGGTAGGAGCAACAGACAGGGTGTCAATGTTGATGTTGATGTTGATGTTGATGTCATGATGTTGATGTTGATGTTGATGTTGATGTCATGATGTTGATGTTGATGTCATGATGTTGATGTCATGATGTTGATGTCATGATGTTGATGTTGATGTCATGATGTTGATGTCATGATGTTGATGTTGATGTCATGATGTTGATGTTGATGTCATGATGTTGATGTCATGATGTTGATGTCATGATGTTGATGTTGATGTCATGATGTTGATGTCATGATGTTGATGTTGATGTCATGATGTTGATGTCATGATGTTGATGTTGATGTCATGATGTTGATGTCATGATGTTGATGTTGATGTCATGATGTTGATGTTGATGTTGATGTTGATGTCATGATGTTGATGTTGATGTCATGATGTATGGTAGGTTTAGCTGGGAGGACCAGCAGTTCAGTCTTTGAGAGGTTCAGCTGGAGGTGGTGTGCCTTCATCCATGTAGCTATGTCTGAGAGGCAGTCCGAGATCCGTGCTGAAACCAAGGAGTCATCAGGTGGAAAGGACAGATAGAGCTGTCTGTCGTCTGGTATAAGAAGCCGTGCGAACGGATAATCTGTCCCAAGGAGGTGGTGTAGATAGCAAAGAGAAGGGGGCCCAGCACTGACAATAACCACACAATAAAAACATATATGTTATCTTTAATTTAATTTAATTTAATTTAAATATAAGATCAAATCCTTGCATTGCCATTGAGCTGCGCTTTTTACGCACGCATCCTTTCCTTTCCCCGCCCCGCTCTCTCTCTAGCCCGCTGCTCCTCCTCTGCATGTGCATTTAACAAAATATTCACGATTGTTGAAGGATTGTTGTTGCCACATAGAAGCATTGCATAGAAGACGTCTGGCTAAATTGCTATTAAATGCGCTTAGCATCGTGACCATGCTGCGCAAATTTGTTCAAAACTGCTGCATTGACGTTAACTCTGCTAAGATCTTATCACAACATAGGCTACATTGAAGAGACTAAACTAAGTTAAGTTATGCAATCAAGCAGTATCTCAAAGCTAACGTTAGAATAGGCTACTGTTTGGATGTTGAATTTAGCATGCTTAGCCTACTTACAGCTGCTTGTCAATTCGTTGAAGGGCTCATTTTATTGACTCTGAATGTTTGCAAAATCCCAATGTAAATGGAAGTGGAAAAGTGTTTTCCAAAATTCAAAAGTGCTTGTCCCAAGGAGAAGTACGAACCTTTATTTTAACTATTTAGAAAACGTTATGAATTGCATCCACACATTAGCAGCCTTTAAACTGTGTTACAATTGCAATTTGCAAGGGTTCCCTCACGAACATCTTGTGTCTCAATTAGACC
>NW_027468663.1:58140316-58142816 GCF_046254945.1 Alosa pseudoharengus | reverse complement strand
ATGGAATGTTAGTTGTAAACAAACTAGCTACTTGGTGAGGCTTGGCCTCACAGATGCGCTCGTGCCTTAGATGGCAGGAAAAATCTTCACGATAGGCCTATTAACTAACCACCCGATTCACGTTGGCTGGGGGGAAGGGGGGCCATCAGACAATTGTGCCCAGTTAATCCGGCCCTGCCCCCAAAAAAATCACACCTTCCCACCTCTGACAGCTTAAAAGAAGTCAAGAGGACTCCTTACTCACAGACCTATATCACAAACCTGCGGTTTTGAAATCCTATGCAGCTACAGGAGCTTCCAATTGCGAGGAAGCAATTTTGCATTGTAGGCATAACTAACATGCAATAACGCCGCCAACAACAACCAAAACTAGGCTAATCATTGTCAACATGTAAATTAAATGTAACATTATTGTGAATCAAATTAAAATGTTCTCTTTTGCAAACGTAGGCATAGTAACAGAATAATTTAATAATGTTACAAAGATACTACATCAATCCGTATGTTTCATTAGGCTACTAGGCTATTTGTTTTGCCTTGATTCATTTAGGCTAGGCCTTTTTATTCAGGGGCCATATTCACAAAGAATTTTAAGGCTAAAAGTAGCTCGTAACTGGCGAACTCCTAAAAATAATGGGCGTCTCACTCCTAACTTTAAGACTCCTAATTTTTTCACAAAAAGTAATTCACGAAGCATTTTAGACCTAAAAGTAGCACCTAAGTCTGGGACAGCTTAAGTCGAGAGGACTCACTAAGACCTATTCATAAACAGCTTTTTTGTGGCATTTTACGTTGCGATGTTCTGAAATGCGTAGCCTATGTGCAACAGGAGCTTCCAATCGCGAAGGAACAATTTTGCATTCATAAAAGGGATGCAATAACGCCACCAACAACAACCAAAACTACTCATTGTTAACATGTAAATGAAATGTAACGTTTCATTGTGAATTAAATTAAAATGTTCTCCTCTTTGCAAACGTAGCCTAGGGATATGGTGACAGATTAATTTAATAATGTTGCAAAGGTAGGCTACTGCATCAATCCATAGGCCTATGTTTCATTAGGCTACTAAGCTATTTGTTTTGCCTTACTCTTTATTCATTTAGGCTAGGCCTTTTTATTCATTATTAATCATCTTCCGTCCTTCGCACTACTTGTGTAGCGCACGCATTCTCCGACCTGTCAGTCAACATCGGAAGAGAGGTGTTTGGAATTCCCGCGTTACAATCGTCAGCCAATCAAGGTGGTCACTTCAGTCAAGCTCGTGCATGAGTAATGACGTCATCCATAGCCACGAAGACTCACTCCTAGTTTAGGAGTTGTCTGAAAGGCTTTGTGAATAACTTTTAAGAGAAAACTCCAATCTAAAATCTTTAAGTGCGATTTAGGAGTAGCCTACTCCTAGTAGTAAGATAAAAGCCTTTGTGAATAGCCTACGGCCCCAGTTATTCATCATCTTCCGTCCTTGTGTAGCACACGCATTCTGAGACCTGTCACCTGTCACTCATCATCGTAAGGGAGGTGTTTGGAATCATGCCCGCGTTACAATCATCAGCCAATCAAGGTGGTCACGCTTGCCCATTTACCCAAATTAATGGTCGAATATTACTGATGATCATTGTTATTTAAGAACATGCAGTGTGCGTAGGGTACCAAAAACATCTTGCTCGTAAAAAAGCATCATAACGCACATTCTGGCGGGTCTGTTATTTACTGTGGGCTGCGCAAACCACATGCCTTTATTTTGGGCAAGCATGCATTCATTCATTCATTCAACCTTTATTTATTCTCGGAGGGTCATTGAGGGAAGCCCTCATTTTCAATGAAGCCGAAATTACAGAAGCGAAGCAAAGCGCTCCACAAACAAGACAACATTCGAGGCCTTCTGTTGAAGAATTTTATATAAACAGTAATCCTCCTGCCCCTGATAGGCCTACCACAGCTGTGGATAGTGTGGAATGTTCAAGTAATAACACAATCCAATGTGTGTCTCAATTGTCCCCCGCTGACCACCTCACACATTTCTCTAGATTTTGCAACGAACTTACATGACACAATGCCATAAAATATGCCAGTTTTAGGGCACAGAATAATGTTTGTAATGATACCAGGTAGGCCAGGTATTGTCGAAGGTGCATGGTGAAGTGAAATTCTTACTTTGGAAAACAAACATTTGCCGATATCGTCGCCGATCATCAGAATATTGCAACAGATTCTGTGTTCTGGACTGTAGGTAACTTGTTAAGCCAGTGGTTCTCAAACTTTTATTTCATTCCCCACTTTGATCAAGGGGCATGACTGATGATAGTGGAGATAACGTGTTATCCCGAGGCTTTTGCAAGTCAGCATCTTCGACGGTAGTCTATTAAAAATATACGTTTTCGATGTCCCAAACGGAGAGCCATACTTTATTGTTTTTAACGATCTCTATGCTACTCACAAAAATGTAGGCATGGGGACATGATGAAGTAGGTTATCCAACTGTCGTGTGTTAAATTAT
>NW_027468663.1:58130316-58132816 GCF_046254945.1 Alosa pseudoharengus | reverse complement strand
TGTCCCAGACAGCCCCTTATAGCTATTTGCACATACACACGCACATACACACACACACACACATACAGTACACACACGCACACTCACATATAAACACTCTCTCTTACACACAACACACACACGCGCACTCACATACACACACTCTCTCTAACACACACACTCACACACACACACACACACCAGGGTACCCGCGGAGTCTTAAAAGTATTAAAAAGTATTACATTTCATTTTCCTAAATTAAGGCCTTAAAAAGTATTGAATTTCACCTCAAAGTCTTGAATTTTTTCACGGAGGTCTTAATTTTTCAAATGATCAGTAGATTTAGTCTAATATCCTCACGTAGCGTAAATCACAAGGATTAAAGTTCTCCGTCGTACGACGGATTTCCGTCAATTTGATTTTAGAAATGTCATATTTGAGATCGATGCAGATCCGGAGAGAAAAAAATAGGAGGGGGGGGTCTAACACCTTTTCTTTTCCTTTTTTTTAAGGCAACTACAAATATTAGGTCCGATGAATGAATGTGTGTGATGGTAAATGTTTAAAGACCTAATAGTGTCCTTGAGAACTTTCTGTGTCTCAGAGATCGCTCAAGAAGATACGTCAGCCATGAGTTTCGCTTTGTTTATGTTGTACACGCTTGTCTCATTGGCCTGGGGCGGTTGCTTAAAAAAAAAAAGAACACGTCTGGAGGACGGTCTAAAAGTTGGATTATAGTGACACAATTGAGACAGCTGATGAGGTTGCCCAATCCCTTTTTTTTTTTTTTGGATAGGCCTATGCTATTGTGAGCTCTATGTGCGAATTCGGAGGCTGTGTTCTTTCCATGCATCAATGTAGACAATTTCTTACTATCGCGAACTCTTGTCAGGGGAGGTCATTCATTTTGGGTGTCACCTATGACTTGAACAGATAGCCTGCTATGCCACCTGATGTACTATTATTGTTACAGTTTTTAATCAATGCAACTAACATTATGTGTAAAGCGACGCAATATAAACCGTAGCCTATGCAATTTATTATCCCGTCTGTTATGACATGTACAACAGTGTTTTTCACAATTTGCGACGGAAGGTTTTGACTGAGCGTGTTAACAGTTTGCGACATTATTATTTTATGTTGAGTAGCCTAAGGGGGTCAGTCGTGTTTATGACGTACAGGTAGCCTTGTAGCCTGCTTAGGCCTCACTTTTAACGACAGTAGGAGCGTATGTTGACAAAAAATAACCATGCAATTATAATAGTCAACTTAAAACTTTGCTATTATTAATGTATAGCACAAAACCATAACCAGTAGGCCTACCAGAACCTCGCATATTAGCGTCATGATTTGTGTACGTTTATCTATGGCTGATCGTTTTTGCGCTAAGTAGGCTACGCATGTTCTTTCATAGCGCAACACGACCTGTCCCTCACCATATCGCAACCTCTTGTCAACCTTATACAATCTGTTGCTGAAGACAAAAGCGCCCTCTCCAGATTGTCGTTATCAGATGCGCAGACCTCCTGCATGAGCACACACAGTATTGCTGCTCATTGGAAAACTGAGTTGTCTGTAAAACTCAAAATTACCATGTTTTCATTAAATGCGGATGAGGCAACAAATGGAAATATGAACAATATCTAGACTGTTCTGATTCGTTACTTTGATGAGGAAATGTCTTGCAAACTTGATTTTATAGATTTTACTTGGTGTTGAATTGCATATTAACAAGAAAAAAAAATCTCCCCTTTAAATACTTTTGGGCTGAAGTAATTAAATAAGAGTGTAAGTTAAAGCTACAATATTGCTGCAGTAGAATAGAACAGCAATGGCTAATCAGCAATGGTCAGGGATGGTATTGAAATATTGTTTTGTTCATCAGGAAAACTCAATCGCAATCAAGAACACTCTCAATTCGCTTATTCACATGGCGGCCATTGGCGGCTAAAACGAGGCTACAGGGTACACAAACCATAGGATTGTTATGTTCTATGCATTCACCTGTAGGTGGCATTAATTATATAGTAACTTAAGAGTACAATGTAGCCTCGTTTTGGTCTTTATTTGGTGCTTTACTTTGCTGTTTGCATCTTTTTGTACATTAAAAACCAATAAGTCGCGACCGCAAAAGGGGTGCTATCTCTATAGGTAGATATGAACAACGTATGACTTATTGCCTGAAAAAAGTTTTAATAACTTTAATCCCTGAAATCAACTAGGTTCTATTCCGTGTAAATTTGTCCATGAAGCAGGACATTCAGTCACGTTACTACCGCGACAAATCTTTGCGTTGCCACTGCACTGCTGTCATGTTCATGTTGGCATGTGCAAACACTTGTAAACAGTAATTATTTGCAGGGATGGATTACTGCACGGGCCTACCCCAAAATGCAGGAAATCACATCAAACAAATTAAAACATTTATGGGGGAGGACCCCCAAAACCCCCTCCCACATATACGACAATTAGTGGGGGGCCCTTAATACATCTGGGCCCAGGGGACCGAAAGTTCATAATC
>NW_027468663.1:58120316-58125316 GCF_046254945.1 Alosa pseudoharengus | reverse complement strand
CTAGCCTATCTTGTCACAGATTGAGTGAGCCATAGAATTCTTTGAGAATCCCAAATTTAATTTTCTATTTTAACGCGGGTTCTGCAGCTGTGGGCCAAGTTAAACTTTTGCGCTCCATCATCGGAAGGGTGAATGTCAGAAGGCATGGGTAGCCTATTGGACACATTTCGGTGCACATTTGGAAAATTGAATAAGTGATGCTGACCTGCCAGTTGGTGAAACTAAACTTTAATGATCCTCGTGGGTTTGTGTCCCAAATGCCATCAGCATTCTTAACCAAACTTAGTGACAACATGCATACCCGGCTGAGCTGTACAGCTATATTTAAACTTATTTATTAATTTTCTATAGGCTATGTTTCCCCTTTTTTGTACTGTACTTGTTTTAATTATAGCCAATCTTCAATGTGTCTGAGATGTTGTTTGTCCATCTGTCTGGTGAGCCAAAGACGTAGGCTAGCTAGCCTACATTAAATATTTATTTTATTCTATTCTAATCCACCATGCCTAATGTAGGGATGGAAAATGATTTTCAAGTAGCCTACTGTATATTTAGGATTCAGCTGAAAAACTCGAGCGCTCTTGAAAAACTCGTTTGGAAAAGAATGGATAGGCTATCATGTGATGTCGTGGTCTTATCGCCCTCTCACGGTGAATTGCACGGATAAATATTACATGATTTTGTGCTTCTTTGTCAACCGGACCTTCATCAAAATGAAACGCCATTGTGTGACAAGTGTAAAAATACCGGCCTGGTTGAACATGCACTGAAATATCCCAACATAATTGAACATAACCTGAACAAAACCTACCCCCTACCAGGTTTAGTTCAGAGCCTATGTTACTATAGTTACTTACATAGCCTGATCATTTTTTTGCTTTCTGGAACTGGAATCCCAGGTTAACCGTTTACTCTGGTTTTACATACCCAGTTCAGTTCAGAGCCTATGTTACCATAGTTACTTACATAGCCTGAACATATTTGAGCGTTCTGGAACTGAAATCCCAGGTTTAACGTTTACTCTGGGTTAACATACCCAGTTAAGCCAGTAAACCTGCTTTCTGGAATACCCCTCTGTACTATGAAGGGAGCTTAACCTACCCAGATGTAACCCAGGGTTACTTTGTTAAACCAGGGTTGACAAAACCTGGTTATCTTAAGTGGTGTTAGTCGGTACTACGACACTGATTATGAAGTTGATTTGTTGAGCCGGGGTTAACCTAATTGGAGTTTGTGTGCGTTCACATAAAAGAGGCGGGTTGCAGCGCAAATCACCACTTTCAGTGATGACGCAATCACCTTATTTTACGGATGAGGAATGCACAATTATTATGACAAGTTATGAGGAATTAAAACCCACTCTACGACAAAAATCAAATAGGTCGGCAGTGAACAAAGCAAGGCTGTTGCCAACGTATTGCAGATCGGGTAGCCTAAATGCCTAAAAGTAAAGTTTTATTCCCACATGTTCTTCAAATATGTGTTAAGGAGATTAGTAGCTTGCGGAATGTCTGAAATGAGTTGAAATAATTAAATAGCCTATTTTGAGTTCATAGAAAGGCCTACAGATGCAACCCAATTCAGAAGTGGGCATAGATTACAGTAATAAGGATAATTGAATGTTTAAGTAGCCCCCATTGACTGATTTAGTGTAGGCTATGCCTAATCCTATGAACATTTCAGATGCAACACCATTGCCAAACGCTCATGACAGCAGGTGAAAACGAAACACAAAAACATTATTCAGAATAGTAGGTTTATATAGTTATAGCTTGCATTAATATTTCTTAATTATGAAAACATGTAGGCCTAGCTTATAGCCTTCACTTGGCCTCTGTTTTACAGCTAACAAGAAAAAGGTGTATTTGAACACTACTGTAGGAGGAAAGGCACCAGAGAGTTTTACAGTAGCAGAGGAGTCGCAAATAATAGTGGAAGGCCGATTATGGAGGGGGTTGAGGGAGGCATTCGGTCGGATTCTGGTGCTGTGGAAATGTGTAGCCTTTATGTGCAGGGTACAGTAATATGACATTCAATTCAACACGTTTGTTAAAATGGTGATTTTTATTTATTAGGCCTACTGTAGGCTATGTCCGATTTATTTTAAGGCTATTCTTGCTCAGATGTTCAGCATACTGTAGGCCTATGTCCGATTTATTTTCGGACATAGGCCTACAGTATTCTTGCATCACCGATTGAATACATGAATGTCCACGTACGGGCATTGCTATGAGACGTCTTCCTAGATCATCTGACAAAGATAACGAATTCCCTCGGCTGACAATCTATATCTTCATAGAGAATATCGTCAGGGTAGGCTATATATATTTTCTGGCGGTCTCTAAAACCCCTCGCCCTGCAAAGAGAGTCCCTCACGATTTGCGCTCCAATGTCGTATGGATCATCCAGGTACGCCGACATGTCTCGGGAGAAATTGATAGTGGTGGGGTGGTACTTATAAAGGGTGTGGTTAACGGAAACCTCGGGTTAACCAAGAACATAACCTGGTCGGAGCAGGTTTGAGATGCAGCGTAAATTGCCATGGCAGCATACCTCGGTTAAAACCTATCCACCTTTCGTAGTACGGGTTAATCGGGAAGTTACGCCACACGTGATCAACTTACTCTCGAAGTTACCCAGATAAGCCAGTAACCCCGCTTCGTAGTACGACCTCAGGTATTGCAGGTCAAGATTGATCATAACAGATTATTGTGTGGTTACTTTCTGAATTAGTTAGCTTTATGGGGAGTTTGACTTAGTTGGGCCTGACATTACAGTAGTATTGAGTTGATGAATTTTTCAGCAGTTTGATTTAGCGATGATTAGCATTATGGAAGTTTGAGTTAGCTGTGGCTAATATTACAGGGTTTGAGTTAGTGATGATTAACATTCCAGCAGTTTGAGTTAGCGATGATTAGCATTATGGCAGTTTCAGTTAACGTTACTTAGCACTATGTCCGTTTGTCTAAATCCCAATGTCAGCCCTAAGGTCAAGCCCTGAACCTGCACACAGTTAACTGACACCCGTCGTAAGTGATTAAGTCTGCGAGGGTGTAAGGGTTCAGAACGCTAATAACAGACAGCACCTGTGACCCATCATTAAATTGACAACACAAACGACATGTTGCAAACACCATTCTAAATTGCAGGGGTAGACAAAACAAATAATTAACACATAATTCAGAGGACAGACCCTCAGTCAAAATGGTAATGTTCCTCCATGAACTAATAACAACTTCAAATAAACATCACAAAGTAAAAACATTCAAATAGGTACATACAAGGATGAACATACAGAGCAACTTGATTAACAGTTGCTCAGAAACAGCAATTCAAATGCAAATACAAAATGTTCAGATGCAGTTTCTGGCACAAAAATCACTCCATAACTCAATCATTTCATTGGTTGGTCAAGTCATACTTCATGCAAACATTGGTCAGTGTTCATCTCAGTCATTACACGCAGTACCAATGATCACCCTCGGCAACAGTTAGGCAGTTACAGTAGAACATGGGGCATGGCACCGGACGTTAAAAAATCCCAAAACCTAAAGAAATTCATTTTCATTCTCAATTCAAATTCATACTCAAATTGTGAGTACATGACATGCAAAGCTGGCACTTAGGCATTAGAATATGGAATATGAAATGTGGAATGTAGAATGCAAAGACACCCTCTGCATATTGCCAAGCAGTGTTGGGAGTAATGCGTAAAGTAATGTAATTACTGTAATATATTGCTGTTTGCGGTAACGCGGTAATGTAAGGCATTACAAAAAAAAATTGGGTAATATTTTACTCGGTACAAACTTCAGTAACGCGCGTTACAATGCATTTTAACCCAAAATTAAGCAGTGTTTTGTTTTGGTACATATTCGCAAACACCACCGCAAGAACAACAGAGGAGAAAAAATCAGCGCAAAATAGTAGAACGTTATCTCCTGATACTGGTTGAAGATGACTGTGGCTGCAGCGGACTCTATTTGCGGGATGGACATAAGCCTACGCTCAGAGACAAGGATATGAAGAACATAATAGTTAGTGCACTTTGTGCGAAACCGAAAAATCTCACTATGCCTCGCGAAATAGCACAAGTCATTTAATGAAACATCTAAAGTGGTGCCACGCTAATCTTTTTGATTCTTGATTAAACACAAACTTCTAGTGCATGTCAGCTTTGAGCTGTGAACTTGAATTCACAATTGAACTTAAAGAGAATAAAGGGATAGAAATGCAGAAAAAAGATTGTGTAGCCTGGCAGTGCCACCGCTCCCACCACGCGCATCAGGCACTTTGCGTAGGGCACCAAAGGACAGAGGGGGCACCCACATGTAACCAATGAATAGTAACTTTACTGCAAACTGCATTTCACTCTTCATCAATAGCGTTTACAATGTCACAATGCACTAACACCATGGTACATGCAAGTTTGATACTTTTTGGGTTCTCTCAATCTCCACCACGTAGTGCTAGAATGGAATTTGTGGGTCTTAAATAATTCGTTTTCCAAGCATTTACATGAAGCACATGATATGCCGAGTTGACAAAAAAATAATCCATTCAGATAGCTAGGTGGATACCAGGCTCATAATTCACTTTTATTTGCAAAACGAAATGTGAAGCAACATGTTATTACATACTTTCCAAAGCAATGAAGGCTGCTTAAAACAACCTAACATTGTGCATATTATTGTTAATATTGTGCTATCAATGTAACTAGGGCTGTAACGATACACCAACCTCACGATTCGGTTTGTATCACGATTTTTGACCCACGGTTCGATACGAATCTCGATTTTTCTTTTTTTTTTCCTTTTTTTTTTGGGGGGGGGGGGGGCTAGACATTTTATTAAATAACATTTTAATCCTCCCTTAGCACACCAGAGGATTACAATAATATATCTATTATTTTATATCCTGATATAAAAATATTTTTCTGAATGACTGATATTTATGACGGCACACTTTATGCAGATTAGCCTAGGCCTACTATTTTTTAT
>NW_027468663.1:58097816-58110316 GCF_046254945.1 Alosa pseudoharengus | reverse complement strand
GAGGATTTTGCACAGCTCCATGTGTAAGATTTCTATTACAGATTTATCCCAAGATTTTTTTGATCGCAGTAAAGCTGGACCCCAAATTTCTGAGCCATACAAGAGGATTGGTGTAATGACGGAGTCAATTATTTTTAGCCAAATTTTAATGGGGGGTTGGAATTTCTTTAAAGTTTTATATATTGCATAGAATGCTCTTCGAGCTTTGTCTCTGAGCATTTTTATGCCTGTGCTGAAATTGCCTGAGGCGTTTATAGTTAGTCCTAAATATGTACAGTAAAATTAGTTGTATGTTCTAGGATATCAGGGCCTAATTTGAATTGAAATTTACTTTTGGTTGATCGTGCTTTTTTTTGGAATATCATTATTTTTATGATCTGGCAAAATTGGTTTAAAATAGATAGATTCTGTCTTAAACCTTCTTCTGTAGGTGAGAGTAAGACTAGATCATCTGCAAACATAAGAAATTTGACATCTTTGTTGTATAAATTTAGACCAGGTGCTGTTGAATTCTCTAGCATTGTGGCTAGTTCATTAATGTAGATGTTAAATAAAGTGGGGCTTAGGCTGCAGCCCTGTCTAACTCCTTGGCTTTGTCTAAAAAATTCTCTTCGCTTATTTCCTATTTTAATGCTGTTCTTGCTATTTTCGTACATTGACTTTATTAAATCATAAGTTTTGCCTCCAATTCCAATTTCTAAAAGTTTCGAGAGCAAACCTCTATGCCAGATATGATCAAATGCTTTTTGAAAATCTACGAAGCATGCAAATATTTTTTGTTTTTTGGACTGATGTGTATGTGTTTATTTATTAGTGTCTGGAGTGTGTAGAGGTGGTCGGATGTTCGATATTTTGGCAGGAAACCAATTTGACTTTTGCTGAGAATGTTCTGATTGTCTAGAAATTTTAATATGCGGTTGTTGACGATACCGCAAAATAATTTACCCAAGTTGCTTGTGATGCAAATGCCTCTGTAATTATTATGACCGCCGCGCAGCGAAGCGGCGGTCATATAGGTTTAGTCAGAATTTTTTTTTTCTTTTTTTTTTTTTCGCATGTCCAAATTTCCGTCAATGATTCCCGGGACACTGAAACACCGGGGTACACGAAACTTGGTGGGCATGTAACTCCACATGGATAGCATGGAACCATCGTTTTTCGTTCTGGTCTGTAGTCCCCCCGCTGTACTGGACCCCCCGAAAGGAGGGTAGGGCAGACACAGTTTTCTGTGAATATCTGTGAATAGGGCCTAGGATGACCAATTTTTTCCGTATGTTTGCCTCCAGGGGTCATGTTAACCCATTTCATGTGCACACATGTGCATAAACAGATACACACGTACACACATACATTCACAGTAATCATACGTATGACACATACTCACACAGTAGACGTATGTATGTATGTATGCATGCACATGCACAAACACACATACGCAGGCAAACACACAAGCATGCACACACACACACACCCACACACATAAACGTGTACACGCACACATGCACACAATTCAAGAATTTCTCAGAATTATGAACAGGCAATATGGGGGTGGGGTTGTATAAAATGAATTTTACATGTGGAATCTATGAACTAATTATGTTTTGGTACTTGTCTAGCAGATACCAGTGAGAATTGAGTGTGGCTAATGCAATTTAGTGAGACTGTTAGAATCATATAGGCCAGCCATCACCAAATGGCGGACCGCGGTCCGAGTCCGGACCGTGACGTGATCCTATCCGGACCCAGACCATAATAGCCTAATTTAGATTTTCACGTAAGATTTCAAAGCTGCGCTAAATGTTTCGTTGGTTAGGATAACAGCATTTACTTCAGGAGCTTCAGGAACCATCATTTCGCTTGCTGCTACTCAGCCAGTGAAATCTGTGAATTCTGATAAAGTCGAGTCAGTAAGTAGTAGCTACTATGGAGAAGAGACTGATAGCCTGAAACGAGCGAGGAGACGGGACGAGAAACAATCAGATGGATATCTAAGTTAACGATAAGTAAGTTATTTTCAAATCATCGATTGCTCAAAGAGGAGAAAGCTAGACAGCGAGAACAGAGCTTTATATAACGATACGGGGCAATACCACGCAAAACTGTCACGTCCGTAACGCCAACTAAATATGGATGTGACAGTTTTGCGCGGAATTGCCCTGGACCTCTTCTACATATTCTGAGACAGGCGATTTTAAGCGCCAATTTGAAGCACCTCTACTAGACAAAGCATATATTTTGAGCAAGCATAGGGTAGGCTAGGCCCATTCAACAGTGAACTGAGACCACAGAATATTTTACGATTTAAGAAGGCAATATGATTGATCCACCACAATCTAGTTAAGCCTACATGCATTCACTGCCCAACAACGTGATATTAGTGGGTTTCCAGGATTTCGGGTCAACATAAAAAATAAATAAAAAAAATTTAACTTGCTGATTAATGGGTTCAAGGAACCAGCTGTGGAATATCCATCCTTGTCTCAGCTCAAATTTTATTTTAAGTTCACGTTAAGATCTTAAAAATAACCAAGGCTACTCAGTTTTTCTCCCCAATTAGGCTACTCTTACCTTGCCTTATTTCTCCTCATTTCGAATGTTGCCTTTTATGGCCTCTTGCATCTGTAAATTGCTGAATTTCAGCATCTCTGTGGAGATACGATCAATCCCACAAGCTTTGCCAGATTTCAGTTTTTTAATTTGGTCTTTTATTTCTGTGATTTCTCCCTCTCTCTCTATCCCTCTCTCTCTCCCTCCCTCTCTCTCTATCCCTCTCTCTCTCTCTCCCTCTCTCTCTCTCTCCCTCTCTCTCTCTCTCTCTCTCCCTCTCTCTCTATCTCTCTCTCTCCCTCCCTCTCTCTCTATCTCTCTCTCTCTCTCTCTATCCCTCTCTCTCTCTCTCTCTCTATTCCTCTCTCTATCCCTCTCTCTCTCAAATTCAAATTCAAATGTGCTTTATTGGCATGACTCAGAAAATAGTGTTGCCAAAGCAGTAACATGACAATACAAACAGATACAATATTTGTTTTAAGGGGGGGTCAAAGAAAGGAAACTTATAATACTAAACTAAAAGAAAGAAAACTTATGTTTTAAACTTATGTTTAAAAACAAAAATAGTAACTAAATCCGGGTTTAGAGGAAACTTAAACATGTATTCTTAAATCTAAATCTAAAGGAAACTTATTAAAAAAAAAAAAAAACTGTATCTAAAGTAATTTACGATTTGTAACAGAAAGGAAACTTAACATAAATTTGTACTTATTTTTAGAGTTATGTAAGATTAATATAAAAGGAAACTTATAGCAACATAGAATAAATAAAGAAATTGATCTTAAGTAAGCTTAACTTAAACTTAAACAATAGTCTATATAAAACTATTTAACAAAAACTATATACTGTATGCACTTTTTCTATGTGAAGTTTTTTTCTTAAAATGTGGCAGGACTTTAAATATTGGTAAGCTAAGTGGGCACATTTATCTATTTCTCCCAGGAGGAATTGTAGTTTTTGTTCATTGGTGGCAGTCATAAAGCCGGGACAAGTGATTTCAATTAGTGGGTAGAATATAGCTAAGTGTTGATAATTGGGACATTCTGTGAGGAAGTGGTATTCGTTGTCTACTACTCCAGTATTACAGAATTTAAATATTCGATCTTCACGAGCTATCCAGGTTTGGCGGTGTCTACCCTTTTCTATTGCAAGGGAATGATCACTCAGTCGATACTTTGACAGGAGTTTTCTATGACGATGGTTTTTAATTTAATTTAAATATGGTGCCAATTTGTAATCAATTCGAATAGTTCTGTAGCAGTGTAGCTTATTTACTTGTTCGATTTTGCATTTCCGTGTGTTAATGTAGTTTTGTTTTGCTGTGTTCTCTACTTCTTTTGCTATTGAAGCAATACTTGAGCTGCAGTTTTTCAGGTCGTGTTTTTGTATTATGAAGTTTAAGGGGTCACTCTCTGGGTGTTCACTCCTCAGCTGGGCAGCAGTTTGGTGATATTGCTCTGAATTGCTAGTCTGAAGATGATGCCAGAATTTGGTTGCTCTTTTTTGTATGTCTACAAGGAGGGGAAATCTTCCAAGCTCAGCTCTGCAGCCTAGATTAGGTGCACATTTGTTTAAACCTAGAATATTTTTACAGAATTCCAAATGTAATAATTCGGTTTGGCTTTTGTCCCATGTTTCGAAATTGTCTTTATATTGTATGCCCCAAATTTCGCTCCAATATAGTAATATTGGCTTTACTAAGGAATCAATGATCTTTTTCCATAATTTGATGGAAGGATTATATTGAAATAGAGATTTTCTTAACATGTAGTATGTTTTGCATGCTTTTTCAGATAGGTCTTTGATTGTGTTATCAAATTGCCCTGATGAAGAAATGGTCAGTCCTAAGTAGTTGTATTTTCTTACTTGTTCTAGTTGTTTTCCGCCAATGGTAAAATTATATTTATTTATGTTCGAATGTTTTCTCTGGAAAGTCATTATTTTTGTTTTTTCCATATTGATTGGAAGGGCCCAGGTTATGCTGTATTCGTTCAAAAGAGAAAGGCTCTCTTGTAGTCCCTGTGCCGTTGATGATAGCAGGAGAAGATCATCTGCGTAAAGCAGGCATTTGATTTCTTTCCCCAAAAGATTGAGACCAGGCGAGGATGAATTTTGAATTTTATTAGCTAATTCTTTGATATAAATGTTAAATAATGTAGGACTCAGGCAACAGCCCTGCTTCACTCCTTTTGTTTGAGGAAAATAATCAGTTTGTTTGTTATTTATTTTTTCACAACATTTGATGTTATCATACATGTCTTTAATGATGTTATATGTTTTAGGGACCGTTCGTTATTTATAAACGGGATCACCGGAGGGATTTTGAGTGCTTCGATCAAAAGTTGCATGACCCTCCCCTACCTGCAATATAATTTTCCACGACCCTTCAGCAGCATTTTCAAAAATGACATGACCCTCCCCGACCAATTGTCGACGTGTTCCGCCCAAGCTCTTACACGCTATGCTATGGTAACACATCAACATACGCTACCGTCCTAAAATCAACCTCTGCTTTCTGATCTTACACATCACACTTCACCAAGATGGTGGCCATTTCAGTAGATTTACTCCCTAACATTGTTGTGGAAACACAATAAGCATGGAAACTAAATACACACTTCCTGCAACTGCATTAGCCTACTTGAAAAGTTACTCCTCTAGTAAGTATTCACATGAAATAAAACAATAAAGCATTGAGACCATTCAACAAAGCACACTGGGTAATAACTAATTCAACACATGAACTTGTTGCTATGGACTCGTCTCTAGGCTTCCTCAGTCATTGTAAAGCTGCCGAAGCTGAACATTATCCAAAACTCAATTTCTCAGACAAGCGTCAATTTGGGAGCTTGCTACACTCCTTCCTTCTCAAATGACTTGAAAAGGCCGTTTGCACAATTTCACAAATAATCACAGGGACCGAAAAATACCTAACATGCCAACTTTTTCCGGGTTTATCATTTTAACGTTTCCCTGCTGTCTTGCCGTTTTAATATTTTCCCGTAGAATATCCCATATTACTGTAATACTCATAACATTAGTCCTGCATTCTGGCCTGTCTCTGTGTTGTCCTGTTGTTACCCCTTGCCCTTCCAGTGAAACAGATGTATTCAAATCATCGTTTTGCTTGCTTGAATGCGAACTCAGAGTGATGTTAACCTAGGCCTATTTAAGTTAACGACGTGGTTGTCGTGAGAGCAAGATTCATTAGCGCTTGCGGTGTTCGGCCGTAGGCTATGCCTACGTGCGCACCTGCCAGGCTACTCAGCTAGACAAAGAATTCCCCCTGTATATTCACTCCAAGTTGGCCTACCATAACTTACCAACTACACTGTAGACCATAAACTGGCTATTTATATGACCAAATTTATTTGTTCAACTTTATGAAGCAGAATTACGCACTGCTACTTGGAACGTAGGCCTAACACATTTTTGTTGGCAGGAGAGAGGATGACAGCGATTAACAAATTGCACTTGTTGCTGGTTACCAATAAATACTATATATTTTTTGCAAACAACAAAAACAGAAAGGATGACGACAGCAAAGCTAGAGATGGGCAGGAACAAGGTCAATTGGTAGAAATGCTTGTCAAAACGTTAGGAGCTGGATGTGTGGAAGAATGAAGCACAAGTATAGGCTATGCTTTGTGTTAAGCATGCACACTGTTTAAAGTTAGGCTACACGGTAAACTACAAGTAAACCAAAGTTCACTAGTTCACATTCCGTAATTTGCAAACAGATATAATAGCATAATAGAAAATCATGTTTGGCGAAGTCTCTGGCCAGGGTCCTGAAGTGATTTGCGGGATCATGCAGGAGTCAACTGCTCAGGCAGGAGTCGTGCAGGATTCCGCCATACACCCCCTTATTCTTGAACTATGGAAGACGGGAGGCGTAAGGGGAGGTGGTGGGTTGCAAGCGGAGTGACGCCGATGCTGCAACTTCGGCAGATAGAGGCAGACTGCGAATAAGTAACCTGTCTGATTGAAGGAGGCGTGGCAAATTCCGTCATGCTCCTCCCGAACTTCCGTTTGTTACAAACGCCATTTCACTAGTTCACATTCCGTAATTTGCAAACAGATATAATAGCATAATAGAAAAGCATGTTTGGCGAAGTCTCTGGCCAGGGTCCTGAAGTGATTTGCGGGATCGTGCAGGAGTCAACTGCGCAGGCAGGAGTCGTGCAGGATTCCGCCATACACCCCAAAAAATGCGTTAAAGATGAGGGACCCTATAGCCAGGACCACGCGAACAAATTCGACGCGAGAGCGCGAGGTGCGCTAATTCCCTCAGATCAGAGAGACTTGATCTGATATAAGAGTGATAGGCGTCGGAGGACCACGGGCGAGAGTTTTGAGCGATTGATCGGACAGGCCGTTATTTGCCGCGTTGGTGGCTGCACCATAAAATATGTAACGGCCTGCTGGGATTCCGATTTGCGTTTGAACAGCGTTGAGCTGCGTTTGAAAGCGACTAACGGAGCGTCCGTAGTCTGGAGGGGGATCTTTCCATGCGATGGAAAACTAATTAGCCAAATGGGCTGCAGGAGAGAGTAGATGTTGAAAATGACAGCCCAAACACGCGCGGTTGTGAAGTTCAACATCCAATGCACCCCGATGTTTAGTAGGCTAGTAAGGCCTAAGCAATTAAAATAGGCTGCTGTAGCTAACTGCGGTAGCTATAACGGCAAGAGAAGTGATGAGCAGCAACACGTTATTAGAGAGGATTCCGAGGAACAGGGCAGAGCTACACGCAGGTGCAGGTGCTCCCTTGGTCAGCTAGGGAAGTAACGGAGCAGAGCTACACGCAGGTGCAGGTGCTCCCTTGGTCAGATAGGGAAGGGCTTTAATATGCTGACTCAATGAACACAGAGGAAGGCGAAAAAACTCCTTCCTTGCCCTCTTGGCAATAAGCGACAGAGCAACAGCTCCTGTGTATCAGCTGCCTTACGGCCAACGCCGGCATTGAGTTAAAGCGATGCTCCCTTAAATACATTTTGTGATGACCACGTAGATTAAATTGTATTAGAATGTAGACATGGTCTCAGATGAGATGCCGATACGGTAGCCTATAGGGTGGTGGCACCAATCCAGGGAAAGAGGGGTGAGGGAGAACCAGGGACGCGGTCCCTGGCTGGGGAAAAACGCGGGCTCGAACGCGGTTCGCGCCGGCGGGAGATGATGGGGAAAGGGGAAAAAAGTAGCAACGCGGTCGCTACGGGGGAAGGGGGAGGAGGTTGCGCAGCACCCTAGGTAGGCAAAGAGAAAAGTGGGGAGGGTTGATTAGCTGGAAAGAGAAAGAGGCCGCAGTAGCGGAAGGCAAGGTAGAGGGCTGCACGCGGGCTGCCATAACTTGCGAGTTGGGTGAGCAGGGGGAAAGCTGTTTAGGAATAGAGAAAGAGGCCACAGTAGCGGAAGACAAGGTAGTGGGCTGCACGCGGGCTGCCATAACTTGCAGAGTTGAAAAACGTGTTGCATGAACAGAGGGGGAGACGCCGGAGGAACGGAGCTCCGCGCTGCGACGCTGGTGCTCGGTTGATCGGCTATAGGAGGAGTGGAAAGATCAACTGATTGTTGGAGGAGGCGACGTAGGCCTGCTTTCCTTGCGAAACGAGGGCAATCGATCCTACATCCAACCCTGCTCTAATCAAAGATATGGTCCGCGGAGTAGCTCTCCTTGCAAGCGGAGTGACGCCGATGCTGCAACTTCGGCAGATAGAGGCAGACTGCGAATAAGTAACCTGTCTGATTGAAGGAGGCGTGGCAAATTCCGTCATGCTCCTCCCGAACTTCCGTTTGTTACAAACGCCATTTAAATTGAGCTTTTTTAGGGCTGGATAAAGTTGACCAAATGGATATAGGCTGTTAGGCGTGAATAAAGTAGGCTACTTTGTTCCAACCCTTCCAACGTTAATGGGGACGAAATGTTGACATTTTCCGTATTTTGCGTGAGAAACCCGGGAAATCTCCCTTATTTTCATTGTTCAATGTTGACAGAGCTATGGAACGAAAGAGAACGTTATATGGCGACAGAAATCAACAATCAAACAAGCCACTTTGATTTTTGCTGTTTTCATTAATACAAAATATGGGTGACCCTCCCTCCTAGACAAAAAAAGTTAGGTGACCCTCCCCTCAACAAAGAATAAAAAGACATGACCCTACCCTATTTTCCTCCGGTGACCCCGTTTATAAATAACGAACGGTCCCTTACCACCAATTTTACAATGAAGTAGTTTCAGCAAGAGACCTTCATGCCAAACGGAGTCGAAGGCTTTGCTGAAATCCACAAAGCATCCATATATTTTTCCGTTTTTGACCTTTGTAACGTTTTCTTGTATCAGTGTCTGTAAAGTATAAATATGATCTGTTTTTCTATTTTTTGTATGAAACCAATTTGAGAGGGGCTTAATATATTGTTTTTTTGGATTAAGTTTGGTTATTCGGTTGGTAATTCGGTTATTGATTATACTACAGAATAATTTACCTAAATTGCTGCCTTGTGATATGCCTCTATAATTGTTTGGGTTAAATTTGTCACCATTTTTGTATATGGGGGTGATCTGACTAATTTTCCATTGGTCAGGAAAGTGGCCTGAGGATAATATTAAATTAAATAGTTTCAGGATTACTTGTTTAATTTTGGGGGTGCTATGTTTCAACATTTCATTATAAATTCCATCAGTGCCGCATGATTTTCTACTTTTCAGTTTTTTTATTTTAGTGTTCAATTCAGATAATGTTATAGCTGAGTCTAATTCATTTAATTTATCTTTTTGTGTTTTTTCAAGTGTTTTTAAATGGGTTGTTAGGTTTTTTTGTGCCAGGTTTAGTTAATCTCTTTTGTATACATTTTCAAAATGGTCAACCCATGTTTTTCCATTTGCTATTGGGATACAATTTTCTTTTTTGGGGTTGTTAAGGTTTTTCCACAGGTCCCAAAAAGTGTTTTGATCTAACGCATCATCAATTTCTACTAACTGGTTATGTATGTGATTGGCTTTTTTGCATTTTGAGAAGTGATTTGTATTTGTGTAGGGTGTTATGATATTTTATTTGAAGTTCCTGATTTGCTGGTTCTCTGTGTTTTTGGTTTGAATAAGATCGTAATTATTTATTTTTTGTTTTTCTTGCTATTAACTATTCCTTGTCTTTTTAAAGATTGTTTGGCTATTGTAGAAAATATTGTTGTTAATGTTTTGGTGGCTACATTGATGTTAAAAGAGGACTTTTTAAATTTGGTGAACAGGAAGGAGTAGATCATGTTTTCGACCTCGATGCAATTTGACTGGGATGTGTATTGCTCTAGTCTGTCATCGCTCCATTTGTATTTAACTGGAAGTGGGTGTAGTGTACTCATAGGTTTTTGATGTTCTATACTGGAATTTTTCTTTAAGCTAATTATAATGTGGCAGTGATCTGACAGAGGCAACTGTGGCATTACTGTGAAATAATTTATTTGGTTGTGATCTAAATCTGTTATAGCATAATCCACCACACTGCTGCCCAGGGGTGAGCAATAAGTGGATTTACCCAGAGAGTCCCCCCTTGTTCTGCCATTAACAATAAACAGACCAAGAGATTTGCAAAGTTGTAAAACCTCCTTCAAGATTCAAGATTTCTTTTATTACATCTCATTATAGGTTTATAATAGAGTAAAATTTGTTGTGTTTTTTTTCTCCTCAAAAAATAAATAAATGAAAGGGTGTGTGTGTGTGTGTGTGTAGGAAAAAAAAAAAAAAAAAGTGCCTTGTCTTCAGCATGAGTTCAGCAAGAAACTACTTTGGAGTCTGGTGGTACGAGCTTTCAAGCTTCTATATCGTTTGCCAGATGGTAATAGCTCAAATAGTTCATGGTTGGGATGACTAGGATCATTCAAGATTTTTTTTGCCTTCCTAATGCATCTTCCCTCAAATAACTCCAGTATGGAGGGTAGGTCACAGCCGCATATGGTCTGTGCTGTACGCACAACTCTCTGAAGTGCTTTCCTATTGTATTGAGAGCAGTTCCCATACCATGCGGTTATGGTCCCAGTCAACATGCTCTCAATGGTGCCTCTGTAAAAAGACCTTAATGATCTTGGGTCGCATACTAAACTTTCTCAATCGTCTGAGGTGGTACAGACGTTGTTGGCCTTTTTTAACAGTGTGCTGAGTGTGACTGTCCCAGGTGAGGTCTTCTGAGATGGTAACGCCCAGGAACTTAGCCTCTCACCCTCTCCACTGTCACCATTGATGTTAATGGCTTCAAACTGTTGTTCTTTCTGCCTGAAGTTTACTATCAATTCCTTCGTCTTGGACACATTCAGAGACAAGTTGTTTCCTTTACACCAATTCATAAGGTTGATTTCGTTTCTGTAGGCTGTTTCGTCATTGTTTGTGATTAAACCGATTACAGTGGTGTCATCTGCAAACTTGATGATGGTGTTGGTGTTGTGTATAGCCACCTTTGATGATGTTATCAAATTTGTTCCTGTGACTACTTATATTGATGTTTTGTTCTAGTGAAGAAACATGTTTAAATCCAGATATGTCAATGTAATCTAAATCGGTTCCTACTCTTGCATTAAGGTCGCCCATAATTAGAATCTTCCCAAATGACTGGAGTTCAATGATGTCAGATTTTAACGTTTCAAATATGTTTTCACTGTAATATGGAGATTCAAGAGGAGGAATGTATATGGCACATAAATAAGTGTCCTGTGTTGAGTTTGTGAGTTCTTTTGATAGTTTCAACCATATGTGTGATGATCCTTTTCTTACTACATATATGTATTTATTAATGGCTTCTTTAAACCAAACAACAATTCCTCCCGAGTTCCTGCCGCATTTTATATTGGGATGTTTAATAGAAGGGACATTTATATCTCTGTAGAAAGGTAATGAATAATTTCCCTGTCCATTTTTACTCCACGCATCCAGTGCTATGAATATATCTGAATTATTTACAGTATTTACAAAATCGCTATCTCTGATTTTCTTTCCGAAAGAAGAAGAGTGCATTCCTTGAACATTATAACAAATTATTTTAAGAAATGTCATTATTATGGTGTAGTTTGCCAGAAATAAGAATGTTTGTATACTCAAGTGCAATAATGATCCAATTGAGACACTGGTAAAGTGTTATTTTTACCAGATAAATTACTAAACCTACAGAGAGATAAATATCCTATAGGTAGGTAAATTATATCTACGAAGACAAACAGACTTGTGAACACTCAACACAGAGACACAGACAAATACATACATGTTTAAGTTCACTGACATATACAGACGCAGACATATTCTAACATACATACACAAACACCCACTTGCACACACATGCACAGAAACACAGACATACAGATACATCACACACACACACACACAAACAGGTATGCAGTGTTGATTATGAATGTTATGCATAAGACAGACATATAGTGTACAATTAGATAGACTGACAAGTAGACATTTTTAAGTTTCTATACACACTCAGATACTCATACCCCCCTGCCCATCCCTCCCCCCACACACTCCAACCATGCATATTGATATTTCTGTGCAGATGGGTAATGATTATGTCTATAGGCAAACATAAGAATACTGTATATCTGAGCGTAGTCTACACACTTAAACCCACATATATAATAAAACCCACATATATAATAAAACCCACATATATAATAAAAAAAAGAAAGAAAGGAAAAACAAAACAAAACTGCAGGTTATTAGAAAAAAAAGAGAAAAGAAATGAAAAAGAATAAAAGTAATTGTGCACACACACACACACTTACACATACACAAAATCCTATGTGTTTTTACATTTACAAAATGAATATTCATACAAAGTTTTTTTTTTTTTTCACTAATGCAAGAGACTATCATATATAAGTTGCACTAATGCAAGAGACTATCATATATAAGTTGCACTAATGCAAGAGACTATCATATATAAGTTGAAGCATTGTTGTTATC
>NW_027468663.1:58082816-58090316 GCF_046254945.1 Alosa pseudoharengus | reverse complement strand
CCTCCAGGCTAATTTCATTCCTACAATGATTTTCGTGACCTGCTCACAACAAACACAAACACACACACACTCACACGCACAGACACCCACACACACACTCGCACACACACACACACACACACGCACAGACATACGCACAGACGCACACACGCACGCACGCACACACGCACACACACACACACACGCACACACACACTCCTCACCCATACTCCTCCTCCTGCTTCAGTCCCATGGTGCTTTGTGAACCTGATGACCTCACACAAGCCTCCACTGACTCTCGCCAAAGGCAAAGCATGCTGGGTAAAGGCAAAGCATGCTGGGTAAAGGGAAATAACTGGGTAAAGCTGAAATAATGAGCCAACAGAGAGAGTGTGTGTGTGTGTGTGTGTGAGAGAGAGAGAGTGTGTGTGTTTGTGTGAGAGAGAGAGTGTGTGTGTGTGTGTTTGTGAGAGAGAGTGAAGTGTGTATGTGTGTGTACTGTGTGGGCGTTGATGTTTCCACAGATGGGGAGCGGATCAATGTGTGTGTGTGTGTGTGTGTGTGTGTGTGTGTGTGTGTCGTGTTTCTGTGTGTTTTCCTGTGTGTGTATGTATGTGTGTGTGTGTCCAGGGCTGGGAGCGGTTGGCAGGGAAACACCTGTTACTAGTTTTGACCAGAGCCATATAAAGGTAGAGTTGCGACAACTCCATTGACGCTAATGTTCCATTTTTTTTTCAACAATGGCGGCTAATGGAAGCCTCAAATAGTTCCCGAAAGTTAACAATTTATAATAGCAGCAGTGCAGTTACAGACTGTTTGTAGCCAACATTTCAGACTCAGATTTACATTATTGGCTCATCCGAATAATAATAATAATAATGATAACAGTAACAACAGTAATAGTAGTAAAGTAATAGTATTAATAACCTAATTATAATAATAAACTATTTATGTATACTACTATGACAGCTTTTCTGCTGCTCAGTTTTTATCAGTTCCTTATCAAATAAATAAAAAGAGTCTAAAGCCCAATAAATGTGCCACAGATAATAACCTAATATAAGATAAACCTTGCCTATACCATTTCAATTAGGCAGCACTAGGCAACACCACGAACGAGCTGTCATTAAGTTTTTGCGTTTGTAGCCTACAACTTTTATGACGTGACGTGTCTTGGGCATTTAGCTTTACCATCATGTCAACATAGTTGTAACGTTATGCGCAATGCTCATAGGCTATGGATTTAAGTGGTTTAATTTTAAAAAGGGCAGCAAAAGTGGGATAAAGTGCAACTGCTTCCCCAAAACAATTCCTTCATAACTGTGGATTTAATAGTTTGATATGAGGATAACTTTCAGTGGACTAAACACATAAAAGGTAAGATTTTGTTATCACAAAGCTAGCTGGTTCGTTAAAATTGAATATGGCTAAGCATATTTACAGCCAACTTTGTACTTGCAACAGTGAAACTGAGTTTGTTGTTAACATTGTTGGTAACGTAAACGTTTCTTCAGTTAGGAGCAGGACTGTTTTGTTTTTATTGCATTCATTTTCATTGGCAAAAGCTGGCCTAATATGCATGAGAGAACCTAGATTTGAGGGAGCTGTTAGCATCAGCACAGTCATATTAACACAGCAGGGCACACTAGCCCAGTGATGGCTAGCCCAGTGATGAAGGATCGTGTAAAATCCCCATCCCCAGAAAGTTTCAAACCAAGCTTGCGCTGATGATGCATGATCACTGATCAAATTGCTATTTTCTGACACGATGCACACCATTCCCGGGTGCTCACCTGTCTGAATCTCAAGCTCTTTAGCCTAGCATCTTAATGCTGTTCACAGCACGGTGAATGACAAACGATGACAAAATGCTGTTCATGTTTATGAGTTCATAGCCTGGTTATTTATCGAAGGACTTACATGTCACGTTTTATATTTTATTATGACCACTTGCATTACCATGGGGTTACTTAATAGGTAGGCCTAATGCTACGGTTAACTTAGAATGCCCACCATTACACTGGAGATGTTAAAAAAACGTTTAAACTTTTTTTATTCTCCCGCGACTATAGGCTAGGCTTGGCTAGGTAATTCGCTCATTAGCTCAGATCAGTGACTACCAGAGGAAACGCGGGGTAGAAAACTCAAACTAGTACAGTACGCTGTGTTTGGAAAATAGGGTCCCGCTGGATTTTCATGTAAAAATTGATTTTTTTGCATATTTTGCTAATATAGAGTCTAAGGAACAAGATTTTTTTTGTCTTCAAATTTTCACGATCCATCTTTAGTGTTTTTTTCTGTATGTTTTAAAATAAGTGATTATATCTAGTACGAAAAGTGATTTTCACATTTTCTTCTATTTTTTTGACAATTAATTCCACTTTTTGCACACAAAACCCCCAGATAATGTAGAAAGGTTGTTGGTTCTAAAACAATATCCATAGTTTTCAAACTTTGAGTGTCTGAAAAGTGTAAAAACACCTCCACCCTTGTTGCCTATGTCAAAAACGATTTCTTAATCTTTGCTTTTCTTGATGCTTTCCTTGACCTGTCATGTCATTCTATTGTCTACCTTAAGATAAATTTGTCTTGGAAATAATCTAAAATAGTACAGGCAACACAGTACACCACTAGGTGTCATAGGCATGGGTAGTTGAGTAACAGTAGGCAAAATTAAGAAACAAAAGAATATAAGGTACAAACAAACAGACAAACCACGGATGGCCCTCTCACAGCCTGAACTAATACAAAAAAAAAAAACTCAAGGGAAAACATTGCTTAGACACTAAACCATGTGCATTTGCTCTCTTTAAAAGCAACGGGTTATCCACAGCCAACAGGCCGGGCGTGCGAGAGAAGCAATGAAGTTTTAGAATTAAGAATGAAGCCATGTTCTTCCAACAACAACAACCACAAACACCCATGCGGCAAAAATATCAAATGACCGGTTGTGTTCTCCCAGAGAGAAAGCTACGTATATGATCACCACCCACGGGTGGGCGTGTAAGCCAGCGCTGCAGGTCAGCCTTTCCACATACACATCTGGCTTTAAAGTTCACCCTCCTGGTAGCATACCTATCTACTGCCAAGGCCTGAAGGGGACGGGGAGAATATTTACTTCTGCTACACTGGCAGAGAACTCATGTGAAACAGAATGTGGGAGGTGGAAGGGGTTTGAATGCTGTCCGGCAGTATTATGAGTGGAAGGTCTCTTCCCCATACGGCCTGATCTTATAGTGTGTGCCAATTCTATCAAGACACTCCACAATTTCATACTTGGTAGACACCCATGTATCCTGGATTTTGTGGCGACCGTTAAAATGGTTCTTGCAAAAGAGTCACTGTACATTATACTTAGCAGACACTTCTTGACCAAAGTCACTTACATACTGTATGTCAGCTATATTACAAGGGATCACATTGTCCCCGGAGCAACTTGGGGTTAAGTGCCTTGCTCAAGGGCATAACAGTGAAAGCCGGGAATTGAACCGACAACTTTCAGGCTACTGCACGCTAGCCCAGCTCCTTAACCACTACACTACCACTGCCCACTTGAAAGACTAGAGTGCCAGGTGGTAATATGGGTACAGTGTCAGGACCGCACACTGCAATCTCCCAGAAGAACTACATTTACTGAGTTAAAAACATAACTGATGACCCTGGTGGGTCGAAACGTTGCGTTATGTGTTATGATTGCAGTGTGCGGACAACTACTCTTCTTTCCTTGATAAGCTTTTTTGTCCTGCACCTGGCCTCAGTGAGGTTGGATGTGCATACAACCACTTTGAAGAGGACTACAGTGTTAGGACCACCATGCCTACGATATGCCGCAGCCTCTTCTAAGTGTCTCCTAGCACTAGCATAGACAGAAGTCAGGTACTCTTGATGTTGCACCACCCAATCAGTCGGTGGACTGTCCCTGTGGTCACCTCCAGTATTTCCAAGTAGGTAGTCGACTGGTAACTGTGGCTTCTGACCGAACATAAGCTCGTATGGGGAGTGCTGTGTGGACTGGTACATGGTGGTATTATAGGCGAACAGGAGCTGAGGGAGCAACTGGGGCCATTTACGCTTCTTTTCAGGGGGTAAGGTCCTGAGCAAGTCATGAAGTGTCCTGTTGAAAGTGGTGGTTCTAGTCTTTGTTATGATGTAGGTGTCACACAGGTGCTTCAACAGCTCCCCCTCAAAGCTGCGCCCCTGATCAGAGTGGATTCTCCTTGGCACACCATACACATAGAACCATCTCTCAGTTAGAATCTTAGCTACGGTGGAAGCTCTCTGATAAGGGGTGGGAAAGGCCTGGGTAAACTTTGAGAAAACATTTGTGACTACCAGAACGTTCTCCTATGCTAGCCCAATCCAAGAGAGTAAAGTCAATGGAGATTATCTACAAAGGCTTAACAAAGGCTAACATATTTCCCAAGAAGGTTCTGGCTTGGGTTGTCTTGCTTTAGCAACCACACAGTGCTCACACTCAGAACGCCACTTTTGCATCTCATGCCACATCTGGGGCCAGAAGCACCTCTGTCATATCAAATCTGTGGTCCTGTCCACCCCCAGATGGCCGTGGTTGTTGTGTAGGCTAGTGAGCACTTCAACTCGCAACACCTTTGGCAGCAAAAGCTGCAGCACTGGATCCCTGGAAGGAGGAGCCTAGATCGCTCGGTACAAGGTCCCATCCACTTCCTGCATCTGGGACCACTGCTTTATCAGCTGCGGACTTCCCTTGGTTCACTCCACTTGTCTTAACGGGTATGTGGTCGTCCCTGTCACCAAAACCACAGGTATCTGGAAATACAGGGATCAGTACCTAGCAGGACTTTCAGGTCTCTTTTGGTTTGACCAGGGATGGTGTCCACCATACAAGATTCTGTCATCCAAGAGTCTTGGATAGGTGCACTCGAGGCTTGCATGTTGGCTATGGCAAGCGGCAGGGGGACGTCCAGGCTGTGTGACACAGATCGCAAAGAGTTGTGGGAAGCCTAGAAAGGGTATCGGCATTGCAATTAGCTGTCCCAGGACGATATTTGATGTTATAATAAAGAGGGCAAGCTGAGAAACCCTGCACTGTTCCAGAGCGCCCAGTTTCGCTGACTGCAGGTATTGGAGGGGTTGTTGTCAGTGTACACGGTGAACGTGTTGCCCAGGAGATACTTGCCATTTTGATTGTGATTGCCCACTTGACTGCAAGGAGTTTGAGTTTCATGGCACTATAATTTGACATGTTCCTCTCACTTGGCCGCAAGCCCCGGCTAGCAAAGGCTATTGGTCGCTGTAACCCATCCTTCTCCTGTGACAGAACTGCCCCCAATCCTGCATGGCATGCATCCGTCTCTAAGATAAAGGGATGACTGAAATCGGCATAACCTAGGACTGGTGCTTGAACAAGCCATTCTTTTGAGGCTCTGAATCCAGAAAAAGTTCTGAAGGCAAACCTGAACGTCACTACATTTAATGTTAACTATCCAATATTCAGATGTCTGTAATTGAAATGTATGCAAATTAGCGCATAATTAATGAGATATTGTTAAATTACATGCATAAACATATATTTTCAGAAAACTTGTAATGCAAAAAAATATTGTCTCTACATAAATAATCAACTAGTAAAGTTTCATAAGAATACCAAAGAGTTAAATTTTTTACCCTATTCACCCATTCTATGTTGCCTATGGAGGCCAGTTTTAGGCCGCAAATGCTAATTAGCAGGTTTAAAACTAAAAAATCAGCTAAGTAAATATGATATTCAGAATCAGCACCCAAAAATTAGGCAGAATACCCTCTTTACCAGTGTTTTCTCACATTTAACCCCCAAGTGACAGTAGTCCCAGTCTTAATTATGCATTATATAAATGATGATGTCATCTAAGTGTGAAAATGGATCGTGAAAATTTGAAGACAAAAAAAATCTTGTTCCTTAGACTCAATACTAGCAAAATATGCAAAAAAATCAATTTTTACAAGAAAATCCAGCGGAATTACACAAGACACCGTACTAAACAAGTAATGTTAGAGTTTTATGTGTTACAGTTTCTCGTTGCAACGAGCTTCACAGGAGCTCCATGCGCTTTTGTAGGCTACACGCAGTCTCAAAAACACTGTTCACTTTTCGAGTCACTGTACGAGGTCATTTATTTTATATAGCGATAATTTAGATACACTTATGGGGTGGGTGCAATTGCGTTTTCTAAAGAATCTCCCGTCTTGATTTTGTACAGAAATTAATATTAAGTGACACGTAAAAGGGCGGAAAAAAAGGTCACCTTATATAGCAGGCTAAGATATAAGGTCTGGAACTTAATTTAATATTGTTGTAATGGTAGGATAACTACATAGTCTACACAATAATTACACTGTGTTATAAATATTGTATATCAATGCATTTATTGACTGTCAATTACCCCAAATCGTGGCTCTGTCTATTGAACAGTAGCCTATTTAATGCATTCTAATCCATAGACCTCTCCAGAATAAGTCCCGCCTCCGTAACTTCCGTATCCATCCAACTTCCGGGCGTGGATTGTCTATGGGGAATAACATGGTGTTTCGAAATATCATACCGGTAAAACATCTGTAGGTAGCAAAGTTGAAAAAGCTGGTGGGCAGATTGACCTACACACTTCTGCCATCTAGTTTCCACTGGATTTTTTGATTGTCGGTGCCGTTTAAGTAGTATACTATAGACTATACTACTCAAACGGCACCGAAAATCAAAAAATCCAGTGGAAACTAGATGGCAGAAGTGTGTAGGCCAATCTGCCCAGCAGCTTTTTCTACTTTGTCACCTACAGAGTTTGACAGGTACGATCTTTCAAAACGCCATGTTATTTCCCATAGACAATCCACGCCCGGAAGTTGGATGGATACGGAAGTTAGGAGGCGGGATATATTCTGGAGAGGTCTATTGTCAATCACTTCCGGGAACTAGTTGAGGTTTACACAAACCACGTGACCAACGGAATTTTGAACACCCATTGTCGCAACTCTACCTTTATATGGCTCTGGTTTTGACTCTCTCCTGGTCAGGGCTGGAGTGTCTGGCTGCAGGGCATGCTGGGAGTTGTAGTTGTTGGAGGTCAGTAGGTGGGAGGACAGAAGGTCAGGAAGTGACATCAGACATGGGAGGAGCTGGAGGGTGAGAGATGGAGAGACAGAGAGAAAGATGGAGAGAGAGAGAGAGATGGGAAGAGGACAGTCAGAAGAGGAGAGAACAGATAGTGGGGGAGGAGGAGAGGAGGAGAAGAAGAGAGGAGAGGAGGAGAGGAAGAGGAGAGGAGGAGAGGAAGATAGAAGCAGACAGACAGACAGAAGAGATATTGTAGAGGACACTGCAGTGTAATGTTTGGGCTTTGTTCTCCACACTGCCATTCTGTGTGTGTGTGTGTGTGTGTGTGTGTGTGTGTGTTTAAATCAATATTCTAATGAAAAAAAACATGTCTCCCACAAACAGCTTTTTCAGCTCAGGGGTCGACGCAGTTGAAGGAAGGGAGTTGATTCATCTCACACGCACGCGCGCACACA
>NW_027468663.1:58072816-58077816 GCF_046254945.1 Alosa pseudoharengus | reverse complement strand
GAAATGTCTACTAGTTAACTAGTAAAGGCCAAAATGCATACCAGTCAGCTAGTTGAAGGCTTTTGGGTCTCACTAGTTAACTAGTGACAGCCAAAAATGTGCACATGTTTACTAGTGAAGGCAAAACACCTCACTAGTTAACTAGTTGCAGTATGTCAATGTCACTAGTTAACTAGTGAACCATAAATGGCTTACTAGCTAGCTAGGTGATGGCAGTAGGCTCACTAGTGAACTAGTTGATGCATCATTTGTCCAAATTAGTTAACTAGTGAGGTCATAAATGTATACTAGTAAACTAGTTCAAGACAAAATTCACACTAGTCAACTAGTGGCGCAGAATTCAAATTAGGAGGCGGAGAATTCTGGAAATTGAGGCTTTCTATTGGCTCCCTATGTCCAAATAGAACATGACAACCAATCACAGTGCAGAATTTCACGAAATCCCACCCACAACATTTGCATGTGGCACACAAGTTAACATGCTGGCCAAAGGTACTCTAGCTAGTAAACTAGTGGCTTCAGTGTGACACTTACATGTAAACTAGTGAAGGCAGAACTGCTCACTAGTTAACTAGTGAAGACACAAATGCCCACTAGTTAACTAGTGAAGGCCATTTCAGCCCCACTAGTTAACTAGTGAGATGCCAAAATGGTCACTTGTTAACATGTAAAGGCCAAAATACCCACTAGTTTACTAGTGAGGGTGTTGTGGGCCTTACTAGTTAACTAGTGGCATGCATATTTTGTTTACTAGTTAACTAGTTACACCTAAAAACACAAACAAGCTGACCGTTTTTGTCCACTAGTTAACTAGTGGAACAATTTAAGTCTCACTAGTTTTCATGTGTGGCAGTGAAGCAGCTCACTAGTTAACTAGTGCGCACAAGACACACACTAGTGGCTGTTTTTAGTGCTATCTAGTTCACTAGTAATGCAAAAGGTACTCTTACTAGTTAACTAGTGACAAATTGGCCTTCACTAGTTAACTAGTTGACATGTTTGGCCTTACTAGTTTACTAGTAATGGAACAGGACATGCTCACTAGTTAACTAGTGAGCATATCTGCATTATTAATGCCTTTCACTAGCTTATAGAGGGCATTTTGAGCCTTACGTGTTAGCTAGTGAGGACAAAACACTGTCCATAATGAACTAGCAGGAGAAAAATGCCCCTCACACTAGTAAACTAGTGGAATTTGAATAAATACACAAACGGCTGGCATTTTGTGCAACTAGTTAACTAGTGGGACGTAACATTGGCCGCTAGTTAACTGGTGCGCAATGTCGCACTTGCATGCAAATGAAGAAGGCGGAACAAGGATTTTGATTGGTCCATTTAGGACTCAGAAACCTAGAACACATGGCTGACTTCGTCCAGGCTGTTCTACTTTTAATCTTTAGTTTTTCAGTTATTAGTCTGAAAATCGCGATAAAACTGGAGGCATTTGTATATGGTTGCCTAGCAACAAAACGTTTCAGTAACATGAACATTAATGATAGCATTGCTGATGTGGCAAGACTAGCTCAAATGGTTAAGCAGCAGGAGATCATGTGGGAGACCAGGGTTCAATTCCTTAGAAGTGCATAAAGTTTTTTTCTTAAGCTTTTAATTACTTTTGAAACCATGTGCAGTTAATGTGTACAATCTTTTGTTTTTCAGTTATTAATCAGAAAAGCGCAACTGAATGGATACATTTATGTCTGTGGTTGCCTAGCAACAATAAACAAAGAATAATATTAAAATCGATCCCTTGAATCTTTGGTGTGGATCACTAAGAGCTCACTTGTTAAAGCATGGGGTTTCCCTGTTATTATTAAAACACATTTTGACAGAATATGAGATACTGCATACTGCAGGCTCTGCTTTACTATCTATACTGAAGTACCGTTGCAGAGCAGTGTGTCACTTTAGCCACTAGGGGCACCCATCAGGACCTGATCACGAGACTACAGTAAATTTACATTTAGACTGGGTGTGATTCTTACATAATACCCAATAGGAGTCTTCTACCCACCCTCTCATTAGAATTTGCATAATAGCCGTTTCAGGCACTAGTTAACTAGTGAGCTGCTTCACTGCCACACATGCAAACTAGTGAGACTTCAATTGTTCCACTAGTTAACTAGTGGACAAAAACGGTCAGCTTGTTTCTCTTTTTAGGTATAACTAGTTAACTAGTGAACAAAATATACATGCCACTAGTTTACTAGTAAGGCCCAAAACACCCTCACTAGTAAACTAGAGGGTATTTTTGCCTTTACATGTTAACAAGTGACCATTTTGACATCTCACTAGTTAACTAGTGGGGATGAAATGGCCTTCACTAGTTAACTAGTGGGCGTTTTGGAGCACACTAGTAAATTAGTGACACTTTTTGCACCTCACTAGTTAACTAGTCGAATGGAAATTGCCATCACTAATTCACTAATGGGTGTTTTGGTGCACACTAGTAAACTAGTGACCCTTTTTAGACCTCACTAGTTAACTAGTGGGCATTTGTGTCTTCACTATAGTGAGCAGTTCTGCCTTCACTAGTTTACATGTAAGTGTCACATTGAAGCCACTAGTTTACTAGTTAAAGTTCCTTTGGCCAGCATGTTAACTTGTGTGCCACATGCAAATGTTGTGGGTGGGATTTTGTGAAATTCTGCGCTGTGATTGGTTGTCATGTTATACACGAATCCGGCGAGCGTTTTGTGTAGGCTGCCATCTTGTGGCGACGCCATTACTGAGCTGTAAACAAACCTCCGTGATAACGCACCTTCAATGACAGCTACAGCCAGGCAGTATGGCTTGTTGGGTTGATGATGTTAGACAGTGGCCTCCGGTCACAGATGAAGGTACAAGCGATCTTACAGATTATTTCGAAATAGTTTAGAGTAGAGAATGAGGAAATAAAGACACAATTGGGACTAGGTTGATATTATATCTACTTAACTACTGTAGCTAGCTAACGTTAGCAATAACTATGCTAGCTAGGCTACCTAACGAGGAAACTATACAAATATCTGTCAAGTTGGCATGTTTTCCCACTCGACATTATAAAAGAAGTAGTGAGACAGTCGTAAATCGCGGGCTGTTATCCCAGTGGACACAACCAATCCAATATGGTATGTAAACAAACCTCTGTGATAACGCACCCTCATTGACAGCTACAGCCAGGCAGTAGCACTATGGCTTGTTGGGTTGATGATGTTAGACAGTGGCCTCCGGTCACAGATGAAGGTACAAGCGATCTTACAGATTATTTATGAAAATAGCTTAGAGTAGAGAATGAGGATATAAAGACATAATTGGGACTAGGTTGATATTATATCTACTTAACTACTTTATCGATAGCTCTAACGTCAGCAATAACTATGCTAGCTAGGCTAGCCAACGAGGAAACTATAACAAATATCTGTCCATTTGGCAACAATAAATAAATAAATGGATATCAAATAAACAAATTCATGTTTTTCATTTGTGACCATTGTTTATCTAATTTTCACATTTCAAAAGGAAAGGGTAAGGTACAACTAACTGCTATCTGTGCAAACCGTATGGTAACGTTATCTACCAGACAGGGCCAGTCAACCCAGGGTATTTTGTGTGTCTCACGTTTTTCTTTTGTTCCAACTGGTAATTTTATTGCTGCTATTGGAACAATTGAAAACGGAACATGTTTTCCCACTCGACATTATAAAAGAAGTAGTGAGACAGTCGTAAATCGCCGGCTGTTATCCCAGTGGACGTAACAAATCCAATAGGAGGCACGGGCGTAATGCTACCCAGCGACAGCTCAGTAATGGCGCCGGCTTACTTCTGGTAGTTTCGCCGGATTAATGTATATTTGGACATAGGGAGCCAATAGAAAGCTTCAATTTCCAGAGTTCTCCGCCTCCTAATTTGAATTCTGCGCCACTAGCTGACTAGTGTGAATTTAGGCTTCAACTAGTTTACTAGTATACATTTATGACCTCACTAGTTAACTAGTTTGGACAAAGGATGCATCAACTAGTTAACTAGTGAGCCTGCTGCCATCAACTAGCTAGCTAGTAAGCCATGGTTCACTAGTTAACTAGTGACATTGACCTACTCCAACTAGTTTACTAGTGAGGAGTTTTGCCTTCACGTTCAGTAAACATGTGCACATTTTTGGCTGTCACTAGTTAACTAGTGAGACCCAAAAGCCTTTACTAGTTAACTAGTGGACATTTCTGGCTCTCACTAGTTAACTAGTGAAGCTAATATGTGTTCACTAGTTAACTAGTGGGCATTTATGCTGTCACTAGTTAACTAGTGTGCACAAACATGGCTCACTAGTTAACTAGTTGACAAAAATGGCTTGCATGTTGGCCTGATATTAAGATATCAGAATAAATGCTCAAGCAGCTGGCCAAATTACATAGAAGTTAACAAGTGGGAATTTGACATTCAGTAGTCAGCTAGTAAACATTTTTGTACCTTACTAGTTGACTAGTAAAATATAGAAGTCTTTAAAGGAGAATTCCGGTGTGATATTGACCTAAAGTGTGTTGAAACATGATACCGAGTGTGAACGTATGTCTCATAGCCCATCTCGGCTTGTCCCCTGCACTCCAAAAGCTGGCGCTAGTTAGCCGATGCTAACAATGGTGGTGCTCCGGCATCGGCCTAGCCATGCAAATAAATCACTGTTTTACACCATTTACGAGGCTCAATGTATCTCCACACTTCATTGGTAGACTTCCGAGGGCCCTGACATTTAAAACGAGACATTGAGAACTTTGAAAAAGCACTGGTAGTTTACTTACAAGACGATTTATACAGACAGGTCCTTCACGAAGTTTAGCGTTTGCAGCCATCTTGAATTTAGTCACGATAAGTCGAGCGACGAGTAAGAATGAACAGGTATGATAAGGGATCAGATTCCAAAAATAATTCTGTGGAAATGCATGGATTCCAGTTTCTTCCAGTAGCAGCAACTGGAATCCATGCATTTCCACGGAATTATTTTTTTTGGAATTTTTGGAATCTGA
>NW_027468663.1:57950316-58065316 GCF_046254945.1 Alosa pseudoharengus | reverse complement strand
ACCCACTGACTAGCGCGACTCTGGGCATCGGTAACATTCCAGCTTCATAGGCAAAGATGGAACAGTACGTGCGCTCTGCTCTAAGATCTTTGGAGAGAGATGGTAGTGTTTGAGAAAATATACCATGTTGGGTGGGGAGACTTCTGTGATGAAAATAAATTTACATTTGATTAAGATAGTGGCAAGTAATGTAGCGGTGCTACCCTAATATTTAGGCTGCAGTAGATCACCATGTTAAGCGTTCACCATACTGCAATTAAGTATACTCTTTTGATTATGCCTCATTTGCCAATAGAATATGAATTGTTACATGTGGAATTGCTTGTTATTTGAGTGTAAGTAATGATAGCAAAATAAACTCATTCTGCTCGATCAACTATGCACTTATGCAATATTTTTTTTTTTTTCAGAGACACTGTTGAAGTCCTTTGGAGCACATCTCTACCTCTACCTAACTCTACCTACCAGAAGGTGAGGTTTTCTTGATGGCAAATGGTTACATAGCCTGTTAATATGACACGACACATTTAACATCGTTTTTTTTTAAATTTATTTATGTATTTATTTAATCATTGCAGGTTCGTCCACTGCAGAGTTGCAGATGCCTAAAAACCAGGAATGAAGTAGGAATAATTATCTATTTTTTGGGACATTTTATTTTTGATTATTAATGTTTGTCTATTTTGTTTTTATTTTGTAGTTGAAAATTGCTCATTTAATGCACATTTGCGGATTTGTTCAGCAAATCTGTTGAAAAACAAGTCATTAAACTGATGTACTTGTTTACAACAAATACAAATGCTGTTGTATTTTGTTATTTGTCAATTCAACTTCAGTAAACCACCCTTAGTGCTTCACTTTGAATATGAATGTTTCAAATAAATCTGTGATTTTAGTACCCTCTAAGATTAAAAGGTGACAGGGTTGGTGTAAATAACAACTATATTAATACATTGGTTTACCAAGCACATGGGGCCAGAAGTCTAGATTGGAGCCCCAAAACATTTTTGGCATGTGAGCAAGGATGGATTACTGAATGAGCCTACCGAGCCCAAGAGGTCAAGGGACCCTGAACCCCAAGTAGTTGTGTGAATTCACTACCAATAAGTCAAAAAGCAAAATGCTATGAATCTGAACAAATTTAGGTACTGCCCTTCTGCCATCTAACCCCCCCCCCCCCCCCCCCCACACACACACACACCCGTTTGTACCCACATTTGCACAAAGAGGGTAGGGGGAGAGGGTCCTTATGCATCTGTGTCCAGGGGGACAGTAGTTCATAATCAGTCGCTGTATTAATACATAACCTCACTGTATTAATTTATAATATGACATTATAGTGTGAAGTTGTCAATTATCGCCAAGCACAGGTGACTGCGTTGTGGGAGGGGGCCCCCAAATCAAATTCTGCTTAGGGCCCCCAAAAGGCTTGGGCCGGCACTGATCCACACATATATAAAAATCCAAACATTAATGTCTAAAAGTAGTGTTATGAGTAAAAAAGTGGAATGGCACAGGGAAAAAGTATTGAACACGCTAAGAAAAAGCAGTACACAAACGCAAGGAATGGCAAGGAACAAACTGGAATCTATAAGTAGTTAGAGACATTATCCCTCCTATCTGTGCAAATTGATATAAGCTGGGTTAGTACATACTGGTGGGCTATAAAAAGGTTTTTTGTTAGCAAGGTGTCACACAAGAAACATTTCATGATGGGTAAAAGCAAAGAGCTCTCCCAAGATCTTTGCAACCTTATTGTTGCCAAACATATCAATGGAACTGGTTACAGATGCACTTCAAAACTTCAGAATCATCCAGCAAGCAGTATTGGAGCCATTATTTGCAAGTGGAAGGAACATCACTACATCATCAATTGGCCATGCACAGGATCTCCTTGCATGATTTCTGACCAGGAAGTCAGAAGGATAGTCAGAAGAGTAGCCCAAGAGCCAAGGACCACTCTGAGAAAGCTCCAGAAAGATTTGGAGGCAGCAGGTACAATTGTTACAGAGAAAAATCATAGGTAATGCACTCCACCGCCATGGCCTCTATGCACGCTCATCCAGCATGATTCTATTGCAGAAGAAAAACATGTCGAAGCTCGTTGAAAGTTTACTACACAACATTTGAACAATCCTATGAAATACTGACAGAATGTATTCTGGTTAAAAATGTAACTTTTCGGATGTCATACTACACACCATATTTGGAGGAGAAATGGCACTGTGCATCACCCTAAAAATACCCTACCAACAGTGAGGTTTGGAGGTGGTGGCATCATGGTGTGGGCTGTTTTTCATCTCATGGTACTAGCAGACTTCATACAGTTGAAGGAATGATGAATAGAGTCATTTTGTTCTGGGAGAATCTTTACATCCACCAGGATGATGAGGATGAGACATGGCTAGACCTTCCAGCAGGACAATGATCCAAACCATTCAGCAAAGGAAACTCTCAATTGGTTTCAGAGAAAGGAAATCAAGGCCCTGACTTCAATTCAATTGAACAGTTTTGGAAGTTAACTAAAGATCAGGATTCACAAGAGGGACCCCTGAAATCTTCAATATTAAAGGACTATCTGTTTAAAAGAATGGGCCAAACTCACACCAGAATACTGTGACTGATTAGTTTCATCATACAGGAAATGCCTTGAAGCTGTCATTACGAATAAAGGCTTTTCCACAAAGTATTTAAGAAATTTCAGCAGGTGTGTTCAATACTTTTTTCCAGTGTCATTCCACTTTATTGCACATAACTCGACCTATGGACTTTAATGTTTGGATTTTTTTATATGGGTGGATTATCTGAGTTAATACTAATGTCTGGTGAAAATTTCATGTAAATAGCCCCATTGGAAGTATACTTACTGAAAAAAATGTTGACGTGTTCAATACTTATTTTCCCCGCTGTATGTGCAGAAAGCCAACGCTGTGCTTTGCCATATTGCGGGGAATTTACTAAGATGTGACTTCGTTACGTAAACAGCGCTCATCACCGTCCGTCCCCGCCCCCTCTACAACGCTAATTGCCCACAGCTGAACCACAAGTGCAGTTGAATAGAATTAACCAATAAACCAAAAAGTTTAGCGATCATACATGATACTAAGATGTCAGACATCCCAACCTGCAATAAGCCATTTCAGGGAGGTACTTTTTTAAAGTATTTTTTGTGGATACTGAAATAGTGATGAATAGCCAATGTTTGTTAATTAATTGTCCCTACTCAGCACACCAAATAAGGAAGGCCTAAAGTTAGAAATTGTGATAATAAAATATGTAGATTTTGGTAGTTTGGTTTTTATGTAGCCTTGGGAAATAGCCATCTAATAGGCTAGTCCTGAATAATATGCACATGAAATGACATTTGTTAAACTCACCTCAACAAATTATTTGCAATCATAGTGCACTAGATTTATTTCACTAGTAAAGCACAGCACTCAAAAAATCCTCCATAGAAATGCATGGGGTTATGGCCGTTGTCTACACATATCCCACCCCTTCCTCGCCAAAACGTCGACATGTGTATACATTGAGCCAATCATGTGCTGTGTTGTGCAGACATCGTGCCAATCATGTGTTGTGAACTCGCCGCTGGAGCAAGATTGGTGTCGTGAAGCCTTGCGCACACGCATTTCTGCCGAATAGGATGCCCGATGAGTACCCAAAAATCGTTGCAATATGACCGCCGACTGGAGGGACTTGCCTTTGGTAGAGCTTCCTGTCCACTATCTAGCCGGGATCATTTAGATCAGTGGTCCCCAAACTTTTTCTTCCGAGGGCCAGCTCATTATGCCTGGCTCCAAGAGAGGGCCAGAGACTCGGAGTAGTTCTATATCAGTAACCATAAATAGCTTAGTGCTGTGAACAACAGCAGTCTACCTTAGTTAAATATTATATTACATTTAATCATAGGCTATTGCAATTTAATACCATTGTTAGCCAAGGAAGAAAAATGTGAACCCCTTAAATGTGAACCCCTTTTAATAACCCCTTAAATTATGACTTATGCGGTGAATATTGCGGAAACTAATAGATAAATTGACATAAATATAATTTATACAATATGGCATAAATCACAATTAGAAATACAACCTTTAAGGCATATGGTACATTTATAAAAGAGCCTATATATGCCTATGAAAGACTTAACCATAGAGGGCTGTAATGTAAAGGCTATCATGATTTATAAATTGCAGGGTCATGGGCTGCGGAGTTTGTACCTTCTGACACAGTGAGTGTCACATATGGACTCTCACTCACTTGTGAGGGCCCTTTGCCTATTATTTCCCTCCCTTCTGCTAACTCTTTCCCCTCATTTCCACCTTTCTGCCTGATTTCCCTTCTCCTGTCTCCTGTGTAAATAACAATTCATGCTTAGATAATATCCATATAAATTTCTACTATTATCTACTATCTAGGCTAGCTTACTATCTACAAGGATACAAGGAAGTTTATTGTCACATGCATATAGTTACTGGAAGTAAGAAATGCAGTGAAATTATGTCTGGTGTCAGCCTATTTGTGCATTAATGGCGGGGGGGGCACCAACAAGGAGCACCCAAGAGCAACAGGGGCAAGGAAAAACTCCCTTACCAAGGAAGAAACCTTGGGCATATCCACGGCTCAAGGGGCTAACCCAACTGCCAGGGGTCTTGGTGTGTGTGTTGGGGGGGATGACAAGGGAGATGGGATAGTGTGCTGTGTATGTGGGGAGAGGGCAGTGTGCAATATGTGTGTTGGAGAAGCTTCCTCATGAGACAAGAAGGGAGGGGGGGGGGGGGCAGTGTGCAGCAACTATGTAGAGGAGGCTTACTGTAGCAAGCAGTGTGCTGTATGTATGTGAGGTGATGACAGTGATGATGTAAGTGTGTGTGTTTTTTGTGTGTGTGTTGGGGATGGGGGTGGGGGGGAGGCAGAAAGGCTAGGCAATCAAGGACATGGGTAGATAGATGGAGGAGAAATCAAAAATAATAAATAAAAAGTTCTATGGAGATGTGCAAAAGTTGGAGAAAGTCAGATATGTGTGTGTGTGTGTGTGTGTGTGTGTTTTGACGTGTGATGAAATAAGAAAATAAATAAAAGGTCTGTAGCATAGGGAGAGGGATGTAAAAGTGCTAAAAGTCATGTAGGTGTGTGTGTGTGGGGGGGGGGGGGGGGGGTGTCATGAGTGCTGAGGAGTGAATGAGTGCAAAGTCAGTATAGTGTGAGTTCAGAGTTGGGAAATGTTTGAGAGTGCTGAGGAGTGAATGTGTGCAAAGTCAGTATAGTGTGAGTTCAGAGTTCGGATGGCCTGGGGATAAAAACTTCTCCTGAGTCTCTCAGTTCTGGCTTTGTGACTACATAGGCGTCTTCTTGATTTCAGCGGTAGGAATAATCCATTGTTAGGATGAGAAGAGTCCTTCAGAATCTTTTGGGCTCTTAGGAGTACTCTTCTGGAATAGATATCTTGTAGAGCAGGGAGTTGAGTTCTTATAGTACGTTCAGCTGAGCGCACTACTCTCTGCAGAGTACTACAATCTCTAACTGTGGAGTTCCCATACCAGGTGATGATGCTACCAGTTAGAACACTCTCAACCGCTGAAGTGTAGAAGGCCTTCATGATGGATGTAGAAACTTTGAATTTCCTTAGCTGACGAAGGAAGTAGAGTCGTTGTCTGGACTTCTTCAGAACATGTTGAGTGTTAACAGTCCATGTTAAGTCTTCAGTAATGTGGACACCAAGGTATTTAAAACTTGTGACTCTCTCTACAGGTTGCCCGCTGATCATTAGTGGGGTGTAACTGTAGTTCTGCTGCTTCCTTCTGTAATCCACTACCATTTCCTTGGTTTTATTGATATTCAGTGTCAAGCTGTTAGATTGACACCACTGTGCCACCTCATCAACCTGATCCAAGTAGAGCTGTTCATTGTTGTTACTAATCAGGCCCAAGATCACTGTGTCATCTGCAAACTTGATGATGGAGGTATGACTACTGTTGGCTTTGCAGTCATGTGTGTAGATGTTGTACAGCAGTGGACTCAAAACACAGCCTTGGGGAGCACCAGTGCTGATGGTTAATGAGTCAGATGTCAGACCCCCCACTCTAACCACTTGTGAACGGTTGGTGAGGAAGTCAAATATCCAGTGACACAGGGTGGTGTTCAGTCCTAAGGCCTTCATCTTTGTGACCAAGGTGAGAGGTACTATCGTGTTGAATGCTGAACTAAAGTCAATGAACAGCATCCTCACATAATTCCCATTCCCCTCCTCCAGGTGAGTTAAGGTGGTGTGCATGAGGTTTGAGATGGCATCCTCTGTAGACCTGTTGGCTCTGTAAGCAAATTGGAGGGGGTCGAAGGAGGCAGGGAGGGATGAGCAGATAATGTTTTTCACAAGCTTCTCAAAACACTTCATCACTGTAGATGTCAGGGCTACTGGGCGGTAGTCATTCAGACATGATGGACTTTTGTTTTTCGGTACTGGAACAATAACAGACTGCTTGAGGCAAGTAGGAACTGTCTCTTGAGCCAATGATGTGTTAAAGATATAAGTGAACACAGGAGCTAACTGAGCAGCGCAGGATTTCAAAACCCTGTTAGAAATTCCATCCGGTCCAGCAGCTTTTCTACAATTAACCCTCCTAAAGGCATTGCTCACATCGACCTCAGAGACACAGAAAGGTGCATCCTCATTTGCTTCACATGCTGCAGCTAGTGCAAGATAGTCTGTGTTTTTCATGTCAAAGTGAGCATAAAAAGCATTAAGTTCATCAGGGAGGGCTTTACTCACATTCATCATAGGAGGGGACTTCCTTTCAAAGCCAGTGATGGTTCGGAGTCCTTTCCACACTCGTGCTGGATCACCCTCCAAGAAATCAGCTTCAACTTTGTCTCTATAGCGCCGCTTAGCATCTTTAATAGCTCTACGTAAACTATAAGATGCTGCTTTGTAATCCGTCATATCCCCTGAAATAAGGCCAGCATTATAAGTCATGGTGCGTGTCTTTAATGCCGTTCTCACTTCTCTATCCACCCATGGCTTCTGGTTAGGGAAGCTTCGGATCTTTACAGTTGGGATGATGGAATCAGTTAGCATATTGATGTAACTCAATGATACTTCCGTAAACTCATTGATGTCAGCAGAGTTCGTCTTGAACATCTCCCAGTCAACGTTGCTAAGGGCGTCCTGTAGCATGGCTTCCGATTGGTCAGTCCAGCGCTTGACCTCCTTCGTCACTGGGGGGTCCGTCTGACTTGTACATAGGCAGTAAGAAAACAGCGGAATGGTCTGATTTTCCGAAAGCTGGTAGAGACTTAGCTTTTTAACTGTTCTTGAACTGTGTGTAGCAGTGATCCAGTGTGTTGTCACCACGTGTAGGGAAGTGAATGTGTTGAATAAATTCAGGCATGGACCGGTTCAGATGTACTTGATTGAAATCACCGGCCACAATAAGCGCAGCTTCAGGGTGCGTGTGTTGTTGTCTATTTAACACTTCTTGCAATTCTGAAACCGCAGCATCTGTGTTGGCTTGTGGAGGAATGTAGACAGCGTTGAATATTACCGAAGTAAAGTCACGGGGCAGGTAGAAGGGTCGACAGACGATCGCTAGATGTTCTAGATGAGGCGAGCAGGACTTTGAGAGAACGGTGACATTTCTAGGATCACACCACTTGCTGTTGGTCATGATGCAAACACCGCCACCTTTCGATTTTCCAGATTCCTCAGTCCTGTCAGAGCGAGCAGCAGAGAAAAACTCCACCGGAGTGATGGCACAGTCCGGTACAAGTTCAGTTAGCCATGTCTCAGTAAAGCATAGAATGTTACAGTCCCTGATGTCTCTTTGAAACTGTATCCTTGCTCTTAGTTCATCCATCTTGTTAACAAGAGACTGGACATTGGCTAGGAGAATGCTAGGCAGTGGAGGCCTATGAGCTCTATTCCTCAATCTGTTACGGGCCCCGGCTCGTTTTCCTTGGTGTTTTTTCCTTCTGCGCCGAGATGCGTCTCCATGGTTCCCTGATGCATCTCGGAGAATCTCAGTCGGCCAGGTAGAATCGTCGATTAAAACATCCCGAAACAAAAAAGGCAATTCATTTCCGATGTTTCTGAGGGTAACGCCATCATACGTATAGGAGAGTGGGGACAGTTGCAACGTGTGGCAGTTGCAACACTGCAGATTTCTCCAATCAGAAACAAGCTAGAGTGATGACACTCATTTTGCACATGCTCAGTTGGACCCTCCTTCTTTCTGCAAGATTGCAGCCAGTTTTGATCATCTCTTCTGGGAGAACCAAAAAGCAAGGTAAAAAAGTAAAACAAATTATGATCAGAATTTTTCTCAGTGTCTAAACTGTTTGCAGAGAGTATTGTAAAGTTGTATCATTTAAATCAGCAGTTTCTTAGCTTTTAATAGGCATAGCTACCATGTGTCAAAGCTAATGTGCTAAGCTAGTATGGCTAGTTTTAAAATGGCTGACCCTGTGGGGATGGTTGCAACGCTATGTTGCAACTGTCCCCGTACAGTCCCGTACAATGCATAAATATGATAATATAAAATATATATTTTTAAAAACATGTTTTACATGACAATAGTCTAAATAAAAGTTAATTACCTCCCAAATTGTTCCATTCTTCCTATGTCACTAAAGTCCTACTGTATTTCAGCCTTCCAACTCAGCTGTTAGAAGCGTTCTTAAGGTTAGGGCTGTGAGGATTTACACGGGCAACTAGCCTGCTAGCTCAGTCTGCCTCCGTTACACTACTCTACTTTCCTTTTGACATGTCGAGGTATCTACAACTACGTGTTGCGTTGCGTTGATGCAATGATAATTGTCTTGTCGGCTATTTTTAGTAAATAAATAAAACGAAATTTGAAGAAAGAAAGGTGACCTCTATGGTAGATGCGGCCATAGACATGACTGGTGCGGTTTTGCATTCACAAACCATAAAGTTTCGTCTCCTCTTCAATCTAACTTTCTCCTTGTATTCCAATGATTGGAGCTAAGTAGCCTATTCAATAATACGTTGGCTTTAATGGCGACATAGCGAGCAATGCATCTGTATGACCCTACATGATTTCATTTCACGCTCATTAAAACTGCAACCTCACTTCATGTTGATGGTCATCTCCGACTGTGTGCAGGGGGGCGTTGTCACGCATGAAAACAGACTGGCAGATCCATAAACCATACCTGTCAACATTTAGCTTTCCAAAAACGGGAGATTTTTTTTTCGTGGGGGGGGGTCAGTGTTTATGCCGGATCTGTGTTTGCATACGTAATACGTTTCATACACGTGTTTCAACACTGCATTTCGGTCGTTGCTTTTACCTTACCATTACCATACGCATGCCAGTTATGTATCCACCAGCTGCCTGCCTGCAGCCTACTTCCAAAACTCCAAAGCTGCTTGCTGTCTGATTTGGTTCCGAGGACACAAGTTTAGTGTATCAACCACACTCAGTTTATGTGATGTGTTACTGCGCAATCGGCACCCGCTTCCTTATTTGGGTTTTGGGTTGCCAGGTTTTAGCCTATGACAAAACGGTTGAAATTGAAACTAAGTGATTGTGTATGTGTAGGGTGTATTTCATACACAGAGATGTCAGACTAATAGAAAAAAATAATGGATCAATGATTTTAAAATGAAGTTTGATGGCCATGCAAATTACGGGAGTTTTCCGGGAGAAATAACAAAACGGGAGGGTGCCGGGAGATGACCTTGAAATACGGGAGAATCCGGGAAAAACGAGAGTGTTGACAGGTATGCCATAAACTGGGCAGATCAGTCACACACGCAGAGGCGCAAGAGGACCATGGCAGAGAAGTTTTAATTTTAAACTCTCCGACTTTGGCATCTAATAGGCTCAGCTAAGCTAACTATTCCGTCAGATAGCTATTTGTGTCAAAAGAAATACAGTTACAATGTTAAGCATTTTCAAGCACTTTCTCCGAAATGCAAGCATTTTCAAACCTTGAAAACGCAACATTAAAATTCAAGCATTTTCAAGGATTTCAAGCACCCGTACGAACCCTGATTATATCAATATAAGGCCTTACCTATGTTATTTTTACACTGCACTTGACGCACCACTACCAGATGACTCATAGATAGATAGATAGATAGATAGATAGATAGATACTTTATTGATCCCCAAGGGGAAATTCAAGGCCTCAGTAGCATACAGACATCACACACAACATGCACTAACAGCAGAAAAACTAATAAAAGTATATAATATAAAAAACACAACTAAGCAATAAGGACAGTAGAAGATACAGAATATACTAAAATACAAATTATACTGAATAACACTAAATCTAAATCAAGTCTAAAACAGTATCCACATAATGTGCTTAGGGGTGATTAAGCATGAGGCGCTTGCAATGACTGAGGCAGGGACTGAGCCTTTGATTCTCTGTGCATAGTAAGGTAAGGTGCTCTGTGAGTGAGTGTCATGGTGATGGTTGTCACGCCCGGCTATGCCGTGCTGGGTGTGTCTCTCCCTGACTTGGCCCTGCGTGGGTAATCCAGCCTGCATTTCCTACTGCTGCTGTTCTATCGCCTTTAGGTGGAGCTGTTGCGGTGGGCCGTGCCGCGCTAATTGGTGGGCCGATGAGCGGGTCTTTAAAATCACCGCCTTGCAGTCAGCTCGGTCTCTCTTTCTGCTACCTTGGCCTGACGACGAGAGGCTGGCTGTGGTCGTCGCTCCTTGCCCGTTCACCTTTTTGCTTTACACTTACATCATACTGATATGCACGACACTTTTGGTTTGCTTACCACTTACTGACTTCGGACAAATAATTCGTTAATAAACCAACATCATATTTAAACATTACGTTCAGTGTGGTCTCCCCTATGTCAGCTCGACTTTGAGCCAAGTGGTCCTGACATATGGGGGCTCGATCCGATAAATTTTGATCCCGAATATTGGTACGTATAGGCTAGTCTACTTTGATTCCCACTGTCGGCTATGGCAGCGTAGTGCGGTGTGTAGCTACGTCATCGGCGTGATTTTGTGAATGAAACCAGCGTATACGCCCACTGGTAGTTTGAGGCCTACCGGCTTTTCGCCGAATGCTTTGTTTTGGGGAGATCTGCGCTGATCTTTTTGGTTTAACTTTGGATTTGAGGTTAATTGGGTAGCATTACTTTGTAGATTGGAGCATTTGGTGCAGCCACTTTGTTTGTAAGGTGCGATTGCTGTTTATGTAGTGGAGCGACTAATCTTGTGGAGCTATCATTATCCCCGTGCTAGAGCGCTTCCGCGCTGGGATTTAGGTTGTGTAAATGATCCTGATTCTTGGACTCAGTGTGAAGATAGGTTTGTATAGTTGGGGGGAAAATGTTTAAGGGGAGAGCTCCGTGATTTGTTTGCTCTGCTGCTTGAACTGTTTTTTCACTTTGCAAAATTGTTTGTATGTGGTTGGGCAAGAGTAACTGGAATGCTTATATTTAGTTTGATTTTGATAGTGTACATATTGTTGATAATTTATTGAATAGACTGTATAATGAGCGCGTTGGAGGACTTTTTGGCTGCTCCTTCAGAGAGTTTGTTAGTGGCGCTAACAAAAGAGCAATTGGTGAATGTTGCAGATCATTATGGGATTGAACTGACACTGCCAAAAGCAGCAAAGAAAGATCAATTAATAGATTTTATTTGTGATCATTTGAAAGAAAATCAGGTGTTGCCTGGGGGTACTCCGGCAGAGCTTACCCCACCAACGACATTTCCAACAGACCCGTCGGTTCCAAGTTCCTCGGTCAAAAGTAATGAATTGACCTATGAGCAACAAAAATTACTTTTGCAGATGCAATTGGATCAAAAGAAATTTGAGATAGAGCAAAGGAGATTTGAATTTGAGCAAAAGAAACTGTAAATGGAACAAGAGAGGGAGCAAAAGAAATGGGAGTTAGAACAAGAGTTAGAACGCATGAGAATGGAGTCTATCGAAAGAGAAAAAGATCGTTTGTTTGAAATGGAAAAACTGAAGCGTTTGGAGTATGAACAGGAGCAGGCTCGTGAACTTGAGCACACCAGGCTTAAGCTGGTTGCCGAAGGTAAAATCGGTGGAAATTCCACTTCGCAATTGGGTGTAGCAAATATGATAAAGTTTCTTCCAAAGTTCAACGAACGCGATCCGGACATATTTTTCTCTTTGTTTGAAAATGTTGCTGCCGATCAGAATTGGAGTGATGAGGATAAGACTTTGCTTTTACAAACGGTTTTAGTTGGTCGCGCACAAGAGGCATTTGTGGCACTGCCTTTTGTAGAAAGAAAGAGTTACCTATCTGTAAAAGAGGCTGTGTTGAAATGCTATGAACTAATTAGGGATGTAACGATTACCGGTATAATGATAAATCGTGATAAAAATGTTGACGATAACAATTACCGTTTTCTTTTGAAATATCATAATTATCACGGTTGATTATCACGGTGTTGAAACCGTGTGTTTAATCCTTCCCAGCTTCATCCGAGCCTGCTTTTGACATACAGTAGGCCTGGTACAATGAAGCAAAATTGGTACTGATTCTGTTGTCTAATTGATGGTTTTAACTGCGAATTGGATTAGGCTACACCTGATTTTAAAAGGCGGAACATTTTCACCGCAAAACTTGCACTGTATCATTTGCACTCTGCGTCTTTTTATGTTCGCGTGCACATTAAATCCATTCCACTCACGTTATCAGAAGAACACAGTAGCCTAAAGTTTTATTTCAAACACTTACTTTGGTCTCACTCAGGGTAGGAATTTCACGGCGGCCACGTTTTTGCCCCTTGCGTTGGCCGTGATGTCCCTTTGAAAATCAGAGGTTTACAGGCCACGGTGCCCTTGGTGCCCTTCTTTCAATATTCTGCTTTGCATCCTACTAATAGCGAATTTTATTTAGCCTATGGCCTGTCAAAATAATCTTAGCATTCACAGCGCAAATTAATTTATTTTACGCAGTGGAGAAAGTGACAGCGCAAGAAAGAAAGTGCGTCTAAATTCACCTATTCTTCTCAGTTGAACTACTCGAGAAGTAGCCTACTCATCACACAGACATCACAAGTATCACATGAAAGAGCTTTTTCTCAGCTTTTAAACTATGTTAGCCGCGAATTGCTGTGGTGAACGGTTCGCGAGAAACGTAAATAATATAATTAAATTTAATCATAAATTCTACTGAAGGTTTTCGTCCATCTCCCTACCCATTCCTCTCGGTGCAATACTTCACGAACCTTTCGTTTAACACATGACAAACCATATATCAGAATAAACAGCAGACCTTACCGAACATAAAGGTGTAAAGCAGTCCCCTGTACAGTCCCCTGTACAGTTAGCCGTTCCAGAGTAATCCACTTTTGAATTTGCAGTACATTTCGACATGCATGGATGTCTCCAAATTTGGGCTTTAAGTTTTACAATGTGTTTAAATTGTTCCACATGATTTCATAACGGGCCAAATACAAAATAAATGTTACAAATATCGCCTATCGGTAAATCAGAGGACAGCTGACTAAGAGTTTGTGAAAGTAGATCACAAAATGCTAAGCATGCATCTAGGCTATTTGAGTTTCTTAAAGCTGAACTGTGCTTAAATTGTTCAATACATGATTTCATAACAGGCCAAATATAAAATAAATGTTAAATATAGCCTAGATATCTGTAAATATTAGATGTTCAGATGATTTGCAGTTCTATATAATATGTCATGTTTCATGTTTTTGTAATGTTTCATACAGTGATGCAGGTCTACTGCAGTGAATAGGCTATACAACTTTGATATTTTTTATAGCCTATGTGGCCTTTGTGCCCTCCACCAAACATGCCCAACTGAAGGCCAAGTGGCCTTGCCCCCAGAATGGTGAAATTCCAAGCCTGGTCTCACTCATTGGATCCAAATAACAGTAATAGCAACCTCCAAGTCATGGTAGGGTAAGTTAAGCAATAAGCACATAGCCAATTAAACATGAAAAACTGAACGGGACACTTTTTGAAACTATTTCAGCTTGTGTAGGCCTATCAGTGCTTTCTGAACATATTGAACACACTTTTAAAAATACCGTGATAATACCGAAAACCGTGATAATTTGAGGTTAAATTTTCATACCGTTACATCCCTAGAACTAATTCCTGAGGCATATAGACAACGCTTTCGCAATTGGAGAAAGTCGGAAAAACAAACGCACGCTGATGTGGCCAGAGAGCTTTTTTCATCGCTGGCGAACAGCGGAGGGGATTGATTCCTTTAATTATTATAAATATTATTATTTAGTTATTTTGGAACAGTTTAAGTACATTTTGCCCGAACGGATTGCTACGTATCTAAACGAACATCAAGTGAAGACTGCTGCCGAGGCTGCTGTCCTCGCTGATGGCTACAGTGGGCATCGCTTTCAAATGGCCACTTCAGTCGCGCATTACGAGGCTTGAAGCTGCGTGAAGCTTTAGTACCACTTTCAGCCACTGTGCGTCGCTCTGCCACTGTACATCGCTCTGTCAGTAGCCTGACTGCCGCCCCTTCTGAAAAAGCAGGAGGCTACCAAACATAATTGTTACCGAGAGGAATCCCAGCCTACGAATTCAATAACAAAATAAATCATGCATAATTAAACATTACCTCGATTAAGGCTACTTGGGTATGGCTTAAGGCTTGACTACACGGTGGTAGCGAAAATCGAAATCTGCTATGTTATTGTCAGTGTTGGGGGCAATGCAACTACGCAAATCAAAACAGTGTCTTAATTTGCCCTACTTCTTGACTACAATGTAGTCAATTGACTGCTTGACATGTCATTTTTATTTTTCTGTTTCTGTACAATAAACAAATACATTTGCTTTATGCCGCAGAATTACATTCATATTTGGCTGACTGCAGACGCGCCACTTCCCTCCCGATATTCCAAGATTAAGATAGTAGCCTATACAAAAAGCATACTATCATAAAAATTCGTTAAAACGAATAGCTATTTGCAATTTGACAAAACACTGGTCCTCATTTTGCGAATGCGTGGACGATATGAGCCTGTTGCATTTAGTTAGATGTCCGAGTCACGCATGTTTGAAAACCACTGGCTCGTAAACACAATAATTTAACACACGACAGTTGGATAGCCTACTTCATCATGTCCCCATGCCTACATTTTTGTGAGTAGCATAGAGATCGTTAAAAACAATAAAGTAGCCTATGTCTCTCCGTTTGGGACATCGAAAACTTATAGCCTATTTTTAATAGGGTAGACTACCGTCGGAGATACTGACTGGCAAAGGCCTCGGGATAACACGTTATCTCCACTATCATCAGTCATGCCCCTTGATCAAAGTGGGGAATTAAATAAAAGTTTGAGAACCACTGGGTTAACAAGTTACCTGCAGTCCAGAGCAATATTCTGATGATCGGCGATGATATTGGCAAATGTTTGTTTTCCAAAGTAAGAATTTCACTTGACCATGCACCTTCGACAATGAATAGCTCATTACACTTGTTACTGTTAAACGTAGGCCTAACTGGTATCATTACAAACATTATTCTGTGTCCTAAAACTGGCATATTGTATGGCATTGTGTCATGTAAATTCGTTGCAAAATCTAGAGAAATGTGTGAGGTGGTCAGCGGGGGACAATTGAGACACACATTGGATTGTGTTATTACTTGAACATTTTACACATATCCACAGCTGAGGTAGGCCTATCAGGGGCAGGAGGATTACTGTTAGCGCAGGCTTTATATAAAATTCTTCAACAGAAGGCCTCGAATGCAGGCTTGCCCTGTGGTTTGCGCAGCCTACAGTAAATAACAGACCACCACAATGTGCGGTATGATGCTTTTTTACGAGCTACGCACACTGCATGTTCTTAAATAACAATGATCATCAGTAATATTCGACCATTAATTTGTGTAAATGGGCAAGCGTGACCACCTTGATTGGCTGATGATTGTAACGCGGGCATGATTCCAAACACCTCCCTTACGATAATGAGTGACAGGTCTCAGAATGCGTGCGCTACACAAGGACGGAAGATGATGAATAACTGGGGCCGTAGGCTATTCACAAAGGCTTTTATCTTACCACTAGGAGTAGGCTACTCCTAAATCGCACTAAAAGATTTTAGCTTGGAGTTTTCTCTTAAAAGTTATTCACAAAGCCTTTCAGACAACTCCTAAACTAGGAGTGAGTCTTCCTTGCTGTAGATGACGTCATTACTCGTGCACGAGCTTGACTGAAGTGACCACCTTGATTGGCTGACGATTGTAACGCGGGAATGATTCCAAACACCTCCCTTCGATGATGAGTGACAGGTGACAGGTCGGAGAATGCGTGCGCTACACAAGTAGTGAGAAGGACGGAAGATGATTAATAACTGAATAAAAATGCCTACCCTAAATTCATAAAAAGTAAGGCAAAACAAATAGCCTAGTAGCCTAATGAAACATAGGCCTATGGATTGATGCAGTACCTTTGCAACATTATTAAATTAATCTGTCACCGTATGCCTAGGCTACATTTGCAAAGAGAACATTTTAATTTGATTCACAATGAAATGTTACATTTAATTTACATGTTAACAATGAGTAGTTTTGGTTGTTGTTGGTGGCGTTATTGCATTCCTTTTATGAATGCAAAATTGTTCCCTCGCGATTGGAAGCTCCTGTTGCCGCATAGCGCATTTCAAAACATTGCAGCGTAAAATGCCACAAAAAGCTGATTATGAATAGGTCTTAGTGAGTTAGGAGTCCTCTCGACTTCTTTTAAGCTGTCCCAGACTTTTAGGTGCTACTTTTAGGTCTAAAATGCTTCGTGAATTACTTTTTGTGAAAAAAATTAGGAGTCCTAAAGTTAGGAGTGACACGCCCATTATTTTTAAAAAGTAGCTCCTAAATTCGCCAGTTAGGAGCTACTTTTAGCCTTAAAATTATTTGTGAATACGGCCCTTGAATAAAAAGGCCTAGCCTAAATGAATCAAGAATAAGGCAAAACAAATAGCCTAGTAGCCTAATGAAACATATGGATTGATGTAGTATCTTTGTAACATTATTAAATTATTCTGTTACTATGCCTACGTTTGCAAAAGAGAACATTTTAATTTGATGCACAATAATGTTACATTTAATTTACATTTTGACAATGATTAGCCTAGTTTTGGTTGTTGTTGGTGGCGTTATTGCATGTTAGTTATGCCTACAATGCAAAATTGCTGCCTCACTATTGAAAGCTGCATTAGGATTTCAAAACACGGCAAAATGCCGCAGGTTTGTGAATAGGTCTGTGAGTTCTTTTAAGCTGTCAGAGGTGGGAAGGTGTGATTTGTTGGAGGCAGGGCCGAATTAACTGGTCACAAATGTCTGATGGCTCCCCTTCCCCCCCAGCCAACGTGAATCGGGTGGTCAGTTAATAGGCTGAAGATTTTTCCTGCCATCTAAGGCAGCGGTCCCCAAACACCGGGCCGCGGCCGGTACATTCCTAACCGGGCCGTAGCCTACGACATGAGTTTAAAAAAATGCATGCAAACTAAACTCAATTTAATTCGCAATAATGTCACGTTTTTACATGGCATAGGCCTATATGCAGTTGTTTGATTGCACACATGTTTGCATTTTGCAAGGTCTATTTTCTTACGTTTGTCCCGCCTTCAACACTTTACATATTGCCTTCAGCGCTGCGCAGCCTCAGGTCAGCTCACTTCACTTGATCAGTTCTTGGCGAACGGTAGTGTCACACGAAGTTAGCTAAACTGCTAGAATGAGCATCAAAAAACAAGCATCTTTAGCAGACACTGGCCAGGGTGTTTAAGTTGCGAGAGCCACTGCAGAGATTTCTTACAAAAAAAAGTCACCGTTAGCTGCACATTTTAGTGATGAGGACTGGGTATCAAAACTCGCTTACCTATGTGGCATATTCGGGTTGCTTAATGACCTCAGCCTGTCACTCCAGGGGAGAATGACGACTGTCTTTAAACTGGCAGATAAAGTCGCTGCATTTAAAGCCAAGCTTGATTTGTGGGGGCGAATGGGGACGGGGTGTATTTGATATGTTCCAAACAGTAGCCTAGTGGGGGTTTTGGGAGAGACTGAGGCAGGGCCCTTTCTCTTGCAGCTGGTGCGCGATTACCTTGTTGCGCTTTCAAATGAGTTTGAGCTTTAGGCTACTTCCCATCCTCCAAAGATCCACGGCAAACCAATGAGTGGGTCCGCAACCCATTTGTCAATATCCCGAATAGTCCTAACATGTCAGCGCAGGAGGAAGAGCAGTTGATCGAAATTGCAAATGACGGTGGTCTTAAGAGTGTGTATGAGGAAACCTCTCTGGCGGGTTTATGGATCAAAACCAAAGCAGAATATCTCGAGATGCCGTAAAAGCGCTGGAAACGTTGCTACCATTTCCCACCACGTATCTATGCGAGGCCGGGTTTTCTGCAATGACTGCAACTAAAACCAAATTGCGCAATCGACTGGACATTTCAAACACACTGAGGGTGTCACTGTCTTGTTGCAGGGAAACAAGCACAGGGCTCCCACTGATTATATTCATAATGCACGTTTAGTTCCCATGTTTTGTTCCCATATTTTGTTAAGCATGTTCACACTTGATAGATGTAGCTTCAAGTTGTTCAATTTTCATAGTTCATATTGTTAAATTTTCACTTCTTCAAGTTCACGTTTTTCATGTTTTTAAGAGTTCGTTACCTTCACTGTTCATAACTGGAGCTAGTTCTTTCAAGTAATGCATGCACAACACATATGGAACATGGAACCCCCTGTTCTCAAAGTAGCCTTATGGCTGAAAGCTGCTTGGGATCCCCCCGTCAAGCAGTATAACCATACAAACGCGCTTCCTGCACTCATTGTTTCAAAAAAATGATGGCTTTGTCAGAACTGAAGAGCTGTGGACGGCACGGCACGGTATGCCCAATGAAAATAAATTAACGCAACGCAATGCAACACAACACAGACACCGCTTCTCTCGCGTCAGTCACTGACGAACTAAACACAGAACCCGCTTCTCTCACGGCAGTCACTGACAGTAGCCTAGAATAAGTGCATGGGGAAAAACACTTCCCCATGACAGACATCGTAAAACACTGAAAGTTAATATTTTGTCACTAGCAACATATCGGAACTCCCCCTATTACCGTCGGTCCCGTATTTCCACCGTCTTGCGTGTATGTGTCACATATATCCATTTCTATACAAACCAAGACAGCGGACTCCTAAAGAGACGCAACCACCCACACCATAGGTGTATCTAAATTAGCTATGTACCAAAAATGACATTTTACCGTGACTCAAAGAGCTGTAAACAGTGTTGTAAGGCTGCGTGTACACAACCGCTTGGAGCTCCAGTGGAATTTTAATTTCACAACAAGAATTCTCGGTCTAACCGTCCATGTGCCGTTAAGAACCAAACCAGATTTTGTTCAAATCTACACACCTATGGCTACTGAAAAATTTAAGGTTAATTTAGCAAATGTTATTTTGAAGTGTTAAAAAACATCGTTGTTTTAGAATTTCTGAACAAATGTGGTGATAATTGGGGGTGTTACGATACATCTGTCCTTTGTCAAATGTGTTATGTTCCAAGTAGCCTATGCGTAATTCTGCTGCATAAAGTTGTATGTTTATGACATTCAAGCAAGGAAAACGATGATTTGAAGACATCTGTTTCGTTGGAAGGGCAAGGGGTAGCAACAGGGCAACACAGAGACAGGCCCGATGGCAGGGTTGTTATGAGAGTATTAAAATCTGGGATAGCCTATTCTACGGCAAGACAGCGGGGGAAAGTTAAAATACGTGATAAACACGGTAGCATGCAAGCTCACGAAAGATTGATTTAAGAACGTTATCACAGTGTGTGGCTGTGGCGCAAAGCAGCGCGGGCGGAAGACATGCGACAATTGGCAAGGGGAGGGTCATGTCTTTTTTAACAATTCTGTCGGAGGGTCATTGAACAGTCCCTAGATTGCTGCTGGGCTATGTCTTGGTTCATGTCCGTTCACAACTCATTGCCGTCAAACTCGTAGCCTATCTCGCGGTTGCATCCATTACAAACAAACATGCAATGTGAATGTCTGGGATTGGGAAGAGCACTAAAAAATGCTCTACTGAATAAGCACGAAGTCAAACCTTTGAAATGAAAAACACTCTTTAATAATCAAAAAAATAAACCGCTAATGAAGTAAACTTGTGACCTTAAAAAATCGTTTATCGCCTGTAACTCCTTGATAACAGGACGTAACAGGAAGGCATTTGGCTGAGCAACGGAGGTTAATATGCTCTATATTTTGTCCAAATGATGTCCGTAACAAGAGTAAAGTAAGCAATGTCAGAGATGTTGCCTGTGCCTCGTCGATTCCTGCCGCACAGTTGAGGAATGTTAAGTTAAATGGGACTCAAACTGACCCTGAGCAGTCTAAAATGTTGTGTGAACCTAAAATGACAGTGTCTGGTTATGCTCCTTTCATCACTGAAGGGTTTGTTTCACTGGTAGGAGATGCTCATAGAGTATCAGTTAAAATATTACGTGACACTGGAGCTTCGGAGAGTTTCATTTGCCGATCGGCCCTGCCGTTCTCCGCTTTGTCTCATACTGGGAGTTTTGTGTTAATTCGAGGAATTGGGCTCCAACCGTTTCCAGTGCCATTGCATCAAATTCAGTTGCAGTCTGGGTTTGTGAATGGAGAGGTGACTATAGCTGTACGTCCGACTCTACCTGTTGAAAATATTGACATGATCATCGGAAATAATTTGGGAGGGGATTGTGTGTGGCCGGAGAGGTCATGTCCGCCTCCTGTGGTCAAAACATTGGCAACGCCATCAGCTGAGCCGGACAAAAGTCTTAAAGATTTTCCAGAGGTGTTCACTGCCTGCGCGGTGACTCGAGCAATGGCTCGCGCTCAGACAGTGAATCCATCTGATGTATCTAGGGCTAATGCAGTTAAAATGTTTGTCCCAGAATTACCAGCACCGTTATCTCTCAGTGAGGTAATTGAAGCTCAAAAGAATGATTCTACTCTCGGAAAGTATTTCGCTTTGGCCTCTGGCGAGGATAATGTCGATCATGGTTATCTGATCCAAAATGGTGTGTTGCTGCGCAGGTGGTCACCTCTGGCAGACACTGATGTGGCAGATCAGGTGTTGCAGGTGGTGATGCCTGTAAAATACCGAGACTTAGTCTTAAAAACAGCGCACGGGGAAGCGTCTGGCCATTTTGGGGTGAGGAAAACGTACAATTGTGTATTGCAGTATTTCTATTGGCCAAGGATAAGAAGGGACATAGCGAGTTTCGTAAAAGGTTGCCATGCTTGTCAAATGGCTGGTAAACCAAATATTTCGTTTAAACCTGCGCCACTACAACCCATTCGGTCCGTGGGCACTCCGTCTGAAGATCTGGTCATCGATTGTGTGGGTCCTTTGCAGCCATTTTTAGTGGCGTTAAAAGAACTACGAACAAAATCTAAGCTCTGGAAGGGGGATTTGGAACGTTTTCATGCCACCTTGAAGTCGTTGTTGCAGGCGTACTGTGTGGAACTAAAAATAAATTGGGAAGAGTGGCTACTACTGGCGGTAGTACAGGACAGCACGGGGTTTAGCCCCAACGACTTTGTTTTGGGGCACAAAATGCGCACATTTCTATCAGTGAGCAGTGAGTTAGAAGGTGGTGTGGAGCCACCTGAAGATTTGGCTGATTATGTGTATGGCTTTCGCCGAAGATTATTTTTGGCTGGGAAATTGGCTAGTGGAAATCTGTGTGTGGCGCGGACAGAGTTGAAGCGACGGTGTGATCTTGCGGCAGGGGTGTTTAGCCCTGGTGGTCGAGTGGTTGCGCCGTTGTCAATTCCGGGTTCTACATTGGGGGCTGGATGCGCTATTCCATGTGCCGTTGTGCAAGAGGTGTCGGTGGGCGGCTGTGTGGTGTCTACTTCTGAGCGCAGAAGGAAAACACAGAGCTGTCCTGTCGACCTATCAAAGTCGTATTGTTCCTCACCATTGCGGGTGGTGGGAGATAAGACTGCTTATAGACCGGTTGGACTTGCTATTGGGGAGGGCGTACCCGACGCTTCTCAGGTGGCAGCAACGCTCACGGTGAATCTCGCGAAATGCGAGTTTGCCCAGGCCACCGTGGTCTATTTAGGCAAGGTGGTGGGGCAGGGGCAAGTGCGGCCAATTAGGGGCTAAAGTATTGGCCATTGACCAGTTTCCTTCGCCAACTACCAAAAAAGAAGTGATGCGTTTTCTTGGGATGAATGGGTTTTATCGAAATTTTTGTTGTAATTTCTCAACCGTTGTTGCTTCACTTCAATCCACTTCAATCAATCTATTAAAACAATCGGTGAAATTTGTGTGGTCAGATGATTGTAAGCGTGCATTTGAAAACGCAAAGCTTTTATTGAGTTCTGCGCCTGTCCTGGCTGCACCCAAGTTAGATGACCCTTTTCAGCTTCAAGTGGATGCAAGTCAGGTGGGGGCTGGCGCAGTGCTCATACAGAAAGATGAGCAAGAAATTGAGCGACCAGTAGGTTATTTCTCACGCAAATTTAATCGTCACCAGCTTAATTATTCGACGATCGAAAAGGAGGCTCTAGCGTTGATCTGGGCGCTCCAACATTTCGAGGTATATGTGGGGGGTGGTTTACATCCCGTGGTGGTTTATTCAGACCACAATCCCCTCACATTCATACAGTCTTTACAAAATGCCAATCAGCGTCTCATGCGGTGGGCGCTGTTCTTGCAGCCCTACCGACTGTCCATTAGACACATCCGTGGCGCTGACAATGTGCTAGCGGATGCGCTTTCTCGGGCCCCGGATGAGTCGATGTGATGTCCTTTTTTCTACCCTGTCTTTGTCTCGTCTCTGTCCTCCCTTAATTAGCTATCCTAGGCGCCAGGATTTTGCTGGGTGGTAAGAAACGGTGGAGATCTGGGGTGAGAGTGGTCAGTGTCGTTTATGGGTTGTAACAGTTGTGTTCACACGGATAAATGAGTGAATGTGCACGATTGAGTGTGTATGGGTATTTGAGTGTGAATGAGCTTAGTTTAATATTTTCTTTGTATTTATTTGTTACTTTGGTGATTGGGAGTGTTTAATTATGAATCCAGAGTCCCGCTAACGTGGGTCTCTGTTTTTTTGGGGGGGGAGTGATGTCACGCCCGGCTATGCCGTGCTGGGTGTGTCTCTCCCTGACTTGGCCCTGCGTGGGTAATCCAGCCTGCATTTCCTACTGCTGCTGTTCTATCGCCTTTAGGTGGAGCTGTTGCGGTGGGCCGTGCCGCGCTAATTGGTGGGCCGATGAGCGGGTCTTTAAAATCACCGCCTTGCAGTCAGCTCGGTCTCTCTTTCTGCTACCTTGGCCTGATGACGAGAGGCTGGCTGTGGTCGTCGCTCCTTGCCCGTTCACCTTTTTGCTTTACACTTACATCATACTGATATGCACGACACTTTTGGTTTGCTTACCACTTACTGACTTCGGACAAATAATTCGTTAATAAACCAACATCATATTTAAACATTACGTTCAGTGTGGTCTCCCCTATGTCAGCTCGACTTTGAGCCAAGTGGTCCTGACAATGGTGCAGTAAGTCCAACAGTGCAACAGTGCAAGAATAAAGTTGACAGAAGTCGACAAAAGACTCGACAGATTTGGGCGGCATTCATTCGCGGCAAATCATTGCAGCTTGATGGCAGTAACGTTAACGTTAGCACGTAGTAGTATGTCTCAATTAAATTGTCAAAATTGCCATCCTCCTCTCCTTGCCTTTGGTGCTTTCCTAACTTCTAGCTGCAGTGTAGCCTACTGTATATCCTTAGCAATAAGTAGATGCAGCATTGGTGGAGGCTAAACGCAAGTAAACGCAGTTTACCCACCTCTGAAATTTCAGAAATAGTTTATCCACCTCTCAAAAGAGTTTATTCACCAATTAGGCCAACAACTATTAACATTTAAAAATCACACTGTATTAGGCCTGTCCACAATAACAATACGTACACTCATCAACACTCTATGAACCACTTAATGCCACTTGTATTGTTATAAATATTGGACAATAACCTCCACCATCATCAAATATGTTCTGAATGCCTTTTCTAAAAATATAATATGATACCGTATGGCGCAGTCCACCTTACCGTGATCAGAGAATTCATAGTTTACCCATTCATAGTTTATTTTACCACTACATTCCTGGTCTTGAAATATTCAGGAATCCACAGGAATTAAATATTCATCTTGTTTTATTCAATATTAGTTGTGCAGATTTATAGTCCATCTTATACACACCCATGAAGCCAACAAAGACAATGCAAAAATAGAGACTTTTGTGTAATTATTCGCGGCGGTCATATAGGTTTAGTCAGATTTCTTTTTTTTTTTTTTTTTTCTTTTTCGCATGTCCAAATTTCCGTCAATGATTCCCGGGACACTGAAAGACCGGGGTAGACGAAACTTGGTGGGCATGTAACCCCATATGGATAGCATGGAACCATCGTTTTTCGTTTTGATCTGTAGCCCCCCCGCTGGACTGCACCCCCCGAAAGGAGGGTAGGGCAGACACAGTTTTCTGTGAATATCTCGAGAACCGTAAGGTCTAGGAGGACCATTTTTTTTTTGTATGTTGATCTCAAGGGGCCATGTCAACCCATTCCATAACCACTCATTTCATGAATAGCGCCACCTAGTTAAACACAAAAAAGTAAAAATGAGGTGTTGTAATCGCAGGTATCTGTGACCTAACATAGTCGAAACTGCATGAAATTGGAAGTGTAGGATCATTATGACACCCTCTGAATGCACGCCAAGTTTCGTGGAATTCCGTTCATGGGGGGCCACACAACAAATTAATTTATGTTACTATACACCAACTGGCCTGTAGGTGGCCGGAGACAGTTTTCTGTGAATATCTCGAGAACCGTAGGGCCTAGGAGGTCCACCTTTTTTTTATATGTTGATCTCAAGGGGTCATGTCAACCCATCCCATTACCACTTATTTCATGTATAGCGCCACCTAGTTAAAAATTAAAAAGCAAAAAATTAGGTGTTTTCATCACAATATCTCTGGCTGACATGGTCAAAACTGCACGAAATTGAAAGTGTAGGATCATTATGACACCCTCCGAATGCATGCCAAGTTTTGTGTACTTTCGTTCATGGGGGGCCTTACAATAAAACAATTTATGTGTACATTTAGTGACGTACACCAACAAGGATTCCCGGGACACTGAAAGACCGGGGTACACAAAACTTGGTGGGCATGTACCCCCACATCGATAGCATGGAACTGTCATTTTTCGTTTTGATCTGTAGCCCCCCCGCTGGACTGGACCCCCCGAAAGGAGGGTAGGCCAGACACAGTTCTCTGTGAATATCTTGAGAACTGTAGGACCTAGGATGGCCATTTGTTCCGTATATTTGCCTCCAGGGGTCATGTTAACCCAGTTCATGTCCACACATGTGCACAAACAGATACACACACACACACACACACATTCACAGTAATCATACGTATGACACATACTCACACAGTAGACATATGTACGCTTCCATGCACAGGCACATACGCAGGCACACACACAAGCACGCACACACACACACACACACACACACACACACACACACACACACACTCACACACACACACACCCACACACCCACACACATAACATAAACATAACACAAACAATCAAGAATTTCTCATAATTATGAACAGGCAAGATGGAGGTGGGGTTGTATAAAATGAATTTTACATGTGAAATCTATGAACTAATCATGTTTTGGTACTTGTTGTCTAGCAGATACCAGTGAGAATTGAGTGTGGATAATGCAATTTAGTGAGACAGTTAGAATCATATAGGCCTTTCAGCGTGATTTCTTTTTGTGGAAAAAATGTGCTGGACTGGGCGGCGGTCATATTTTGTACCGCTCTGCGGTACATCTAGTTCCATTTTGTTTAGTCATTCTGTATCAGAACCTGACATACAATCCAAATAGTCTACAAGAAACCTCAGAAATGTATACTTTTATTGTCAGTATGCATTTTGGGTAACCAAAAGTCCTATGGAGTTCCCATAGGGCATTACAAAACGCATGAGCATACCTTGGCATATAATGGTCTAAAGTACTCATTTTTCATTCTATATTGATATACCTTTGCACACAGCTTCGCAAGACCTGGTGCTAGGGCTCAGTTGTGTTACTAAAATCATATCAAGTGACCTAGAGGGCTGAAATGTGGTCAGTTCAGAGATGCTTGTTATCCGGCAGAAAGAAAAAAACAATATTCTAGGCTCTGTAACTCTGTGCCAGTGCTAGGAAATTACAGGATCTTAGCTTTCTAAAGATGTTGGGGGGGGGGGGGTAGAAATGACCCAACAGGTTATGGGGAAGATTTAAAAAGAGAGACTGGCACTCTTGCACTCTAGTAACATTTGTGTGGTCCAGGTACCGTTGCATAAAAAATGGTTGTCATTCACAAGACTAACTTTTACTTTTATACGTTAAGTAAATTTCCAAGCCTGTAGCCTATGTTACTTTCACTTGATTAAAGAAGTTAAATCAGTACTTCTACTTTTACCAGAGTATTTTTTAACACTTGTACTTCTACTTGAGTACGGGAAGTGAGTAGGCTACTTTTGCCATCTCTGGTTCTGATTGCCTAGAACAGAGGTTCCCAAACTGTGAGGCGCGCCAAATAATTTGAGACTAGGGAGACGGCAGCCTAAATAAGCCTAAATAAGGTTTTGCTAAGAAGCACACATCCTGTTTGATTGTCTGGATGGGAGACGTTAACAATTCAAAACTAGACTGCATTTCCGGCGGGAACTGCGAAAGTGTGCTTGCCCTGGTCCGGTCAGCAACGTGAGCGGACAGTGGCATACGCTATGCTGAACCTGGCTTGATCCAGGCATTGTAACAGTGACTTTCAATGTTGGAGCAGTGGCAATATCTCAAAAGCTCTAGGAGAGGGCTATTCAACTATTGGCTTGCGGGTTGAATGCGATTCGTTGGATTTTACCTTTGGCTTGCCTTCGAATTTAGCTTCTATGACTGAGATCAAATCAATAAAATAAAATGACAGCAGTGATTGGCTGCAAAAAATAAATAATGTCACGCGTCTTGCGCCTCTCAAACTGGGCTATCAGGTAACCTACAGAGGAATTGAAATTATGAAATATGACCAAGGCATTAAAAAGCTGCTTGTTTGTCAGGATACTTTTTCACTGATTTATTTAAAAAAAAAATATGAGCTATGAGTGTGAATGTTATATATTCCATCCCCTAATTCTGTTTTACTGGTTTATTTGACAAATAATCTATATGGATTTGCTCTATAAAGACCTTATGTCTGTTTGGGCATATCGTAGAATTCTGATTAACCTTATCTTATTTAAAACATCTCTATTTTACTTAGCCCACTTCCATACAGTGGGTCCCATTAAGAAGTGGCCACTTCATTCACGCTTACCGTGATTCACACAGCAGCATTATTAAATTAATCTGTCACCATACGCCTATACCTACGTTTGCAAAGAAAACATTTTAATTTGAAAATTTACATTTCATGTACATGTTGACAATGAGTAGGCTAGTTTTGGTTGTTGGTGGTGTTATTGCATCCCTTAGTTATGACTACAATGCAAGTTCCCTTAAACTGTCACAGACGTAGGTACTACTTTTAGGGCTAAAGTGCTTCGTGAATTACTGTTAGTAATAAATAGTAACAGTCCTACAATTTACATGTGACGAAGTTACGAGTGCTAGCATCTCATATCAAATCACCATGGCATTACGCAGTGGCGTAACAAACCAATGGTGGGCCCAGGTGCGAGAGCGCTACGCGGGCCCCATATCGACATAATTTGGCCCAGGATGAATTAGCTCTGATACATGCAATACACATTAAGGGTGACTTCAATTGTTTATACAAAGGGCCTGAGGCACCAAAGTAGTTTAGTAATTACATATTACAATTTCAAATAAAAACACACAACTACATAGGCTGCATTACATGTGAAAACATTAAAAATAATTTTATTAACAGCCTGCAGGCCATGGTAATCTAATATTACTGCATTAACATCAACTCGCATGGAATTATGGGAACACTCAATGCGCTCAATGCGCTTCTTCAACCCTCTGCTGAAACTGCAAGCGTTGCTTGCTTAAAAACTCGCACTGTGCAGAAACAAAACTTAATGTAGCCTAACTTATTTAACCGTGCAGAAACCAAATAAAATCATTCATATGCATACAATCCCCAATATGCGTGAATTAGGCCATTAGAAGAAGGCCATCTTACGAGCCTTTCGTTGAATCGTTAACGATGTTCCCAATATTTAATGCTCTTGCTCTCGTATTTTCAATGGACAGGATAGCTAACCCACTGAGCCTCTCCTGCCCCATGCTGCTCCTTAATAAGTTTGAGTTTGGAAAAAGATTGCTCAGCTGTTGCCACAGTCACAGGCAATGTCAGGAACAACATGAGAGCAGTACACACTTACCCGAATGTGGATGTTACACTGTCATAATCTACCACCAGCATTTTGGCAAGTTGAAAAATAGATGACTTCTGTGAAATCTCTGCTTTAAAGCAAGACCTGAATGAGAGGAGTTGTGTTGGGAATGTCGGTGCAATGTCCCTGCTATAATGGTCTAACAAACGTCTTGCCTTTTCAAGCAGTTCATTATCACCTGCGAGTTGAAGGGTCATAGGACGTAAAGACTCAAACACATGACAAGTTTCCCGCATACTTCCAAATCGTTGGGAGAGCTGACTGATTATGATGTCCAGAGTTGCATTAAATACCTGCACTTTGAAGAATTTCTCTGCATCGGTTAAGCGCTCATCTTCCGATAGTTCGCTTCACTCTCCGTGCTCTAACATTTTCAAATGTACTCTGAACCCCCAATTAATTTGTGAGCGTCTGCGCTGTAGCCTTGGCCTGGTCAAAGGCACGCCGGTAGTCAGAAAGGACCTGTATAGAATTTTCCAGCCATTGCATTGCGGGGGTAGCGACGGGCCCGGGAGGTTTCCCATGATAAATTACATAATATTTGCACCTTCCTTACTTGTGAAGCTCACACTTATTCAGTGAAATGTAATACAACGTTGCCAACCTAGCGTTAGGCTATTTAACATTAAAGTGACATTGCTTGCTTATTCTTTCGTCAACTCTATGCTTTTAGGAAAACAATCTTTTTATCATAGTTCCCTCTTCAATGAGCGATTACCAGCTCGTTTTTGTAACAGAGATAGCTGTTTATTGTCCCTAGGTTTACAGAAACACCTATTCATATTAATACGTAGCCTATGGAGTGCTGCCGACCACTTTTCATTACGGCCCAGAATGCCTTGCATGTCTTTACAACAAAACAACACAGTAAAACCTAAATGCCCGTAAACATATGCATTTGCATACTTGTAACATGTTTAATAATACTCTCCCATCATGATATTTAACAATAATGAAAAATTTAATTTGAATACCGTCAATGTGAAAACAACTCTATTATGTAAGCTATATATAGCTACTGTTCTCCTTGCTATTTCAGTTCGTAAGTCCATACTATCCCATGGCAGAGCAAGGATTTCATGATTGGGCAAGGTTGCCCGGAGACATTGTGGCTACCCAGAGACATTGAGCATACTTGGAAGGCATTGTGATAGAAGGTGAATGGTGCAAAGGTGAATGGTGAGAGTTACCAAATACCTGTGGGTGGTTTGCCAAATCATGGAAACTTTTGGAATATTTCTTTTTTTTTTAGCTTATGCACCCTCACACTGGAGTCCCCAGTTCATATACAAAATTTGGTATCGATATGTGACAGTGTTCCTGAGATATGGACGACTTCCTGTTTCGGAGCTTCGCCGCCGATTTCGTTTGGCTGTGACGGGCAAACGCTTTCGAAAATCAAAAATCCTTCTAGTAACTTTTGTGAGGCTTGGTCCAATGATAATGTACGTCAAGTTTCGTGGCGTTCGGACCAAATTTGTGACCTGTGAAAATTTTGTTTCGCTTTCTATTCAATCCAATATGGCGGACGAACGACACGCCCACTTGACGTCATCTTCTCGAGCAAGTTACACCGGTACTGCCCGGACGTTTTAAAGTTGGAACGGTGTCTCTGTCTCAAAGGGCCTAGGCACAGGAGCTGGAAAAAAATTAGGGAGACGGGAATAATAATAATAATATTAAATATAACCGCAAGCGGTGATTTACGGGGTCCGAGCAAAACGAACATGATGGCATAGCTTTTTAGTTTTACATATGCTTTGATTGTTTGGGCACAATTGTTCAAAAGAAACGTGATCGGATTTCGGTTATCGGATTTCAGTTACCGGATTTCAGCTATCGGATTGGATCAAATCTTGAAAATGGGTTGTTCAAAGGGAAACAAGGATCCTGAAATTGGATTAGATCACATAATCTATTCTTGGTTTTGATCTGGATAAAACCTTCACTTTGTGTCGTTCAAAACTTTTGAGTTGGATTGGAATAAATTTGATGCATAAAATTAGGATTACCCTGTGCTGTAACATTATAGTGCGCTAACCTCCACAACCCAACAGTATTCTAACAATACTTGATTCTACAGGACTATTTATTTGTTGTGGATAAGATGAAGGGTTTGATAATGGAAGGCAGTGTTTCCCACAGAATTGAATTGTATTTGTGGTGGTGGGTTCTGTGTCGGAGTCAATAAGATAAACAGCGTATAATTATACAGTTATACTTGCCTTGCACTACAAGTCCATATTGACAAGTAGCTGTAATGCTGTAATGGTATAGTGTGCTAACCTCCACAAGCCAACAGCATTCTATTCTAGTATGCTAACCTCCACAACCCAACAGTATTTTAACACTAATGCTTCAGGTGGGATTTGAACACTCAACATAAGGATGACCAGTACAAGGCATTATCCCACTAAGCCACTGTCAATCCTACATCTTTGCCAGTCACATTCACATGGTGAAAATGTGTATTGGTAAACACACAAGATACAGTATACATTTGACAATAAAATGAAGGGCTTTCCTGAAAGAGAACACCTGAAAACGTTTGGAAATTCTGGGACAATTAGACATTTGTAGAGAAGAACAGTAATGGATGAAATATAAATATGATAGACTTAATGATGAAGGAAAAATAGTAAACAAAGAAGTTCCCCTATATGTCATAGAGTGTGTCGGCATTCTGATTCTTGGCAACTAATGAGTGTGAATGTTAATTGTCTGATGTCATTCAGGTGCTGTTCAATAGTGTGAATCTTCAATAACCAATAGCATGTGCATCTTGAGCCTAAAGCTCTAGCAGGATTCGAACTCTCCACCTAACAAACACCAGCACTAGGCATTATCCCACTCAGCCACTGACAATCATACACATTGAGCAGTCACATTCAAATGGTGAAAATGTGTGTTGGCAAACACACAACATCAAGAAAATTCCTAGCATACATTTGACAATAGAATTAAGGGCTTTATAAAAAAGAGTACTTATCTGAAAATGTGCACTGTTAATGGTATCCACCCAATGATGGTTGTATGGTTGTTATCCAAGAAAAAAAAATTACTCATATAGGAATATAGGTGATATAGGAGAAATGGGCTGAGTGGTCGAACTTTATTGGCCTATATCTCTGAAATGGAACAACGTATCCAAATTCTTTTGATAACTTTTGTGAGGCTTTGTCTAAACATTGTCTGTGAGAATTTTGGTGAAGATTTGATAATTTTTGAAGCCTGTGAAACTTTTTATAATGTTTGGCTTTTCCATGAAATTGTGGAAAAAGTAAACATTTGTAGACCATAAGACCAGGGCCAAAAAGATGCATCTGAGTTTAGAGATTAATATTCTGAAATAATTTTGAGTCTAGGTAAATCTGGTAAGGAGAAATAAGCATAATTAACTTTTTTTTTCAATAGCGCCACCTTTGGGTGCAGTACCCCAAATTTTGGGTTATGGGTAGAGGGGGGTACTGGTAACCATACCTGAAAATTTCAAGAGTTTTGGAGTTACGGTTTAGGCTGCAGTATGACTTTTACAGAATTTTGGCCAAAAAATGAACGGTACAGAAACAATAGGGTTCCTGCAGCTACGCTGCTCGGACCCCTAATAATAAGAAAAGATAGAAACACAATGGGTGCCTTCGCAGCTTCGCTGCTTGGCCCCCAATCATAGAATCACTAAGGGTTGCCTCGCAGCTTCGCTGCTTGGCCCCCAATAATAATAGGGAAGAAAACATAGAATCACTAAGGGTTGCCCTGCAGCTTCGCTGCTTGGCCCCCAACAATAAGTGTGCTGCTTTGCAAGCACACTTAATAATAAAACTTAAGAAGAACAATAAGTGTGCTGCTTTGCAAGCACACTTAATAAAAGCCCGAGAATATACATATCGCTACTCGCGATAAAAGGTATAAATCGCTACTCGTGATGGGAAAGCATAATAGCACAAAAAAGCGTGATGGTCTCTTCACATTAATACATATCGCTACTCGCGATCTCTTGACATTGATATAAAGGTAGATGCTTAAGCTTAGAAATAAATCGCTACTCGCGATGGGAAAGCATAATAGCACAAAATAGCGTGATGGTCTCTTGACATTGATATCAACAATACTCGCGCTAAAAGGTAGGCTTGCCTGCTCAAAGTGAGTAACACATACATGAATTCATCATCAGCAATGTATTATATTTATAATAATTTTATAAAAATAGCAGTGGATGAAACAGTTATTTGTTGATGAGTGGGTGTCAGAGCAGGGGCACAGAAAAAGCCTTGAATTATGCCTTAAATTCAATATCAAATTCTGCAGTATTAACCCTGTGTGTGTGTGTGTGTTCACCACCTCCTAGGGTGCATCAAAAAACACAATTCTTGAATTTTGATATGGCTGGGTGCTAAAAGTGTTCCAATATATGTAGAAACAACACATGCAAAATATTTTTCCAGTACATTATGATCTAGGGGTGCCACTGCACATCTGTTTTTGTTGGATAAAGTGGTTAACACACTGCAAAAAATTAATTCTAACCAAGTGTTATTAATCTTATATTGAGATTAAAAAATCTATTTGGTATTGTTTTTAGTATGAAAAGACTTACCTAGCACCCTCTCAAAAGAACATTTTGACTTAATTTAAGAAGACTTTGACTTATTTTAAGGAGTCTTATCAAGACAAATTTGCTCAACGCACTGGCAGACAAATTTGCTTGTTTTTAGGACAAATTTGCTTAACGCACTGGCAGACAAATTTGCTTGTTTTCAGGATGAGATGTCTTAATTTAAAAAAAGATTGACTTATTTTAAGTCAAATGTTTTCACAAGAAAGCGCTAGGTAAGTCTCTTTATACTGAAAACAATACCAACTAGTTTTTTTTTATCTTGATATAAGATTAATAACACTTGGTTAGATTTTGTTAGATAAGCAGTTTTTGCAGTGCAGTGCTCAATGGTCGCCATGGAGATCTGAGGTAAACAATACTACAGCTCAAGAAAACTGAGGTGATCTTTCTGTTTGAGGTGATCTTGATCTGTGTTGGATGTGTTATTACATATTACTATCATATCTGTAGTTGTTTCCCCGCCCCCTCTGCAAAGCTAATTGCGTGCCCACAGCTGAACCACAAGCGCAGTTGAATAGTTAACCAATTGTGACATTAAAAAGAAACAAACTTTAGCGATCATACATGATAATAAGATGTCAACGAGCAGCGACATACAGAGTAGGCCTAGTAGTTCTACTAATCTACTTAAAAATACTTGAACTATTTATTGCACAATGAAGAAAACTGATGCTCTGAATACTTATTCAGCTGTCTCTAAAAGTTTCTCTAATTGACGCATTCAACCGCGATTTTGATTACACCTGCTTTTAACAGGCGCAAGTTTTTCACCGCAAAACAGACATGCACTGTTTTCATACATATGGCGGAATACCTAATCAATGCTATTAGCACTTGTCGTCTCCTGTGTTTGCGCGATAATCCCACTTTCCTCTGACCCTCCTATGAATGCATATGCATGACACGGAAAAGCGCAAATAGCCATTTGCAGCTCCCACGACAGGCAGTCTACGCTTTTTCCTCAGTGCGGCCTGTTTGTACATACCTCGCCATGCCTTTACGTGCACTTTGCAAATGAAATATGCCTGACGTGGGCACAAAAACATACATCTGGCCCTGTCTCTCCTTTTTTCATCCACTTTCTCTGGGTGTGTCTTTCTTCTCTCCTTTGTATCCCTTATTCTCTCTCTCTCTCTATTTTTCTCTTTGGCTGTGGAGAACATGTGTGTGTGTGTGTATGTCTGTGTGTGTGTGTGTGTTTGTGTGTGTTTTTGTGTGTGTGTATGTCTGTGTGTGTGTGTCTTTGTGTGTGTGTGTGTGTGTGTGTGTCTGTGTCTTTGTGTGTGTGTGTGTGTGTGTCTGTGTCTTTGTGTGTATGTCTCTCTCTCTGTGTGTGTCTGTCTGTATGTGTGTGTGTGTGTGTGTGTGTGTGTCTGTGTCTGTGTGTGTGTGTGTGTGTGTGTCTGTGTCTTTGTGTGTATGTCTCTCTCTGTGTGTGTGTCTGTCTGTGTCTGTATGTGTGTGTGTGTCTGTGTGTGTGTCTTTGTGTGTGTGTGTGTGTGTGTGTGTCTGTGTCTTTGTGTGTATGTCTCTCTCTCTCTTTGTGTGTGTGTCTGTGTGTGTGTGTGTGTATGTCTGTGTGTGTGTGTGTGTCTGTGTGTGTGTGTGTGTGTGTGTGTGTCTGTGTGTGTGTGTCTGTCTGTGTGTGTGTGTGTGTGTCTGTGTGTGTGTCTTTGTGTGTGTGTGTGTGTGTGTGTGTCTGTGTCTTTGTGTGTATGTCTCTCTCTCTGTGTGTGTCTGTCTGTATGTGTGTGTGTGTGTGTGTGTGTCTGTGTCTGTGTGTGTGTGTGTGTCTGTGTCTTTGTGTGTATGTCTCTCTGTGTGTGTGTGTCTGTCTGTGTCTGTATGTGTGTGTGTGTCTTTGTGTGTGTGTGTGTGTGTGTGTGTGTGTCTTTGTGTGTATGTCTCTCTCTCTGTGTGTGTCTGTCTGTATGTGTGTGTGTGTGTGTCTGTGTCTTTGTGTGTATGTCTCTCTCTCTGTGTGTGTCTGTCTGTGTCTGTATGTGTGTGTGTGTGTGTGTGTCTGTGTGTGTGTCTTTGTGTGTGTGTGTGTGTGTGTGTGTGTTGAACATGACCGCAACCAACAGCCAAACCTTTGCCGCTGCAAACCCAAGCTAATCCCTGAATAGGACGGTTACTCTTGGGTGGCGGAGACATATCTGGCGGGAGACACACTGGCTAGGTTCAGAGTTCAGGTTCCATTCCCTCTCTCTTTCTCCCTGGTGATGTTGCTCAGTGGAGCAAAGACTCTGGCACAGACTGAGCAGTTAAGTTCGGAGTTTAGTTAGTGTCAGCTCTTACCATTAGGCCCTGTTAGTCAGTGAGTTAGCCACTAGAGAGGGTTTGTTCTTTTAAGTTTGTCAGTATCACCCTTTGTGTTTAACAATAAAATCAATTCAATTTTATATGTGTGTCCGACATCCATCACTGCTGCACAGAATTCAGGGTAAGGCCACATGAACATGTCCCATTGACCTCCATTCATTTTGTCTATAGGACTGTGAATGGAGAATCTTGAAAGTTGAATTCTGAGAAATGCCCAAGTTGCCCAAAGGGCAAACAAACAACTTTTACTTTGATAACCCTATAGAACATGTTACTGTATAAAAGTTCACTGTACTCAACATTTCCAGGTCAACTTTTGGCAATTAGACAAAAAATTGCACATTTTTTGAAATTTCGCCAAAGTTCATGTGTTAGGTGGCACCCCTAAATCTCAATGGAATTACTCAAAACTGTGCAAAAGTCATTTTTATGTTAATTGGAACAAAATGCAATGCCAGCCAAATTGATATTTTGAACTTAAAATTTCCCATTCAAATTTGATGCACCCTACTGTACCCGCCATGTGTTTCATGCTGCCCCCCACCGTCTTCATGCTACCAGCCCCAGCTACCCGCCCCAGCCCGATGCCAACCGCCTTGTGCTGCCCATCACCCCCTCCTACAGCATCTTTAAACCTTTAAGAAGATGCTGTATGCCATGGACACTTCGCAGAACAATGTAGCTGTGTACAAAGTTGTATCTGTTGCTGTTCATTCCACTCATTTCCTTCAATAATGGCTGATGCTGATGTGTTTTATACCTACTTCTGTTTCTCTGTCCTTATGGTGCATAGTAGCATTTTAGTGTATGCTTGTATTACTGCTCATAGTAGTAAAATGTAGAAAAATGTAAAGCCATGTTGGATGTTGTCTTTTTTTCTTATTGGGGGGTTTTGGGGTATTGTCGTCTGTGGTATAACCAAGCAATAAACCGAACTGACCTGTATTGGCATAATGGAATTACACAATAGAATTATTATTGAAAAAAAAATGGGGGGATTGTCGTCCGCGTGGCACCAGCAGGCCTCAAACCGAATGACCTTTTGAACTGTATTGGCACAATGCAATTACACTGTCAACGCAAAAGTTGTTAGGCTGAGAAAACTAAAAAATGTCTATCTCCCATATCGGCAGTGTTGGGAGTAACGGCGTTTAAGTATAACGGCGTTACTAACGGCGTTAATTTGTCAATAATGGAGTAATCTAATTAATTACTTTTTACAACGTTACAACGCCGTTAACGTTACTGGACGTTAAATGCGGTGCGTTACTTACTTTGCATTGATTAAATAAACGGTGTAATCCGAACGCACCCCTGGCTCACAGCTAGTGAGGAGGTGGGTTAATAACGACGTAAGCGATTATGATTGGCTAAGGCAGAGTCATGTTTCATGATAGCCAATCAGAGTCAGTGTTTTTACACACTTGCCAGCACACGCGCCACACACACACGCAACAGCTAAAGTAGAGATTCGATGAAACAGCAGAGGTCAGGAGCAATCCGATGAAGAGTTGGCATTTTCAAGGTGGAGATATAGACCCTTTCATGGAATTTTCATTATCAGTATCATAGTTGGCCCCACAAGACTTCCTTTTTAACATTCCATATGTTATCTTAATGCAGAGGAAGTAGATTGGGGCCCAAATAGAATGTTCAAGCATTGTTTTTGTTTACCTTGTTGAAAGGGTCCATAAGCACTACTTCAAATTCATTGTGGTCAAAGGCAAGAACGTTCATGCAATGTGTAGGCTACATTATGTCCAGGAGCGAAGACTTTGTCGACATCCTTTGTGAGCAACTCTTATTTAATGAGGCATCTCACACACGCATCCAAGCTAGTGGCCAAAAACACCGATAGCCTACCTCCACCACAGATGATAGCTCGCCATCCACTAGCAAAGAAGGACTCGGAGCAAAGTCCTCCAAGCAGCAAAAGCTAGATCTTTCTGCCTCACAACAAAAACCTATGACAGGCTGAAGTCAACCGTAGGTCTGTCGATGTGCAATATCTTGAATTTCCCCTTGGGGATCAATAAAGTATCTATCTATCTAATAAATATCGAAAGTTATGTAGCCTCCAAACACCTGTCTGTTCTACTAATTTCAACTGGCTTTTCAAAACTGCTCAAAAAATCCAAATTCTTTGACATATAGCAACTTTTTTTTTTAACAGTAACGCAAATAGTTACTTTCCCTGGTAACGAGTTACTCTTATCATAGAGTAATTCAGTTACTAACTCAGTTACTTTTTGGAACAAGTAGTGAGTAACTATAACTACTTTTTTAAAGTAACGTTTCCAACACTGCATATCGGTGTCATCTGTTCATCAGAGGGAGGGGAACCGCATTCTGAAAAAAAAATGGGGGGATTGTCGTCCGCGTGGCACCAGCAGGCCTCAAACCGAATGACCTATTGACCTGTATTGGTACAATGCAATTACACTGTCAACACAAAAGTTGTTAGGCTAAGAAAACTAAAAAATGTCTATCTCCCATATCGGTGTCATCTATTCATCAGAGGTAGGTGAACCGCATTCTGAAAAAAAATTGGGGGGATTGTCGTCCGCGTGGCACCAGCAGGCCTCAAACCGAATGACCTATTGACCTGTATTGGTACATTGCAATTACACTGTCAATGCAAAACTTGTTAGGCTGAGAAAACTAAAAAAATTCTATCTCCCATATCGGTGTCATCTATTCATCAGAGGTAGGTGAACCGCATTCTAAAAAAAAATTGGGGGGATTGTCGTCCGCGTGGCACCAGCAGGCCTCAAAGCGAATGACCTTTTGAACTGGCTGCCGTCTCCCAACTTAATTTGAGGGGAGGAGCGGAAGGTTGATTCAAAAAAGAAGGAAAAATGATTTTCAATGATTATGTAATTGTTAACATTATAAAATCGAAATAAATCATAGAAGAGATGTATACTAAATATTTGGGATAGTGGAAAGTATTATTGATCCCTATCCTGAGTGAGAATGTATTGTGCCAAACTTCATAACGTAATTTAGTAACAGTGCCGCCAGCCGAGCTAGCTGCTAGTTTCCAGTGAACAGTAATTTGCAGCTTGGAGCTTGAGCTCCAAGCGGATTTGTACACGCAGCCTTACAACACTGTTTACAGCTCTTCGAGTCACGGTAAAATGTATTTTTTGGTACATAGCTAATTTAGATAAACTTATGGTGTGGGTGCTTGCGTTTCTTTAGGAATCCGCCGCCTTGGTTTGTATAGAAATGAATAGGCTATTAAGTGACAGACACACGTAAGAGGTTGGACATACGTGACGGTAATATGTGACGTTCCGGGCGGAGGTGTCACTGTTTTCATAGGGGAGGCCCACATTGATGGAGTTTGGGAACCCATGGTAGGTATGTAATGTAGGATGTCATAGATATATACACTAGATGTCGCCTTGACTACTGCTGTTCATTGGAACGAATGCGTCAATCGAGACGCCATCTTGCTTCAGTGATCCACTCCTCTATAATGCATTAGCGTCAATCTGGGCAAAGATCTAGCGAAAATAAAATCACCATAAATCGTCAAAATCTCAAGCAATTATCTAGTTTTTTGGGTTGTTCCAACTGACAGGCATGTATTTGTGGTTGAGTCTAGAGAAAACTAAGCTTAAGACGATAATAAAGATACATTTTACCCGTCTAGCCCCATAGACTCCCATTCATTCTGCACTAGCTAGCGGCGGCCCCTAGAGGAACAATGAGTACACTGCAACCAGGTTCGATACAATGAAAGTAAACAGGCTCTTTGTAGACAGGCTCTGGTTGAGGCCACATACCCCTCGTCTCGTTTACTCATGTAAATTGTAATCTCACCAGAAGTTGCTGTAGATCTGTAGAACATTTACCTCTGCTACTACATAGGCTACGCCAGTCGTTACTTTTATAATCATGGGTCAGTGCCATGGGCAAACCAGATGTAGCTGAATTCATAAATGACAAAGCCATGAGAAACGTGATTTTCTTACGTTTCAACAACAAAGAAGCCGATCTGCCATCATTGTGAGAAGTTCCCAAATTTGTTGCTAATCGCTAAAAAGGTTTTCTATCGCTGGGGATGGCCAAACGTCGCTAAATAGGTAACGCTGACAATACAGGAGAACTAGTTTAGCGCTTCAGATCCCTGTACCAAGATGGCGGCGGTGTTGACGCATGCTGAGAAGCAGAAGGCGACATCTAGTGTATATATCTATGGTAGGATGTAAGGAAAAATAGAGCAGGCGACACCGCTGTTGGCATTTAACCCAGTTTCACTTTCTGCTCTCCTCAGCTAGCTGCCATTTCACTCGACGAGAGACAAGAGGTCCACTTAGGAGAGAGAGCTTCAGCTCGAACGATAAAGGTTAGTCATGCACTGTGCTCAGTTGTATCCTATATTTTATTTGTGGCATACAAATGTGTAAATGCACAAAGGCCTAGGCTACCACGATCAACAAATATTCCATGATTCACACCAGCCTGACCCCGCCCGTCCGCCCGCCGCCTAAACTATTTTTGCCATGACGAGATTGAACTCGACATGTCGACTTTAAACTCGAATTTTGGAGAATAATGTTGAAATATGATGTCGAGTTTAATCTCGACAGTTCGTCTTTATTCTTGATATATCCATCAAAACTAGTTTGAAGACAGAGCGACAGCTCCGTAGCTGCCACCGAATCCGGAAAGTCAGTCTCAGACTCAATCAGTTGTCCGACGACTCATCAAGATATGTGTAGCCTAGGAAAGATGATTTGGTGAAATTATAGGCTAATTCAGTGGAGCGGTTGCTCTTCAAATTACTTTGGAATGTCGAGATTAAAGTCGACTCCAACTTTAGCCTACTCTCGAAATTTCGAGTTAATGTCGACATGTCGAGTTTAATCTCGTCATGGCAAAAAAAAATTCTTCATGTGGATGTGGCCCTAATATAGGCTAGTGACAATGGCCCCACATTTTTTAGATACCCCTACCGGAGGTAGAACTGAACGCAACAATGTTTTTCCTTATCTCTAAGGTCTCCCATATATGAAATGGATTCTTAGCTAAAAATATTTGACTGCTAAGATTGTTAAATTAACAGATATTGTTATACACCCCAAAACCAAAAAAGTTAAGGGGGAGTTAAGGCATATAAACTAGTGCAATCACACAAGCTCTGAGAGCTTTGAAACTTGGCATGTTTATAGTCAGGAAGTTGCTTTACCTACTAGAAAAGACTGGATGTGAATATATTGATGTATGGAATGAATAGAGACATGTAAACATACACCTAAAATAAGCGGACATGCAAAAAATGAATATCTTTGCAGAATGTTTTCATTTACTTTGTTGCTGCTTTACCAGGGATTATCATAGAAACACATATGATGGCTTATGGGAAAGGTGGGGTTGTACTGAATCCAACAATACCAAATATGTAAATATAGTATGACAAAACAGGGTGTTCTGTCACTCAATGTATGAGGTGTCCAAAATGAAAGAAAACAGAACACTAGCAAAATACAGTCTCAAGTCCAAATCACATTATCAGTGGTCTATATTTACATTTAATAATGATACATTTCATATGAAACACAGATCCAATTGAATCAGGTTAACACTGGAATGGAACAACACCTTTATTAAAATATTTACATTCACTTGCATTTTGTTTTGGGCAAGTCATTACTGAATAATGGAAAATAATATTGTTAGCTTTTGTCTGTCCAGACCAGCAGTGGACTGTAGAGCCTACACTGCTTACTTCACCCCTAAGTAGCTAAACAGTTAGTTGTAGAAACTACTTTCCCTAGCTAAGAAAGTACTTAGCCCTCTGACTAATGTTGCATGTGTAATTCAACTTGATTTGCATTTCAATGAAAATTCAGACATTTTTCCTTTTCACTAGTCTCTTGAATTATGGAGTCTCTTTGAATTATGGAGAATGTCTTAGACATTGGATCCAAAGCTTGTGGGAAACATTTTGAAAAGGACAAGAAAAAAGATCCCTATGTCCAAAACCCCACAGTAGAAGGCCTCCAACGCATACTTACCCTTGCTCAGCAGAGAGAGAGATGGTGATGTCCATAAAACTCTGGCTCCATATACAGATGATATTTTCTCCAAAATCAAAGTTTCATATCATGTATAGCCAGTGTTGGGCAAGTTACTTCAAAATCGTAATGTACTATGCATTAGTTATTACTGTCATTTCAAAGTAATTTGTTACATTATAATATTACTGTCTCTGAATTGTAAGGCATTACACTACTATTGCATTACTTTTAAGTTACTTTTACCAAAATATCTAGAAATATGGATTTGCCATTCTAAATGCAGTTTATTACGCTCAATGCAGCTCATTGCTCTTCCAATGGAGGGAGATGTGGTATAGCATAATGACTGAGCTAGGCTTAAGGCTAACAACATACAGTAAGAATGCAATAGGCGCAGTGCTCATGATGCAAAACAAGGAACAATCATAGTCAGAATTTTGTTAAAAACCGACAAAAGTTCAAAGTCTGGTAAATTGTGATATAAATACTGTAACTTTAAGGCCTAGGCCTGCTCAATAGAGAGCCTATTGTAAATCAAAGCTTAATAAAGACATGTCAAGATGGTGGCCTACTGGCCATTTCGGTGCCCTAAGTGAGTGGCTTTGAGTGAGTGACATTTAAATGATAACTCAAACACCTAAAGTAAAATAAAAGGCTTATTATACAGACCATTACTGTGCGTTTTTTAACATTAATTTCTGAAGAAATGCTGTTTTCTTATAAATGGTGCACGGTCACTTTAAGAGCATTGATCTTTACGTTCTCATCCCTTTTGCCAGCTCTTGTTTACAAGCCTTGTTTGTTGAGTTACATTGATAGCACAATATTAACAATAATATGCACAATGTTAAGTTGTTTTAAGCAGCCTTCATTGCTTTGGAAAGTATGCAATGACATGTTGCTTCACATTTCGTTTTGCAAATAAAAGTGAATTATGAGCCTGGGATCCACCTAGCTATCTGAATGGATTTTTTTGTCAACTTGGCATATCATGTGCTTCATGTAGCCTAAATGCTTGGGAAACGAATTATTGAAGACCCACCAATTCCATTCTACTAGTACTACGTGGTGGAGATTGAGAGAACCCAAAAAGTATCAAACTTGTACCATGGTGTTAGTGCATTCTGACATTGTAAACGTTATTGATGAAGAGTGAAACGCAGTTTGCAGTAAAGCTACTATTCATTGGTTACATTTGGGTGCCCCCTCTGTCCTTTGGTGCCCTACGCAAAGTGCGTGATGCGCGTGGTGGGAGCGGTGCCACTGCCAGGCTACACAATCTTTTTCTGCATTTCTATCCCTTTATTCTCTTTAATTCAAGTTCACAGCTCAAAGCTGACATGCACTAGAAAAACATAGTTTGTGTTTTATCAAGAATAAAAAAGATTAGCGTGGCACCACTTTAGATGTTTCATTAAATGACTTGTGTTATTTCGCGAGGCATAGTGAGATCTTTCGGTTTCGCACACAAAGTGCACTAACTATTATGTTCTTCATATCCTTGTCTCTGACAAGCTAAAAATAATGAGCGTAGGCTTATGTCCATCCCGCAAATAGAGTCCGACTTTGAGTCTGCTGCAGCCACAGTCATCTTCAACCAGTATCAGGAGATACGTTCTACTATTTTGCGCCGATTTTTTCTCGTCTGTTGTTCTCGCAGTGGTGTTTGCGAATATGTATCAAAACAAAGCAAGCGCTTAATTTTGGGTTAAAATGCATTGTAACGTGCGTTACTGAAGTTTGTACCGAGTAAATATTACCCAATTTTTTTTTTGTAATGCCTTACATTACCGCGTTACCGCAAACAGCAATATATTACAGTAATTACATTACTTTTGTAACGCATTACTCCCAACACTGTGTATAGCGAATAAGGGTGTCACGATTTCAATTTTATTTCAAAATCGATCAAAATTACATCTCAATCTCGAACTTCGAACTTAAAAGTAGAATCGACGATGCAGCCACACCCCCAATGTCACGTCCAGCGTGTATGCCAAGAGCACAAACACACATGCACGTGCTGAACAGCAGCGTCAACACTCCTCTAATTAAGTGTGCTTGCACAGCAGCACACTTATTGTTCTTCTTAAGTTTTCTTATTAGGGGTCCGAGCAGCGTAGCTGCAGGAACCCTATTGTTTCTGTACCGTTCATTTTTTGGCCAAAATTCTGTAAAAGTCATACTGCAGCCTAAACCGTAACTCCAAAACTCTTGAAATTTTCAGGTATGGTTACCAGTACCCCCCTCTACCCATAACCCAAAATTTGGGGTACTGCACCCAAAGGTGGCGCTATTGAAAAAAAAAGTTAATTATGCTTATTTCTCCTTACCAGATTCACCTAGACTCAAAATTCTTTCAGAATATTAATCTCTAAACTCAGATGCATCTTTTTGGCCCTGGTCTTATGGTCTACAAATGTTTACTTTTTCCACAATTTCATGGAAAAGCCAAACATTATAAAAAGTTTCACACTCTTCAAAAATAATCGAATCTTCACCAAAATTCTCACAGACAATGTTTAGACCAAGCCTCACAAAAGTTATCGCTCAGAATTTTGATATTTTGTTCCATTTCAGAGATATAGGCCAATAAAGTTAGACCACTTAGGCCTTTTTTCCTAGATCACCTATATTCCTATAAACCGTAAGTCCTAGAAACTTGACATTTTCAAGTATTGTTACTAGTACCCCCCACTACCCATAACCCAAATTTGGGGTACTGCACCCAAAGGTGGCGCTCTTGTCAAAAACGCTTATTTCTCCTTACCAGATTCACCTAGACTCAAAATTCTTTCATCATATTAATCTCTACATTCAGATGCATCTTTTTCACCCTGGTCTTATGCTCTAAAAATGTATACTTTTGCCACAATTTCAGAGAAAAGCCAAACATCATAAAAAGTTTCACAGGCTTCAAAAATTATCAAATCTTCACCAAAATTCTCACAGACAATGTTTAGACAAAGCCTCACAAAAGTTATCAAAAGAATTTGGATACGTTGTTCCATTTCAGAGATATAGGCCAATAACGTTCGACCACTCAGCCCATTTCTCCTATATCACCTATATTCCTATATGAGTAATTTTTTTTTCTTGGATAACAACCATACAACCATCATTAGGTGGATACCATTAACAGTGCACATTTTCAGATATGTACTCTTTTTTATAAAGCCCTTAATTCTATTGTCAAATGTATGCTAGGAATTTTCTTGATGTTGTGTGTTTACCAACACACATTTTCACCATTTGAATGTGACTGCTCAATGTGTATGATTGTCAGTGGCTGAGTGGGATAATGCCTACTGCTGGTGTTTGTTAGGTTGAGAGTTCGAATCCTGCTAGAGCTTTAGGCTCAAGATGCACATGCTATTGGTTATTGAAGATTGACACTATTGAACAGCACCTGAATGACATCAGACAATTAACATTCACACTCATTAGTTGCCAAGAATCAGAATGCCGACACACTCTATGACATATAGGGGAACTTCTTTGTTTACTATTTTTCCTTCATCATTAAGTCTATCATATTTATATTTCATCCATTACTGTTCTTCTCTATAAATGTCTAATTGCCCCAGAATATCCAAAAGTTTTCAGGTGTATTTTTTCAGGAAAGCCCTTCATTTTATTGTCAAATATATACTTGGAGTTTTTCTTGTGTGTTTACCAACACACATTTTCACCATGTGAATGTGACTACCCAATATGTAGGATTGTCAGTGGCTCAGTGGGATAATGCCTAGTGCTGGTGTTTGTTAGGTTGAGGGTTCGAATCCCCGGTAGTGCTTTAGGCTCTAGCTCGAATACTATTGGTTATTGAAGATTCACACCATTGAACAGCACCTGAATGACATCAGGCAATCAACATTCACACTCATCAGTTGCCAAGAATCAGAATGCCGAGACACTCTATGACATTCAGGGGAACTTCTTTGTTTACTATTTTTCCTTCATCATTAAGTCTATCATATTTATATTTAATCTATTAGTGTTCATCTCTACAAATGTCTAATCGCCCCTCCATGCTTGGAGTTTTTCTTGTGTGTTTACCAATACACATTTTCACCATGTGAATGTGACTGGCCAACATGTAGGATTGACAGTGGCTCAGTGGGATAATGCCTTGTACTGGTGATCCTTAGGTTGAGAGTTCAAATCCCACTTGAAGCATTAGTGAGTTGTGGATGTTAGCATACTACAATAGAATGCTGTTGGGTTGTGGAGGATAACACACTATAACATTACAGCTACTTGTCAATATGGACTTGTAGTGCAAGGCAAGTATTACTGTATAATTATAAGCTGTAGCCTATAATTATTTGTTATTCTTATAATATTTGTCATTTCTTATACATATTTAGTCGGCTCTTCCACTTGACAGAACAACTCTATATCGGCTAAGGATGTCTCGCATGAAACAATGCTGCAGAAACATGAAAATACGACTTTGAGTTTAGTAGGCTATAATTTTCAGTTCCTGTTTATCTATTGCACAATGGGTAATAATTTAAAGGAATCTAGTTGCAGTCTTGTAAATAGTGACCCTGCAAGATCCCTAGTCATTGCAAAATCATAGTCTGTGACTTAAAACTCTACTACTTGTCTTTAGATGTGAGAGGGTCTGAGACTGTAGTCTTTCAAAAATCTTTTCCAAATCTTTGCAAATCTTTCCAAAGTTTACCCGCTGGGAAACCCTGTAGCTCCGGAGCAGGGGCTCAGACCAGGATAAATTGTTTGCTCGCCCTCAGTTCGCTCTTTTGTTCATCTCAACCCAGCACTCCAGTGTGTCCTGCTCTGTGTGCGTCTTTGAGTTAACGTAAGTCATCACTTTAATCACCCTCACTATGACTTTTGTGATGTTTATCAGTTTGTAGAGTAGCTCTGCAATCATGTGTAAAGTTAAGGTCTTTGTTTGTTGGTTTGGTGTGTTGGAGTCCCATGTGAGAGATGATTAGGTGATGTTGGTTGACTTGGGATGTCAAGTATTGTTTAGTTGTACCTTATATAGCCATATGATTTCAGTTTATTGTTCAAATGTCAATTGGTTTGTTTGTGAGTTGGGATCTGTACTGATTTACCCCATTTCACTGATTACTCCATTTTCTGTTTGTTTCCTCTTTGATGCAGCACACATACAAGTAAAGAACAAAAGAACAGATGAATTGAAACTCAAATAAAGTTAACTTGTGTTGCACCGAAACCTGCCATCTCCGTGTCATCACTCCATACCATTGAGCCTTCTGACCGAGGCTCTGCCTGCTCGCCACACACTCACTCTACCTCGACCCACATCGCCCCCTACAGTTCCTTCAGTTGGGTTGTGGAGGTTAGCATACTAGAATAGAATACTGTTAAGAATACTGTTGGGTTGTGGAGGTTGGCACACTATAACGTTACAGCTGCTAGTCAGGACTTGTCGTGCAAGGCAAGTATAACTGTATAATTTAAGTGTGCTTGCAAGCACACTTATTGTTCTTAAGTTTTATTAGGGGTCCGAGCAGCGTAGCTCAGAATTTTGATATTTTGTTCCATTTCAGAGATGTAGGCCAATAAAGTTAGACCACTTAGGCCTTTTTTTCTAGATCACCTATATTCCTATATGAGTATTTTTTTTCTTGAATAACAACCATACAACCATCATTAGGTGGATACCATTAACAATGCACATTTTCAGATCTGTACTCTTTTTTTTTTATAAAGCCCTTAATTCTACTGTCAAATGTATGCTAGGAATTTTCTTGATGTTGTGTGTTTGCCAACACACATTTTCACCATGTGAATGTGACTGCCTAATATGTAGGATTGTCAGTGGCTCAGTGGGATAATGCCTAGTGCTGGTGTTTGTTAGGTTGAGAGTTCGCATCCTGCTAGAGCTTTAGGCTCAAGATGCACATGCTATTGGTTATTGAAGATTCACACCATTGAACAGCACCTGAATGACATCAGGCAATTAACATTCACACTCATTAGTTGCCAAGAATCAGAATGCTGACACACTCTATGGCATATAGGGGAACTTCTTTGTTTACTATTTTTCCTTCATCATTAAGTCTATCGTATTTATATTTCATCCATTACTGTTCTTCTCTACAAATGTCTAATTGCCCCAGAATATCCAAAAGTTTTCAGGTGTACTCTTTCAGGAAAGCCCTTCATTTTATTGTCAAATGTATACTTGGAGTTTTTCTTGTGTGTACCAACACACATTTTCACCATTTGAATGTGACTGCTCAATGTGTATGATTGTCAGTGGCTGAGTGGGATAATGCCTAGTGCTGGTGTTTGTTAGGTTGAGAGTTCGAATCCTGCTAGAGCTTGAGGCTCAAGATGCACATGCTATTGGTTATTGAAGATTGACACCATTGAACAGCACCTGAATGACATCAGGCAATTAACATTCACACTCATTAGTTGCCAAGAATCAGAATGCTGACACACTCTATGACATATAGGGGAACTTCTTTGTTTACTATTTTTCCTTCATCATTAAGTCTATCATATTTATATTTCATCCATTACTGTTCTTCTCTATAAATGTCTAATTGCCCCAGAATATTCAAAAGTTTTCAGGTGTACTCTTTCAGGAAAGCCCTTCATTTTATTGTCAAATGTATACTTGGAGTTTTTCTTGTGTGTTTACCAATACACATTTTCACCATGTGAATGTGACTGGCAAAGATGTAGGATTGACAGTGGCTTAGTGGGATAATGCCTTGTACTGATCATCCTTAGGTTGAGAGTTCAAATCCCACCTGAAGCATTAGTGTTCAAATACTGTTGGGTTGTGGAGGTTAGCATACTAGAATAGATTGTTGTGGAGGTTAGCACACTATAACATTACAGCATTACAGCTACTTGTCAATATGGACTTGTAGTGCAAGGCAAGTATAACTGTATAATTATAGGCTATTTATCTTATTGACTCCAACACAGAACCCACCACCACAAATGCAATTCAATTCTGTGGGAAACACTGCCTTCCATTATCAAACCCTTCATCTTATCCACAACAAATAAATAGTCCTGTAGAATCAAGTATTGTTAGAATACTCTTGGGTTGTGGAGGTTAGCACGCTATAACGTTACAGCACTGGGTAATCCTTATTTTTCTGGATCAAATTTATTCCAATCTAACTCAAAAGTTTTGAACAACACAAAGGTTTTATCCAGATCAAAACCAAGAATAGATTATGTGATCTAATCCAATTTCAGGATCCTTGTTTCCTTTTGAACAACCCATTTTCAAGATTTGATCCAATCCGATAGCCGAAATCCGGTAACTGAAATCCGATCACCGAAATCCGATCACATTTCTTTTGAACAATTGTGCCCAAACAATCAAAGCATATGTAAAACTAAAAAGCTATGCTACCTCATGTTTGTTTTGCTCGGACCCCGTAAATCACCGCTTGCGGTTATATTTATTATTAATATTATTATTATTCCCGTCTCCCTAATTTTTTCCAGCTCCTGTGCCTAGGCCCTTTGAGACACAGACACCGTTCCAACTTTAAAACGTCCGGGCAGTACCGGTGTAACTTGCTCGAGAAGATGACGTCAAGTGGGCGTGTTGTTCGTCCGCCATATTGGATTGAATAGAAAGCGAAACTAAATTTTCACAGGTCACAAATTTGGTCCGAACGCCACGAAACTTGACGTACATCATCATTGGACCAAGCCTCACAAAAGTTACTAGAAGGATTTTTGATTTTCGAAAGCGTTTGCCCGTCACAGCCAAACGAAATCGGCGGCCAAGCTCCGAAACAGGAAGTCGTCCATATCTCAGGAACACTGTCACATATCGATACCAAATTTTGTATATGAACTGGGGACTCCAGTGTGAGGGTGCATAAGCTAAAAAAAAAAAGAAATATTCCAAAAGTTTCCATCATTTGGCAGAGCACCCACAGGTATTTGGTAACTCTCCCCATTCTCCTTTACAACATTCACCTTCTATCACAACGCCTTCCGAGTATGCTCGATCAATGCCTCTGGGTATCCACAATGTCTCCGGGCAACCTTGCCCAATCATGAAATCCTTGCTCTGCCATGGGATAGTATGGACTTACGAACTGAAATAGCAAGGAGAACGGTAGCTATATATAGCTTACATAATAGAGTTGTTTTCACATTGACGGTATTCAAATTAAATTTTTCATTATTGTTACATATCATGATGGGAGAGTATTATTAAAAATGTTACAAGTATGCAAATGCATATGTTTACGGGCATTTAGGTTTTACTGTGTTGTTTTGTTGTAAAGACATGCAAGGCATTCTGGGCCATGTAATAGACAAACAGTGGTCGGCAGCGTTAACTTGATTTCCATACGTATTAATATGAATAGGTGTTTCTGTAAACCTAGGGACAATAAACAGCTATCTCTGTTACAAAAACGAGCTGGTAATCGCTCATTGAAGAGGGAACTATGATAAAAATAATTTTTTCCTCAAAGCATGGATTTGACGACAGTACAAGCAGGAAATACCTTGAAAAGACTCCGTTTATTTGATGTTGCCATAGCAACGCAGCCTTCAGAGCAAAGATTCTAGAAGAGCTTCAGGGAGACACGTTTTGAGTTCGTGGCCAAGTACCTAAAATATCGGTTTCCATGTGTATGTGCTGGATGGCGTGCTTCCTTTATGAAAGTAAGTGTTTTATAGAGTTACAGACATAATGAGTCATGTTGTAGTGGTCAACATAAATGTGCCCCTTCTGTTATTAGAATGCTAAGCGGAGATTTAAAATCATTCATTTCTTGTGTGGCTAGAAGCTAGCTAGCTATGTCAGGGAGGAGATGTTGCTGTAACGTTAACGTTATGAGATTTATGTTGCTTGATATGCTTGTACTCGTAACTTCGTCACTCGTAACTTTAGGACTCTTTTTTTTTACTAAGAGTAATTCAGGAAGCATTTTAGCCCTAAGTAGCGCCTGAGTCTGTGACAGCTTAAGCGAGGATTCCTAATAAGACCGATTCACAAACAATGTTTTGTGGTGGCATTTCACGTCGCGATGTTTTGAAATGCGTCTAACAATCACGAGGGAACAATTTTGCATTGTAGGCATAATAACTAAGGGATGCAGTAACACCACCAACAACAACCAAAACTAGCCTACTCATTGTTTACATGTACATTAAATGTAACGTTTCATTGTGAATCAAATTAAAAGATTCTCCTCTTTGCAAACGTTGGCATAGGCATATGGTGACAGATTAATTTAATAATGCTGCTGTATGAATCACGGTAAGCACGAATGAAGTGGCCACTTCTTAATGGGACTCACTGTATGGAAGTAGGCTAAGTAAAATAGAGATGTTTAAAATAAGATAAAGTTAGGATATGCCCGCTTGACAACGGCAGAGATAACTGTGGCCTTTGGCCATAGCAACCATCCATTTAGAACGACTGGCCTTCATAGCAACCAAGGATCTTAGCTGTGATTCATGTAGCTACAGTATGCATGCAATGTGATGCAAAGTATAGAAAGGTGATGAAATATACAGAGACAGGTCAAGAAATATAGTGCAATGTAGACAGTAATATACAATTGATTTACAGAAGGTGGTTTAGAGTAATATGAATTAAATATAAATATGTGCAGTGTATTAGCAGTTATCTCATACAATAAGTAGAAAAATGCATGTAGATGTAGCAGTAACAGTATAATAGTAGAAATAATAATATAGATATAGGCAGTGTATTAACAGAATATAATAAAACAGAATAATTATGGATATTCAATTTGACAAATATATAACAGAAATGTACATGACATACAGCTATGTGCAGTGTGGAAACAGTGTCATTGTAGTGCAGTAACAACAACTTAAGAGTAGTAAGAATAAGTCTATGTGCAGGATGAATAGTATGAAGATCAGTAGAATAACTATGTATAAATGTAATTACAGTAGGCCTATGTACATTTGTAAATAAATAGAAAACTATGGGTGAGAGGGATAAATTAATTTTATTTAATCGTAAAAGTAAATTGCATTCAATTAAATTGCAATTAAAAATCTTTCCAGTAGGCTTTAATGTCACGCAAAAAGTACAACCAAAGCTGAGCTTGATCAACTACAACGTCTAAAGAACCAGAACTTCAGTGTAGTTTTTTGCTGGGTCCCAGGCCATGTTGGTCTGAGGGGAAATGAGAAAGCGGACAGTGCTGATAAGCAAGTCCTCAATGAAGAAGTCACAGATGTCAAATCCGTGCCCCAGACCTTAAACCTATACTGAACTCTTACATCACAGATAAGTGGCAATCTGAATGGGATTAATGTACCAACATCAAGCAAGGAATGGGAATTTTGGCACGTTTTCATCATCCATTGGGTCGTTATGGGCCACACAAAATACGGTGTTGCTAAAATTACTCCTATTGTGGCTATTAGAGACATGCGTTCATGAGTATTCAGCTACATTTAACGAGTTAAGTAAAATACATTCACACACAAAAAAAAAACATCACTAATGTTGTGGACATTACTTTATTCTGAGATAGATCAATAGGCTCAGAAAAACAATCCTAAACAGACATAAGGTCTTTATAGAGCAAATCCATATAGATTATTTGTCAAATAAACCAGTAAAACAGAATTAGGGGATGGAATATATAACATTCACACTCATAGCTCATATTTTTAAAATAAATCAGTGAAAAAGTATCCTGACAAACAAGCAGCATTTGAATTCCTTAGTCATATTTCATCATTTCAATTCTTCTAGGTTACCTGATAGCCCAGTTTGAGAGGTGCAAGACACGTGACATTATTTATTTTTGCAGCCAATCACTGCTGTTGTTTTATTTTATTGATTTGATCTTAGTCATAGAAGCTAAATTCAAAGGCAGGCCACAGGTAAAATCCAACGAGCCGCATTCACCCCGCAAGTCAATAGTTGAATAGCCCTCTCCTAGAGCTTTTGCGGTATTGCCACTGCTCCAACACTGAAAGGCACTGTTAGAATGCTTGGATCAAGCCAGGTTCAGCATAGCGTATGCCACTGTCTGCTCATGTTGGTGACCGGACCAGGGCAAGCACACTTTTGCAGTTCCCGCCGGAAATGCAGTCTAGTTTTAGGCTGCAGCCAGTTAAAATATAGGCCTACACACCAACCTACCGAAATCAAAGCCCCTCTTGCTACTTTGAAATCACCGGTGTGGAAGCAAAGATTGTTAAGGCGGTGGAAGTATTCGTTCATTCACGTCAATTAAAACTAACTTAGCCTACTCAACTTAGCAAGTGAAAAGATGGTCTAATTACAGTCCAAAGTTACTTTAAGGCTTAAAATGCATATTTATAAGTACATATTCCATGAACACTAACCTTGGGTCTCTTCGGAGTGTGCTGAAACAATCAAATTAACATTCTGTGTTGTTTCATTTTACTATGTTCACGTCTCTGTTTTAGCCTAAAGTTAGTTCTGTTTACATTACAACCTTGCGGTTGGAACGGTTTCAAAGCGGTTTCAAAATAAAAGCCCCCCGAAAAAGAAAAGGCCAAAAAGAGTAAATAACATATAAGGAATGCATTAACCCTTAGAACCCGATTGACGCAAAGTGCGTCAAAAAACACACCCTTTCTTCTCTGTTAGATTGCTCCGGAACGGTTCATCGCAGCGAGATGAAACCTTTATTGCACGGCAGAGCAGAAGTGGGGCTTTCCAACGAGACTACACACTTGTCTGTACGATCAAGTATGAAAATTAAAAAAAATCATGAAATTAAATCAAATTGCATCATATTTACAGTCTATACTTCCCTGCGTTCACCTGCACACACATTACTCTAGTTTGAATTACTCGCGAACCCGTGATCGCATCGATATGGCAAGCATATCAGATGAAAGAGGAGAAACAGGGCTATCCATTGGTACCATGTTTATCGACCCTTCTGGCTTATAAAACCAGACAAAGTGAATGCAAAATAATAACGTCATGTACACAAACCAACGCTGCACACTCATTACTCTCGTTTGAATTACTCGCGGACCCGTGATCGCATAGATATACCACGCATGTCAGATGAAAGAGGAGACACGGAGCTATCATTTGATACCACGTACATCCTTCTGGGTTATAAAACAGACGAAGTGACAGCAAAATAATAACTTCATATAGCTGGACTTACCCCACGTTTTTGTCTGTTCTTGTGGCAAAGCATGTTTCCTGCATCCAATTCAAGGCTCACATTGCATCCCAATTTGTTCAACAAATAAACACCTTTTTTGCCTTTACTTTGTTCATGGCAATGCAGTAAAGAGTTATAGAATTATTATGACTGCATACACACAGGCACGCAGGCTAACACGCAACCTCGGGTCAAGTCAGGTCAGATCAGTTCGTGTCACAGATATGGAGCACAGAAAGGTCATTTTTCATCACTAAATAAAAAATGGCATTTATTTCCGTAAATCACACAGCAAATATTTCTGTAAATTGCTCAGCCCCAGAGTATCCCTCCAACATGGCAATTATATTGCCCAATTCAGGACAGTCTGCCCTACACACACATGAAATGCATGTAGAGCTGTGAGCTTGCTGTGGTGAGATACATGTCGAAATATAAGAATTTTTATAATACACTTTTTATATTTTAATTCTTCAAAAATCTAAATAAAATCAATGCTAGTATTAATACATGAAATGATGACAGATCTGAATAGCCTAGACTCTCCTGAAAAAAACAATATATAATATATGTGTGTGGCACTTACAATGACCAGAATAAATCCTTATGAATAAAGGTAGTGAAAATGCCCTAAAAACAGCTTAGGGTTCTAAGGGTTAATAGTAATATTTAAAAAAGATCGAAAATCGAATCGAATCGTGACTTTAAAATCGAATCGAGGATTTGGAGAATCGTGACACCCCTAATAGCGAACTACTGCAGTAAGACAAAAATCAGTGAACAGCAGCAAGTTGCAAATGTTGAGAGTGAGAGCACATCTGCACCAAGAAGGCTGAGTAGGACTGATACAACATCATTTCAAATGCGGAGAGATTGTTTCATTTGTGGGAAGGCCAGCTCTAAACCAGAACCTCTGACAGCAATTTCAACTGGAACAGTCGCAAGTATCAGAGACAAGGTCCTTCGGGCAGCTTCTGAAAGGCTTGTAGATGTACATCTTCAAATTCTTTCATGCCCAGATCTTTTTGCATGATACCAAATACCATAAAATGCCTTGTACACTACATCTCTAAATGAAATATAGCAGAAGCCATAGAAAAGAATGAAATAAGCAGACCAATGTCTAACAAAGCCTTTATTAAGCTCACTGAAGACATTGATAAAACAATATTGTCCAAAGGTATGAAAGTGAGGACTCTCAACTCCTTGACTGATAGCTATGAGAACATACTAAAGACCATTGCTGAGCAAGAAGGTGTGTCAACACAAGAAATATAGATCAAGGACAGTGGTGTCTACATCCCAACTGTTCTCACTTGAGTTGCTGAACATGGAATTGTTGATGCAGCCATCGACAACTTTTACCAAAATGAAGACACCAAGGATGGGAAGTGTACAACTCATGCTATGACGTCTGTTGTGTTCCGAAGAGGCCAAGTCTCCACAGCAGATAAATGCCTAGCACAGGTTCCCACAGGTTCAGAGGTCCCTCACCACCTTAAACACGATTGATATGAATGGATGGAGATAAACTTGTATACAGGTACATTTTGTCCATTCTTTTACGCTTCACATCCAGGGTGTCTTCATTTTGGTCAAAGTTGCTGATGGCTGCATCACAAATTCCATGTTCAGCAACTCCAGTGGGGCCAGTTGGGATGTAGACACCACTCTCTGTCCTTGATATCTGGTCTGCTGCAAAAGATGGGAGAAGTGCCTAACTTCTGTATAGGAAACACAGTGTCCCATTGCACTGAGCTCATTGATGACTGTCTTACTACCAAACTCATGATGTATCAAAATGGGAAGTCCCAGTGTGATTGGCGTATGGATGTGACAGCTCTGTTCAATGAGATCATGACAAATGAACACACAGATTCTCCTTTGAAGCTGGGTCATCACTACATGTTTGGTAATTTCTGTGGGCATGTTAATCAACACACCAGTTCACAAAGTCATACAGGATGTTGGGTACATACTTGCTGCATTGGAAACGTAATAGACAGTCACTGCTGACATATTACTCAAAGTCATGCTCTACCTGATCCATGCTTTTCCTTAAGGCGAGACACTACAGGTGAATAGGGTAAAATTTTTAACAAGCAGTTATCACTATGAAACTTCCCCAGTTGATTACTTACATTAATATGAGAGAAAAAATGTATTACAAGTTTGCTGTAATTTAATGTTTACATATGCAAATTAGGCATTATCTAATTAAATATGCGCTAATTTGCATACATTTTAAGGCACGAAACCTGAGCATTGGATACAGCCAGGTTCAAAATTATGTTTTCATTGTGTTCAGATATTAGATGGGAAAACATTTACAGAGGGATTTATGAATATCTACTTTTGTTATCCTGTAAATCAGAAAATTATGTCACTAGCCCTAAAAAAATCGCTTTTTTCCATGTTTTTAGGCATAAAATGTCATGTAAGTCAGGCTAGGAATAATATATCAACAAACCCCTCTGTAGAAATCTTCGACATATAGTTAGGCATAAGTCTAGAAAGTTTGGTGTATGTACGTGCTTCTGAAGTGGAGTTTTTGAGCTCAGAGTGTGAGCGGAAACTCATTTTGAGAAAACAGCCTTGAAAGACAGCCAATGAGATTCCGTTCTCAGCCTAGACTCGCCTTTGAACTTTCGCGATTGGTTGCTGATACAAAGGAAGTGTCCATATATGGATCACATAGCGTGATACAGGAAAAACAGAGCTTTCCAACAGTAGTACACATGTTATGTTTTGGACCACGGTCGCGGGAGTGCATGCAAGGTTAGAATGCTAACTTTTGCTGAATTTAGGAGAAATATACAGGCGCGAGTAGACACAATATAATGAAATAAACACCTAAATGTGTAAATCGGACTTTTTTGTTGTAGTAGTGTGATAGAATACATGCTAAGGTAACATATTAGCTCAAAATCTCGAAATTGACCAGTGCATGAAAAAACGATGTTTTCACCTGCCGTGTCTCGCCTTAATATGTCTGCAGCCCTGTGTAATATTTGGATTTCGGAAAGACTCTGACTTGTCTGTGGAAGCGTAGTCTCAGTCTACTGTTATTTCTGTGAGTTTAGCAGCTTCCCTCAGTGCACAATATGGTCATACTATCTGAGCAGATCAGATCTGACTGTCTTGGACGTGGAACAAATGCAAGCCTGTCTTTGTAATGCTGTATCAGCTTTTCCTTTAGTTTCCAGGATCTATATTTCTTGTGTTGAACTATAGACAGACCTTCTTACTCAGCAATGGTCTTTAGTATGTTGTCATAGCTATCAGTCAAAGAACTGAGATCTCACTTTTATATCTTTGGACAATATTGTTTTATCAATGTCTTCAGTGAGCTTAATAAACGCTTTGTTATAGACATTGGTCTGCTTTTTTTATTCTTTTCTATGGCTGCTGTTATATTTCGTTTAGATATGTAGTGTGCAAGGCACATTTTATGGTATTTGGCATCATATGCAAAGAGATCTGGGCATGAAAGAATTTGAATGTACATCTTCATCAAGCCTTTCAGAAGCTGCCCGAAGGACCTTGTCTCTGGTACTGGGGACAGCCGTGGCCTACTGGTTAGGGGTTCAGGCTTGTAACTGAAGAGTTACTGGTTCGATCCCCGACCCAGAAGGGAAAAAGGCGGGGGAAGTGGTTGAGCACTGCTCTCCCATGCCCACATCCATGGTGCCCTTGAGCAATGTCAAATAAATGCTTCAGTATTTTGGCATTCAACGGCGCATTTGAAGGAGGTTGCTTGCGAGACCGTATGGAATAGTCATTCTTAAACCATGCTTTACTAAAACCTAGCATAGCCTTCACGCATTTGCACTCGTCTATTATTTGGCAAAGTGAAACTAACTTCACCAAAGAGTCAGTCAACGTCAAGACAGTTATATGCAGTTACTTTCACTATTGACTGACAATGGGTTACCATCGAAAACATAGGTTGGAAAAAGCAACACTTACCCTAATGTTGCTCAAATGACTGAATAAAACAACATTTATCCTGCAGAGGAGTTTTTTATATCTCGTGACAGTGCGTCTTCAGCTGTGCTCCATACGTGTCTCTCGCCTCTCCCCTAATCACTTTTAACTGTCATTACCAATTTGCAAATGATGGTGAATAACTACTCATCATGAGATGTACAGTATTTCGTAATATCTTTATTCTAAATATGTTTACCATTGTAATCGTGCAATTTGTAATGCTTTGCATGGACGTGCGCTGGTGTGCGTTCATGAATGATAGAAGGATGGTGCGTGCACCTGCCAATATGACTGTTGACATGCGCTCTTAAAATAGCATTTGAACAACTCGCCATTGACTTCTGACCAGGTTTAGGTGGTGTATGATAGCGATTTTTAGACAACGCGCCAGGTCCCTCCCTAGGTTGTTAATTGCCACACCCCTGGGCGCAATGCTTAAAAAATAAAGGTGCAAAATAACGAATTCAACTTCGCGCCGGTGAATAACGAACTTTACGCCATGCGCTGATGACCCAAAATACAGCCCTAAGTGTAAGGTGCCAATCTTAGCGGTTTTAAGTCAGTCGGAGTCAGTCCTTTTCTAGTTTTGCCGTTACGACAATATCAAACATGTTTGATATTATCACAAGTCTTTCTAGTCGTGGCTCATTGCAAATAGTGACGTGAACTATAAAAACCAATAGTGACCTCTCTCCAACACCAAACAGGAAGGGGCAAAGTAGGCGACAGCTGTAGCCTATATGATTATTTGTTATTCTTATAATATTTGTTATTTCTAATATTTGTAATCTCTAATATTTGTAATTTCTTATACATATTTAGTCGGCTCTTCCACGTGACAGAACAACTCTATATCGATTAGGGATGTCACGCATGGAGCAATGCTGCAGAAACACGAAAATATGGAGTTTGGAGTTTAGTAGGCTGGGCAATTCCATGGAAAATTGACTTTTTGTCACATCCATAACGCCAGTGAAATGCCTTGGCATTTGTATGATGTGAATGATAACATTCATTGTTTGTGCATTTTTTCTCATGTACATTCTTCAGCCAAAAATAGCAAATGCTCAAATTTCATGTAATCATTCACATCATACCATACCATCACATTTTATTGGCGTTATGGATGTTACAAAAAACGTAATTTTCCATGGAATTGTTCAGTTCAGTTCAGTTCACTTTATTGTCCCAAAGGGAAACTTGTCTCGCAGTCAGGTACACATAAATAGCACAAGATACACAAAGACACAAGATGGGGTAAAAGACACAGGTTAATATAAGTTAAGAAGGTTAAGAAAGAAAATAAGAAAGAAAGAAACTGTCTTATCAATCTACGTTCCTGACAGATGCTCATCAGAATCGTTTCTGTGCAATTAAGCAAAATTGTGCAAATTTAGCAGGCGTATTGCACTAGGAATAAAAGAGTTTTTTGTCCTATTGGACTTATAAAATGGGACTCTTAGTCTCCGGCCTGAGGGAAGAGTTTCAAATGAACAGTGAAGGGGATGATTTTTACAGTCCAGAATAGAACTTGCCTTCTGGATGACCTGCTTCTCATAAATGGTCTGCAAGGACAACTGTGGATAGCCAATCAACTTCCCAGCCACCTTCAAAATGTGGCTAAGATTGTTTTTGTCCCTAAGACTGATGCCTCCATACCAGGCAATAAAAGAAAAAGTGAGAACAGATTCTATAAAAGATTTGTAAAATAAAGACAGCATAACCTTATCCACATTAAACAAATTAAGCTTCCTAAGGAAGTATAACCGTTGTTGTCCCTTCTTGCAAATAGCCTCGGTATTTACATCAAATTTGAGCTTGTTGTCTAACATTGTACCGAGATATTTATACTGGTCAACCATCTCTATGCAGCTTCCATTTCAGTCAGTGGTGGAGAACAGGATTGGTTTCTTCTAAAATCAATGACCATATCTTTTGTCTTTGAGATGTTTAACTGAAGAAAAGACTTGTCACACCAACTGACAAACTCATCAACCACTGGCCCATGCTGGGATTCATGTTTATGCAGTAAACTCACAATGACTGTGTCATCAGCAAATTTAAGGATATGCCTATTTATATGCTGACTTCTACAGTCATTTGTGTAGAGGATGTACAGCAGAGAGGAAAGTACACAACCCTGAGGAGAGTGTAGAGGATGTACAGCAGAGGGGAACGTACACAACCCTGAGGAGAGTGTAGAGGATGTACAGCAGAGGGGAAAGTGCACAACCCTGAGGAGAGCCAGTGGAAGAGATGCACCTTTCTGAAAGACAACTATTGACCTTTACTCTCTGTGATCTGTTAACCATTGACCTTTACTCTCTGTGATCTGTTGACCATTGACCTTTACTCTCTGTGATCTGTTGGTTAAAAAATCCATAATCCAGCCCACAAGATTATTCTCAAGATTAAATTCTGATACTATTTTTTTTTTTAACTAAAACATGTGGCTGGATAGTATTAAAAGCAGAAGAAAAGTCCAGAAACAAGAGCCTGGACCTTCCAGATGACTGTACAGGAGGTTAAGTAGTGTAATTTGGGCATCCTCTACCCCCCTATTAGCCCTATATGCAAACTGCATAGGATCCAAGGCCTCACCCACCCTTAACAACAACAACCATTTCACTATCTTTTCAAATGACTTCATGACCAGTGAGGTCCGTGCCACTGGTCTGAAGTCATTTAAAGTCTTTTTAGTGTTGCCTTTTGGCACTGGGACTATAGTAGATTCCTTCCATATCTTTGGAACCCTCCTCTGTTTTAAGGACATTCTAAAAATATCAGTGAACACCCCACAGAGCTGTTCTGAACAGCACTTTAGCAATCTCCCAGTAATCCCATCTGGTCCTGGACTTTTATTGACCTTATTTCTTTTAAGTACTGACCTTACGTCTTCCTGTGTAATTAAAAATGTACATGTAGTGGACTTTACCAGCGATTGCTCATCGGTTAATTTTTGAAGTTCATCTGAGAAGTCATGAATGTCAAAACGTGAATAAAAAGTGTTTAATGCTTCAGAAATATCTCTATCACTCTCATAGGCTGGGATATGGACTGGTTTGTTTTGTGTTCTATGCAGGCCTGTCATTCTCTTGACACCTTCCCATGCTGCCTTTAAGTTATTGCTGCCCAGTCTATCCTCTATCTTACTTTTATATTGTAGTTTAGCTTTCTTGATTTCTGATCTGACCTCTTTTATTGCCTCTCTTTTTTCACCCTCATCCCCTTTGTGAAAAGCGCTATGTTTTTTCCTTAACACTTGTTTCATGGATTGAGTGACCCATGGCTTGTTATTCGCATACACTTTTACATGCTTTTTTGGAATAGCAGTATCATCACAGAAAGAGACATAACAGCATACAGTGTCAGCCAGTTCATCAATATTTGAAGCAGAGTCCGTGAAAACAGTCCAATCTGTGCAATCAAAACAGCCCTGTAATTGGGAAACAGACTCATCATTCCAGACCTTGATCTCTCTGGTTTCTCTCTCTGGAATTGCCCGGCTATCATTTCAGTTCCTGTTTATCTATTGCACGATGGGTAATAATTTAAAGGAATCTAGTTGCAGTCTTGTAAATAGTGACCCTGCAAGATCCCTAGTCATTGCAAAATCATAGTCTGTGACTTAAAACTCTACTACTTGTCTTTAGATGTGAGAGGGTCTGAGACTGTAGTCTTTCAAAAATCTTTTCCAAATCTTAGCAAATCTTTCCAAAGTCTGTCAGTGTAAGGAGGGCTTAACACACAGGGGCGCAACTACCCATTTTCTGAGGTATGCAATAACAACATTGGCGCCCCCCCCCCCCCTTAAAAAAAAAAAAAAATAGGCTACTGTTTTAGTTAGGCTATGGTTGTGATTAATCTTACATTTAGATGATAAAAAAATGTAACACAAATAACTAAAGTTTAACAAAGGCCAATAATATTCCTTATTAGTATGAAGTTTTGATAATTGATGCATTGTATAAGTATATATACTCTTTTGATCCCGTGAGGGAAATTTGGATTTGCATTTATCCCAATCCGTGAATTAGTGAAACACACTCAGCACACAGTGAACACACAGTGTGAAGCACACACTAATCCCAGCGCAGTGAGCTGCCTGCATCAACAGTGGCGCTCGGGGAGCAGTGAGGGGTTAGGTGCCTTGCTCAAGGGCACTTCAGCCGTGCCTACTGGTTGGGGTTCGAACCGGCAACCCTCCGGTTACAAGTCCGAAGCGCTAACCAGTAGGCCACCGCCCCTTAAATGCCCCTTAAACTTGTCACCTTAAGGGGCGCTGAGTCTAAATAATATAAAAGTGTTTTACTTTTACCTTTGTGGTTACTCATTAATTCTGTGATTTATGTTGTATTTAATATGCCATTTAAAGCGATGGTTCGGAGTAATTTCACTCCAGGGTCCTTTTGCACCATGACCCCGAGCCAAACACCCTCCCAGAACCTGTTTTCCCTTGGTCGAACCCTGGTCGAGTAGCGCTGTCAGAAACGAATGACTTTCTGCAGGCATAATGGAACCATCTTAGTATCTCGTAAATTACCCCACTAATAATGCCCCGAATGGTACAAAACTTCTACAGTAGTATAACTATGTTCTTTACTCATAAAACGAGGCATTGAAAAGTTTGTAAGTACACCAGGAGTTTATTTAAATAACACTTGCCTGATGGATGCTACTATCTGCTACCATCTACCGCTGCGTCGACGTTACTTCCGTGATTTGGGAAAAGCCCGTAAAAGTCCTGGCAGGAAGCATGCATAAGGATGTAGATCCAGGAATGCACTAATATTTTGTTCGTAGTACCAGTTTGCAACAATTATTAGTTAACACTAAGTTGTAAACACTTCGGAAAAAAAAAATATTAAAAAACTTTGATGTAATCGCTTCCTGCCAGGACTTTTACAGGCTTTTCCCAAATCATGGAAGTAACGTTTAAACCCATTTAAACTGAAAGTTGGTTAATATAGATTGATTGCATCCTTTTGATATTGGCATGCATTCAGATTTTTGCCAATTTCTTTTATAGGCTGACAGTTTTGAGAAAGCCTCTATTGTGGCTAGCATGTTAGGGATTGATATTAGAGGATCCTCAATAATCAATAAAATGTCATCCGCATAGAGGAACCTTTTGTGTTCCTCCTCCCCATGTAAAATCTAATGGCAGTGGCCAAGGGTTCCAGAAACAATGTAAATAGACCGGTTTCAGGTCCCTAACAACCGTAGTCAAGAACGAACTCGGAGGACAAGCACTAGTTCTTTACACTGACAGCGCATAGAAAACAAGCTGGCTGAACGTGATATGAGATGAAGAATAAAAACATATTGCCGAAATATTTCGGTGTAGCCGAGTCTGGATTGTTTTCATCTAGAGGTGTAGCGAATTTACCTATGAAAAAGCAATGGATTTTACGGAAGGTAGGCTAAACATCCCTGCTGAAAAAAACAGCTAGAAACCAGCTTATGCTGGTAGCTGGTTTTAGCTGGTCTTAGCTGGTTTTTGCTGGTTTTCTTCCAGCTCTTGCTGGTGTAGCTGGTTGGACCACCAGCTGGATATGCTGGTGTGACCATCTGAGGAAGCTGGTCATGCTGGTTTGACCAGCCTGTCGTGTGAGATGCAGCTGGTGCAAGATGGTCATGCTGGTGACCAGCCTGCCAAGCTTGACATTGTTGGTGTAAGCTGGTCATGCTGGTTTGACCAACATAAGCTGGCACGGCCAGTTAAACCAGCAGTGTAGACCAGCAACACCAGCTAAAATGACCAGCTTGAGGTGGTACGACAAGCAAAACCATCTGAATTACCATCGTTAGGTTGGTAAACCAGCTGAAGGTATGTTTTCACAAGATTTCTGCTGGTCTAGCTGGTCAACCATCATAGGGTGGTCAAACAAGCTGGTCAACAAGCTGGTCAACCAGCAAACCACCTTTAGCTGGTCAGGCTAGTTTTTTCAGCAGGGATGTGACCAGTCACTGTAAAGTTAGGTTAGGCTTAAGCTAATGTTAACGTTAGGGCTTCGACTGCACAAACAATTAGTTTAGATTTAGTCAGAACATTACCTACTGAAAGGGTACATAATGACAGGGGTGTACATTTCCCCCTGAGGTCAGAGGATAATTACTTTGATAAAGTAGCCTATGCTGGCCACACATTGAACGATTGACTGAAATAACGTTACAATGCACAAAATGCATTGTGCTGGATGTTAGCTGACAGGACAGGAGCCTATGACGGATTAGCTATAGGCTACCTTATATTAGGCCTATGCAATAACGTTACTTGCAAGCCCATGTCTTCTTTCTTAAAACAAACAACTCAAATGGAGTGTCAACTTTAACTTTAGGCTACCCTATATTGTCATTTGCGTAAAATGTAGAAGGCTAACGTTAGCCTCCGTTCTCATGGATCATAAGTCTCTCATTAAAATGATATGCTGAGGAATATGATAAAACACTTTGTTAACGTCACTACCCTATGTTATTTAGCCTACATGACTTGAGTTTTTCCTCTTGAGCATGAAGATAACATTTGTGGCATAACTTCGTAGTTTCATAATGCATGCTTCGTATCCAAATGTCTAGCACCTAGGCCTGCCTACTTTATTGGCGTTTTAATTTTTTTTAGCTTTGAACGGACACATCACAAAAAAATTAAATGTCTCCTGTACCACACAGGGGAATTTCCGTCTGCTTTTCTCTGCCAAAAGTTAACCATTTTCAAGCACCTTGCGTCTTTCTTTCAATGTATTGCTATACGGCTCTGGGTTTGCTTATCCTCCGAGAATATATTACATTCACCCATCTGACAAAACTCTCTGCACATCCAAATTTACGGAGAGTGTAATGCAGGAAGCTCCATTCCACTCTATCGAATGCCTTTTGGACGTCCAAAGATATGTCTGCTATAGGCGTATTTTTATTCTGATTAATCTGCATGAGGTGAAGTAAACGTCTAACGTTATCTGAAGATGATCTGCCAGGGAGCAGATCCAATCAGTGTCCTATAGGCCAAAGTATGGGTGAAGGATGAGACAGGATGGCAGCCATTCTAAACCACTCTTCCAGAGGCCTCCCAAAGCTGTTATGAACTGATTCATTGTGGCTGCGTTGCAGGAGCAAAAAGGCTGCCCTCAAGTGCACTGATCTTTGCACTTGCTCAGAAGACTGTTAGCCCGGACATGCACAGCCAATAGAGACATGAGACAAAAGTGTTAAAGTTTAAAGGTTCCATTTGATACTGTCATAATGAACTCAAGCAACCAGTTTCAATGGCAGTTAATGTAAGTTTTAGATCTTCACAGTAGAATTCTGGAATGACTTGTACAAATATTTTACTCCTCAAAATTGTGTATATTAGCCTATACAGCAAATATCTAGCCCCAGAGGTCAGATCTGAAGTGGCTCCACGTCTGAAATTAAACCTTAGGGGGTTAAGATTATATGGTGAAACTTTCATGCTTTAGTCATAAAATGCACAATTGTTTTGCTTAGTGCTGGGCGGTATGACCAAAAATTTATATCACGGTATTTTTGTAAATTCTTACGGTTTCACGGTATATGACGGTATTTTTTTTCCATGCATAATCCGATGTTCACAGCATTTTCTACAGGTTGAGAGAGGAATTGCTGCAGTACATTGACTAAAGATGGTCTATTTTACTGTCATGATGTAGAATAACTCCACACTAGTGGTAATGCAGTTTTGCATGGCCCCAGAAAATGATGCTGTTTACAAAGAGCCACTCATGATTCTAATGAAGAATCTAATCAGAATGCAAAGACAATTGAAGTCAAAATACAGAACTTTTACTGTGCAAATTTCACAAACATCTTGTAGCCTATAAAACCAATACAAAAAGTAGTGCAACTTTATACTTTTTTGAAAATTATACAATTTCAAATGAAACCTCTCTGCTAATATGCTTACTCTGTCAAATAGGCCTATCAGAAACATGCCTTATTGTTATTGTGTGGTTTACATGACATTATTGGTAGGCTAACGTTAACTTCATGTGGATGTGGATGTCTTGTTAGCCTGCCATGAGCTTCGGTTTGGTTCGCTAGGCAAAACATTAACAAAAAAGTTCGTTTTGGTGCATTGATGACAGTCAGGATCATTTCTAGTATTGCTCAGTGCATGTCTATAACATGCTTTACTTGCTACCTGGATAATTACAGCGAATATTCTTAAGGTGAGATGAATGATAAGCTCATTAAACCTCACTGTGTTCGGTGGGTTGCTAACTAATGACATCACCTACTAGCCAGCTAGTTACAGCTGTTGAACAATCTCAATAGAATTTTCGTGACGGTAAATCCCTTTCAATGCAGTATCCCTTAACGTTATTCCTTAACTGAAGAAACAATTTAAGGTATTCTGTGCAACACCCTTAAATAAACCCCTTATCTAAGGAGAAATTAAGCCTTAAGGGTCATACTAAACACAAAACTTCAGGTGTTTTGTGTTTACCCTCACTATGCCTCGCAGTGGCACCATGCGTGCGTGTGAAAAAAGTCCCGTCTGAAACACTGTCGCGCGGCGCAGCGTTCCAAACGTTGTGTAGCCTAATCAAATACACCGGTATGGCGGTATATTAAAAATTCATATCATAACGAAAATATACACCGGTATACGGTGTGAACCGGTATACCGCCCAGCACTAGTTTTGCTTATCAGCCTAACTATTAACGATTGTTGTTGCCACATAGAAGCATTGCATAGAAGACGGCGGGCTAAATTGCTATTAAATCCGCTTAGCATCGCGACCATGCTGCGCAAATATGTTCAAAACTGCTGCATTCATGTTAACTCTGCTAAGGTCTTATCACAACATAGTGCATTGAGGAGACTAAACTAAGTTAAGTTATGCAATCAAGCCGTATCTCAAAGCTAACATTATAATTCTGGATGTCGAGTTTAGCATGCTTTCTTACAGCTGCTTGTCAATTTCGACTAGGTTACTCATGCAGGGCTCATTTTATTGACTCTGACACTGAATGTTTGCAAAATCCCAATGCAAATGGAGAAGTGTTTTTCAAGACTCAAAAGTGCTTGTCCCAAGGAGATGTATGAACCTTGAATTACATCCACACAGCAGTCTTTTAACTGTGTTAAAATGGCAAGGGTTCCCTCACAAACGTCTTAAAGTGACAGGCACTCAATTAGACCTATACACTACCCCCCCCCTCCCATTTTTATTTAAAAGTAAATAACCAAATTTTGCTCTGACATGATCACCTGAGAGTACCTGAGCCGGGGTGGGGATATCCTTTTCAATTTCAGTGATTTAGTGATTTTAGTGCCACCTGTGGTTACTCTATACAAAAAATATTGATCTCAACGGTGCATTTTGCCCATTTTCAGGGTGGGAAATAAAAAAGAAAGACTTGCATAAGACAGGTGAAATTGGTGTTTTAAAAAGAAGGGATCATGGAGAATAAAGAAAAACATATATAAAAGAATCTTTGTACATTCCCACAAGGTCTTAGGGTGCTCTGAAAATGAGATCCAAAATGATTTTTCAGACTTGTGAGGTCTGCTGTTCAGACCCTGATGGAATTTATTTTCTGTTCATTGTTTTTTGTGAGAGTGCTTCTACTTATCTCAATAAGGAAAATAAATGAAGAGTCTTTGTTAAAGGTTGTATCAGCGATTTCAGGCACAAAAAGGCCCAAACATAAATGATCACATTCATTTAATATTTCCTTATGGTCCGCTAGCTGCCTGCCCCATAAGCAGGGTGTCAAAAACACGTCTCTATAGGCAGCCTAGGCTCCGAGATCTGTACACAAAAACAATAGTATACCAATACAGGGGTTGGCAACCACTCAAAAGCAAAATAAAGTGTTTCAACCAATAACCGACGAGATGTGCGTTTAGGAGTTTCAATTGCACAGGAGGAAGGGGGAGGGAGTAGCGAGCTAGCTCTCTGTTTTGTTTGAACATTAACCCTTTAGGCGCCAGAGGTTTTTTTCCGAAACGATCAATTTTGACATCTTCATTTCAAAAGGCTATATCTTAAAAGCGATAAGAGATAGAGACTTTCTGTAAATTAGAGAAATATTAAGGATGACCCAAAGTTTATGTAGAGATTAAATGTTTATATCTCATTTGCATATTATGACATCATATGGTGGCGGCCATCTTGGATTATAGAATTTTCATGAAAAGTCACATGTTTAAATGATAAAATGCACCACTTCTTTCCCCCAAAAATGTCCCTCACCTTCTGTATGCTATATTGCACAATACTGAATGCTCAGGTAAATAGTAAGTAGTGAACAAACTGTGTAAATCATTACTAATAAATGGCAGAAACAAACCAAATGCATGTAGCGGTAGACTGGCCTTTTGCTGTAGAGATTTTCCATTTACTACATACAGTAGGCACTCTGATTCCATGTATGGGGCACATATATATTATTCAGATGACACACAAACACAAGTAGACAAGACCTGTTTAGTTCAAAAGCTAATTTGCCATGGCAAGGCACAGATCAGGAGTGAGATGACGACACAAGACAAGAGACAATGTTAGTATTTTTTTTCTTTTTGTTGTTTTTGTTGATGTTTTTTTGTTTTTTTTCTTAGCTGACAAAGACACACACATCACAAGGACATGAACACACAAAAAGGAACACATAGTGTATGTCCTAAATGATCAGGGAAATAGATAGCAAATCAACAGTGTAAATCATTACTAATAAATGGCTGACATTTTTTTTTTATGTAGCAGGCCTTTTGCTGTAGAGATAATGACTCCCTATCCCTATCCATACAGGGCCGGCATTCCCATCATCTTGTGATAGACTATGCATGACCTAATGTGTGTGTGTGGGAGAGGGAGAGGGAGAGAGCGTGTCACCACCTCCACCATGCGAGCAGCATGGCCAGATCTGCCTTGCGCGTGCCGAGTGGAGAGAATTTGCGCAGCTCGGACTAGGCCTACTGTCATTCTCATTGCGACTCCCCACACTGCCACTACGTTCCCCCCTAACTGTCCTATGAGCACTTCGACCTCGTCTAACATACCCAGTGGCATTAGACAAAGGCTCCACCATGTTACTGTCGCCGCGATTGTGGAGAGGCACACGTTCGGAAGACAGAAGCTAGCGCAGCGCTATGGACATTAGTCTACCTCCAGCCTTGTTCGCCACACCACTAACACCCTGCTAACTTCCCGATGAACACTCCGAACCCGTGAAACATTATTCCCACCAGTGACATTGGGCAAACGATTCAACGTTTGTGCTTGGTGTAAGCTAAACTATGGAGTAAACTCTCACTTTGTCCAGCTGCATCATTGCAAGGCAGGGACGCATCTGAAGCCTCACTAAACGAATCACCGTCATTTTCTGAAGGCAGATATTCCCCTTCAGCATCAGGGTCCGCGAATAGAAGACCCAACACTTCATTTCAGGTAAACTTTTTTGATGCCATTAGACGATAATCTAATGCAAATACTCGCTGACGTTGACAATATCGCTCTGACAAAGTGGCTCACACGCACACTAGCTCCGGTATTGCACGCACTGATTCAATGAGCTGTAGCTCAAAAGTTTAGTTTAAAGCGTGACCTTTTTCGGACTCGGGGATGACGTATGACATGTCTGCCATCTAGTGGAGTGGAAGTCGAACGAAATATTACACCCTATTTGACTAAATCGGCCGTTTTATTCAGTACCGCATCTTGTCGAGTAAACTCGACAGTGGCGCCTAGAGGGTTAACAAGTGACCTATCGCCGCTATTGCTGATACAACAAGTACAAATATGTCTTGTGAAGGCCTAAACAGAGCCCACCCAAAAACTCTATAATACAATTTTGATCAACTTTGAGGGACAGCTATGACCATGCAGGATCATCCAGACCAAACGTGACGGTTTTGCTACATACCATTCCTATTTACGTACCAGCATGTATTTCAGCCTTCTACATGGTTTAGTTCCTGTGCTATGGGCTTGTGAACTTTGACAAAAAAAAAAGAGGCCGAACAAAATCAACACCCCCCTCCCCCTGTAAAACTGGCTGTATCTTGGAAAGTATTGGGGGTGTCACCAACGGGAAAATGTATTAAATATTGTTATATAAATGTAGCCTGACGTAGTCATACTCAATTCTAGTCAGAATATGAGTCTGATACTGCTCCATTGGGACATAATTATGGGGCATGTTTCAACCGATACAGGGGGGGAATGCCTCTGCACTTAATTGGATAGACCTAACCAATCAGAGCAACGAAATAGCTTACCGTGAGGTGTAGGAAGAAATAGGGCTGGGAAGGTAACCGCAATCACGTGACCCCTACCGCGGGTCTGAGCTCCTCACCGTCATCACCGCAAAGAAAAAAAATCTGTGAAACATTTGGACGTTTTCAACCATGAAATGCACAATTCCGATTTGAAAACGTAGCAGAATCTCAGAGATAATCACGTTATGCAGTCAGCTTAGACGTCTGCAGCGTAGCTAGCGAAGCGGTCATACAAGGGATTGGTAGAGTTTTTTTTTTTTTTTTCCCCGTCATATATACATTTATATCCCGCCCATAATCACTCATTTGTGATTTGCACCCCCCCCGGTAAAAAATGAAAATGCAATATCATTCTGCTTTAATCGCCCCTCTCTTCAGTTAAGATGTTCAGAACTGCACCAAATTTTATGTGTATGATTAACCTGGCATTCTCTGGGGGTATGCCAAGTTTCGTATAATTTCATCCATGGGGGGGGTCTAAAAAAAATTAAGTTAAGTGTACATTTAGTGACTGTACACTCATTGGCCTGTAGATGGCGGTGCACACATATACACACGCACACACACACAGGCACGCACATACTATCGGTATCGGCATTTAGAATGGCCGATACATAATTACAAATTCAGTAGGATTAAAGGAAAACCAAATATTCATCATCATCATCATCATCATCATGGCTGCATTTCCAGTATTGGCGATACGTAGTCGTTTGTCCACCAGATGGCGCATCGTTGCAGTGAGACGTAATTTTGTTGGAAGTTAATCTAAAGTGGGTTGGAAAAACAATGGACGCTTCCTGCAAGGACTGTAGTTTACCGCAGAGAACGTCTAATAAGGATAGGACGATTTTCACATGAAATGTAATTCCCATTTCTTCTTGAAGCCGAAATAAATCTGAGAATGTTTATCGGACATGCTTGGTTTTTACTGCAAGTAAGTTAATCTTATAATATCAATAACTATAGGACCTAGGTACAATAAGGGCCCGTCCCATTTCTCCCCCCTTAACACTTCCACTTGGTTTTGATTGCCCTCAACATTAAAGCCCCCTCGACAAGGGAAGTGGAGGTGAAGATCTTTCCCTATGAATTGGCACACCACTATATGCAAATTCGCGTAGCGAACGTGCTCACCTACGTCACTTGCAGCGCCGACGTGTCTACCGGTAGTAGCCTGCTACTATTTTCATTCAGGAACATACCCGTTCCAGCGGTCATTGTTGTGTGGGCTGTGCTGGTTTATCTACGTCTGGTTAATCAACAAAAATATTTGTGTTCATATGAACGCCAGAACACACACCTTAAATATTGACGAATCTACCCAGATCATATATATAATGTTATTTGATGGGCAGACTCTCTCAAAGCACTCAGCAGATATCATGAACATCGTCAGATAGCTTGAGATATTTTCTAACATTAGTGTTCAAATGTCAACAGTCCATCAGATGTGCATCAAACTAACATATTCCAACATATTTCGAAATTTTAATATGCTTCTTTGTGAAAATATATTTAAAAATTGGCCAGCTCGCTGAGCTCACACGCTATCCTGGGTAATTTCATCTCCCACTTCGTTTTAAGCCTGCATCGGTCCTGGCTATATTTTGAGGGTTGATTTTAAGGGGAAAATAGCACTTCCCCTTGCTCCCTAAAGTAATGGGACACCCTAGCCCTACACGTGCACGCGCAAAAACGAGGGTTAGGGCAAAAATCTAGGGGTAGGAGAGGTATTGGGACGGGCCCTAATGTTACCGTTAGCATTGGTTAAGTGATGGAGGCCAATTTGATTGCATTTGTAGAAAACTATCAATGCAGTTATACCAAGCAAATTGATAGCAGCACTAATTGTATCTTTGGACTGTCATCTCATTTGCTTATGACCATAACCTAGGCTATTAACAGGAGCTAAGTGAGTTAGCCACAACACGTTCGCTACGTGATGGTTTTTTAATGGTAAATATAGGTTACCTGAAAGATAATGCATCCTAAACACCGGGCTGGGACATTTCTGCTCAAAGTCTCAAAAAGCATCTGAGTCAACGTTCATTCCCAAACACCCATATACTGTAGGCTACTTCAATCCTCTATTTTCAAAGGTGATTCAAGTAAGGAAGAGCATGGCTCAAAGTAAAGTAACTAGGACTGTAGATTTATTAACGCACCCGTGATGATCTACATCTCCATTTAAACCAAATGTTTTAGAGCGCACGTTGAGAGATATATCCAGGGAAGGGCTGTACCTACACATATTTGTTGCACGTGCTACAAAAATCATTCTTTGCGATGGATGATTTAGTACCAACGCACCGGTCCGATACAGTTTTGCCTATGGCTATACCGTGAGACAGAGATGCTTTTCGTTTGTTTGAAGTGCGTGTTTAGGGTGTGAGAGGGGAGTCGATGTGCTTTGATTCCAGCTTGGTAGTTGTAGTCTATGCGATTAAAAAACACGTGTGTGTGTGAAGTATCCAAACAATGATAACGCTTTCATTAGGGCTGCTTTAGCCACAGACTTTGGGCTACTGTACAGTGGGTTGGGTTCCATTTAGAAGTGCCCACTTCATTCGCGCTTTCCGTGATTAACACAGTTGCGTGAAATGTATTATACTGATATGCAAAACTATTAACTTTTCGCCTAGAGGTGGCAGCTTAAGTCCGCTTGATACTGTAAGCCAAAGGTTCCCAAAGGGGATTTTATTTGGGTCGCCAGCATTGCCTAGTGATCATTTATGTTGTGTAATAGGCCTAGCATAGGGCCTACCTTATATAGCTATATAGTTTGTTAACTCATTGAGTGCCTTTTCCTTCCCATGCGTTGAGTGCCAAAAACTTAATATTACGTTTTTAGCTTTTTTTTTAATTACGAAACTAGACACTTAAACACACCTTATATGTGATTTTGGGAACTCTGTGATTAATGGAAATGAAATATATGACGATCGAAAACTCATGAAAACGCACAATCTGGACATTTTATCTGGATATTTTATCATAACCAGGCCATTTTCGTGGGTCTATCACTAGGTGGCAGTCTCGCCAGGTCTCGCTGATCACTTCCCGGAAAGTTTACACAAGTAAGTAACAGGCAACACTTCATATTTCATGAAAGACGTTATATCTCCATTTCTAGAAAAAAACAGCGATTTTGATGAAAACTAGCCACTGTTTAGCTTGGGATTTCTCAGGAACAGAGGCATGTAGAAATACACGGTTTGCACCCACCGAGAGCTTAAAGTCTCACCTTTTTAAACGAGCCATTGTATGTGTTCATAGCTATAACACAGAATATGCTGTGGCTGTACAAAAATCATCAACAATGGTCTAGATTGCTGGCACTCTAGGACAAAGCTCCCGAAAACAGCTTGGCATTCAATGAGTTAACAGTCACGGTTTTGTCATAACTCCTCTATGCATTTTTAAATTTAGAATAGCTCTGAAACCGGGGGGCGAACACGTCGCGGGGGGGGGGGCGCCAGTGCGTGGATATCTCAATTGCAAAATTAAACAATATTTCTATCGGGTGCCTATGGACTAGGCTGGGTGAACTCAGCCTGATCTGCCGGCGATTTCTTTTTCGATTTCTTAAAAGATTAAGCTTGGTCTGGCGAAAGCCAGACTAACCATGGACCTCATAGTTGCAAAATGCAAGGGAACATGAATCAGCTTATTATTTGCACGAACAATAACGGACGGTAGCTCTTCAACTTGGCCCGTTAAAATGTGTATGAACAGTCTAGCAGCGCATTTCATGAAGGCCCTTTTGGACATGTCAGTTATTTGCACCACTGGGTAAAACTGCATTTTGTTTTAGACTACTGGTATTTAATTTGTGCATTGACAATAAAGCTGAATATCATATGAACTAGATGACTAAACTTATTAGCATATGTAGAAGAAGAAACATTCACAAAAATCCATGACATGACCGCTCTTCTTGATAGCTGTTGAAAACTGCATGGAACTGACAGGGATTGTTTTGTTTAATAATAAATAAATAAATAAGTTATGCTGCTACCTTCTGCTTTTCCCAAACAATGTAGCCTACAGGTGTACCTTTCATCAGTCCAGTTGCAATGGATGAACTGTGATGAACTGCCCTACTTGTGATTGTTTAGAAATGTTAAAGGTTTTATAACAATGCTACAACTTTTTTGGCTATTCTACAATCTATTCACCTTTGCAGCGCCAGTAGGCTACTTTCTGTGCAGCCGCGCACACACAAACAAGCATACACAAAAGTGTCAAGAGTGGGGGATGGAGTAAAAGATGGAGACAAATTGATTAGTGTGATTTATTTTCGCAAAACGGGTGTACAGGACTGAGCGGCGGTCGTATTTTGTACCGCTATGCGGTACATCTAGTTTCAGTTAAAATTGAGATTGTTGAGATTGTGGTAGCTACCTAAAAAATCTTTTTGAATTGAATGACTGGTGTGTATTTTGTAATATTGCAGTGTTTCAGTTTGAATATTTGATATTGGCAGCTGCCTGACTGCTGTGTAAAATTGCTACAGGGATGTAATAGACTCAGAGTGCAACAGTATTTGACTACACAGATTTTGTATCAGTTGAAACTTTTAAGAAGTCTTGCGTCAACAACTCCAGTCTCTCAAGAAGACGAAAAATAAAGAAATTAATAAACTGCACATACAACGGTGTCCTCTATCAGGTCCGCTTTGGCAGTGAGACAAGTTAATGACATAGTACGGTGGGCAGTGACATACAGATATGATGAGTGGGGTGAGGCTCTCCTGTCTGCAATTGAGTCTATAGCGGGGTCCTCTAACGCTTTGGCAATGAGATAGTCAACGATATGGCACAAAGATGTTACATTTTGACGTTTGACGAGTGTGTTATCGTCTTGTGTTCCCATTCAGAGAACTGAAGTTATCTACATAACATACATTTTGTTTTCCAGCTCAAATCAATCAACACCATGGCCTCATGTGGTGATGATACCAAAGAGACCGCAGCCCTGGGAAGACCATTCCAGCTCGGAATGCTGTATGACTGCCGGAAGGACACTCTTATTCCAGGTAGGACCTCATGGATGTGTTGACTATATTAGTTAATGTTAAGATGGATTAACCAATAGATACCAGGGATGCAAACACGGCGCTTTTCGGCGCCTCCCGCTTTTTTCACATCAGTTTGGGTGACTTGTGTGAATCGTGCAGATCCGAAGAGTTTTTTTTTAATGGGGGGGGGGGGGGGGGGTGTCTGATCATCAAGGATGCTTTCCGGCAAGCTTTTTTCACGTCATCTACCACAGGCTACAAGAGGAACCAGAGCGTTTCTCATATGGGCCTGCTGGTTAATTAATGTGTCTGAACTTCTGATAACCTCCACTCATCTTTGATCATGTAGCAAAGGAGCTGTAGTCTATCGTTCTAGCAGCTAAGAAAATATAGGCTCCGTTAGGAGGCAACTCTCTCAGTTTGCGCTCTTACCTCCGCAGTATAGCTACTTCAGGTGGAAGTTTCAACACGCAATACGCTGCCATCTGACTGATCATCCGGAACCGTACAATAATACAATTATTCCTGTCAGTGACCTAGGCCTAGTATTTAATGTTATGTGAGAATTGCATGAATACGGGTAAAAACAATCCCTTACTTCAACCACGGAATTGCGTGTGTCATTAATTAAAACGGTAGGAAAACTGAATGAAAGACGGCGCCGTCCATCAAAAAAAACAGCAGAGTCAAAACGTAGGACTACTTTGAGGTCCCAGACATTTAAAGGGACAGCGATCACTCAAGACATAGGCCTACACCATGATGAACGTGAAATGCTTTGAATAGCCTACTACAAAACACTGCATTTATATGACAACTGCGTATAGAACCATTCTAATCTAGCTAGCCTAATGGTAAATTAAGTATACAGCATTCACATATAAAGCATTCAATAGCCTGATGAAAACTTGTTCAGTCAGTTAAATTGCTCTCATAAAAGGAACAGCAGGCCTACAGAATATTCCAAATAGGCTAGTTTCCTTTCACTTCGACTGCAACATATGAGTTAAACCATGTTAAATTCAAAAGCATCTGGCAAGTGACAGGAGGTTTTAGGGGAGGAAAAGAGAAACAAGTGTGTTACCTGATTCCACAGTCAATGTTCAGTATTTAGCCTATAATTAAGCCTATAATATTTGGCATTTTTGAATCCATGAAAATTAATAAAAATCTATAATTTCATAAGAACAACAGACCCCAGTAACACATGGAATTGCTAAAAATTTTGAAGGATCGAAAATAATCAAATCATTGGCTTAAAGAATCAATATTGTATCGAATCGTGATGAAACTTGTGATTTACACCCCTATATGGCATCCTTACAATTAGGGAAGGTTTTTGGGAAGTATTTCTCATGCAAGCACTGTGCAACCATGCTGAGTAATGCAATGAAATCATTGTAATAGTTTGCAATTTTGCATTAGTAAAGCAGTCCACCGATGTGCATGTTTTCACTTACTGCTTTAGTTTCAATTGTGAAACAACAAGACCATAACAATGATAATGGTTTTATATATCCATAAAGATACATTTCTGGAACTATCTTAGACTGTTTTTTTTTATTTATTTTTTTTTAGGGGGGGGGGGGTTGGTTGGTCATGTTTCTCTCTTTTTTCACCTCACATGTGTTTGCATCACTGCCAAGGAACTGGGACAGTGTATTTTCATATAAAGAACATTTTTGTGTGAATAGGGTGAGCCCTGGATGGCAGAGGTGGTGGCAAAATGTAATTATATGATATTTCCTGCGGGGGCGTGGGCTTCGATAATCTCACTCCTTTTTGACCATACCTCTGTTTGCATCCCTGAGATACACAAACACACAGTTTAAAAAGTAGGTTGACATGTCCTTCAGAATTTGCAGTATGATTTTGAAATCAAAATGTTCTGATGCTAATCATTTACATTTATGAGTCTGTTGACTTTCTATTGCATAACTCATTTCCCAACAGGTATAACTTTGTGGGATCAAGAGCAGTTACAGAAGAATAAAAGTGTGCAACAACAAAACAATACTGAATTTAAGGTCACAACATCAGATTCAATAGAGGAGAAGTCAAATTCATTAAAGATCTCTGGCTCTCTGAAACTAAGTCTTTTGGGAGGACTGGTGGATGTGGGAGGATCAGCTAAATATTTCAAAGACACAAAGAAATCCAACAAACAAGCCCGTGTGACTCTTCAGTACAAAACAACCACAAAATTTGAAACGTTAACAATGTCTCACCTGGATCGTGAAAAGGTGTCTTATCCTAACGTGTTTGAAGATGACACTGCCACTCATGTCGTCACAGCCATCTTGTACGGAGCTGGTGCCTACTTTGTGTTTGACAGAGAATCATCATCAGAGGATAAGAAGGAACAAGTGGAGGGGGAGGCTAAACTCACCTTCAATAAACTGAAAAACCTCACAGTAGATGCTGAGGCATCTTTAAACATGGATGATACAGAAAAGACAGCAGTTGAAAAATTTAGCTGCACATTTCATGGAGACTATAAGTTAACCACCAACCCAACGTCCTTCAGGGATGCTGTGAGAGTTTACAAAGATCTTCCAAACATGCTGGGAGAGAATGGAGAACATGCTGTTCCACTCAGGGTGTGGCTGTACCCTCTGTGCAAGTTAGATTCAAGAGCTGCAAAACTGGTAAGAGACATCAGTAATGACCTGATCAGATTTTCATCTGACATCATAGAGAGTTTAACCCAGACAGAGATGAGATGCAGAGACATACTGAAAGACACTGCAGCAGCAGCATTTCCTGCCCTGGCAAAGAAGGTTCAGAATTTCATGCAGATGGGCCATCAGTACAAGCTTGAACTTATGCAGAAGCTCGGGTCAGTGCTTCCTTCAATCCGAGGGGGTGGGAAAGAGGAGAGTGCCCTTTCAGACGTTCTTAAGACACACGATAGTTCTCCATTCAACAGCAAAGACCTGGAACAGTGGCTCAAAAACAAGGAGAAGGAATTGGATATACTGAAATCTTATCTCAAGCAACTGGAGAAATTAGGTGCAAATATGGATGACAATTTGGAAGACCTCTTGTCTGATTTAAATGTGGAAAATGTAGTAAGCTTTTCATTCACCTCTGTAGATGGGCCTGATAGTTTGTTGGTGAAACTGTCAAATTATCTCAAACCATCAGGAATGTTGGACACTTCTGCAGAATCCTCTGATCAACAGGCTACCAACAGGGAGTGGCTCTCCACTGATATTAAACAAATGATGAGGAGAGAATTGAAACTGTTTGGAGAACTGAAGAGGATGAGCACCAGTGATGACACCAAATTCATAGTTGATATGAAATATGATGAGTCTCATCCTGGGGCGTGTATTTTCATATATGAAGATGGATGTGATGATGCAATCCGCTTTGTTCCTCCATCAAAACCTGCCACTCCAACCACTACTGATGTTTCACATGACAGCGTAACAGTTCAGATGTCTGGCCCAGACTCTGCCACTGTAGAGTACCGAGTAGAATACAGAGAGAAACAGAATCAGGAGACTGAATGGAAATCCCACCCAGTGCAGAGGAACCAAGAGGCAGTAACTCTGTCAGGACTGAAGCCAGAGACTGAGTATGAGATCAGAGCCACAGCTGTGGGCAAACTCGGCTATGCTGTCAGCAGTGATGTTTGCAGAGCTGTGACTCTCATAGTAGTCCATCTGCCAACACAGGTGAGTGATTACGTTTGTAATTAGAGATCTTGAATGGACCAAACACACACAATACGCTTTTTCATTTACTGTAAAATGTGTGGAATTGTTGAATAAAGACTTTTTTCTTGTTTTAACCCAGCAGACACAAGACACAAGATGCAAGAGGTCTCAGTTTCAAGCATCAGCTGTGTAAGTAAGAAAATCACAGATACAATAAAATGCTCCTCTTATTTGATTGGGTCACTGCACAAGGTATCATTACATCCCGGTTCAACGCTGGATGAAGGAGTAGAGTATACTGTACACATGAGATGTAAACCAGGGTGGAGAGAGAGATGTAAACCAGGGTGGAGAGAGAGATGTAAACCAGGGTGGAGAGAGAACGGCCAACTCCTTAGTGGAGCCAAACCAGGGCTGCATCTACAGTGCACCGAGAAAGTTTTCCATTTTTTTGTTTTAGACTCATCTTAAAATGGATTCAATTTTTTTTTCTCTAATCAATGTATTAACAATGCTCCCAATACTCCAAAATAAAGTAGGTGTTTGGAGTGTTTTATAAATTTCTAAAAAAAATAATAAGACTGCAATATCCCATTTACATATAGTTAAGAACTAAATTATTCATAGTCCTGAAAAATATTGATTTAAAGGGGAAATCTGGTGTAAAATGGATTTTGGATATACTTAAAGAAGAAGTTCAGTGTGATATTGACCTAAAGTGTGTTGAAACATGATATAGAGTGTGAACGTATGTCTCTTAGCCCATCTCGGCTTGTCCCCTGCACTCCGAAATCTGGTGCTAGTTAGCCGATGCTACCAACAGGTTTTCAAAGGGGGTGCCTCGGGCATCGGCCTAGCCATGCAAATAAATCAGTTTTACACCATTTACGAGGCTCAAAGTAGCTCCACACTTCATTGGTAGACTTTAGAGGGCCATGACATTTAAAACTATGAACTTTAGAACTTTGAAAAAGCACTGGTAGTTTATTTACAAGACGATTTATACAGACAGTATCTTCAGGAAGTTTACCGTTCGCCACCATCTTGAATTTAGTCACAATAAGTCGAGTGACGAGTATGAATAAACAGGTATGATAAGGGATCAGATTACAAAAATAATCCTGATGCATTTCCATGGAATTATTTTTCGTCTTGTAAATAAGCACTACCTTCAGAAACAGCCCTTGTTATAACCTCTCTGTACACTTTCAAAGTTTACAATACTTTGGTTTGTCTGTAGGGACCCTCTCCATGTTAGGATAATGCTATTTTGAGCCTGGTCAGTGGTTTGATAATAGGGATTTATTTTCACATGGCTACATGCCTGCTGCTACAGACTATAAACAATTTTGTTGCTAATACAAACAACGGTCTAGCTCAAATTAATATAATTTTGCTCCTGGAGAACTCTCAAATCTTTTTTTTAAACCCAGATAAACCCCTGTCAGTAGATCAGCTGTTAAAGCAAGACAAACAGCCTATATCTAGCCAGTACCAGGTACACAGATCATGAAAAAAGATGTGATTTTTTTAAAAAAGATGTGATTTTTTTTAACCCAGTCCATGTCAAACAGATCTCTGCAGATCAGCTGTAGATCATGTGAGTCATTAGTGTGCTCGCATAAATTCCAGGATTAAAGAGCAGAAAAGTCAGTTTTATTTATTTATATTTATATCATCAGTCTCACAGCAAATGTAGACAAACCTGACATTGAAGGACAGTTGTGCTCTAAAGAGTTGATTGATTTGCTCTTAATTAGCACTAGATCAGCTAACGCAACTTTAAATGACATGTTTTTTTTACTTACTCAGGATTCAGGACATCATCTCCAAAAGTGATCTCATCCGTTCAGGATGTCCAGTTGTCTACCGGCTGAAACCAAAAAAAGAGGAGATTGGAACTCTGACAAGGATGACTGTTGGTGAAAAAAATGTGGAAAAGATCAATAAAAGCATCTTACTTGTGGGTGAAACAGGAACAGGTAAATCTACTCTGATAAACGCTCTGGTCAACTACGCCATGGGAGTGAGGTGGGAGGATGAAATCTGGTTTCAGATCGTAGAGGACGAGAACAAAGATCAATCAGAAAGTCAGACATCAGATGTGATTGTGTACGAGATCTTTGGGTTTGAAGACAAAGTTTTGCCCTACTCTCTGACTCTTATTGATACTCCTGGATATGGAGACACCAGAGGGAACGGAAGAGATGCCATCGTAAGTCAACGATTATTTGACTTGTTTGGATCAGAGGATGGAGTTAAAGAACTCAATACTGTGGGCCTGGTGCTGAAGCAATCAGATAATCGACAGACTGACCGACTGATGTACATCTTTCAATCACTGATGTCTCTGTTTGGAAAAGACATGGAACAAAACATTGTAGCTCTTATCACACAATCGAATGGAAGAACCCCTACAAATGTCTTTCAAACTCTGAAAGCTGCAAATATTAAATGTGCCACAAATGAGAGTAATCAGCCGGTTCACTTCCTGTTTGATAACTACCAGCATGAAGACCGAACAGAGGAAACGGATGGCCATCAGGATAAAGTATCAGTGAGAGGAATGAATGAGTTCACAGCCTTTCTGGAAAAACAAAAACCTCAAAAAATGAATGAAACTGTGAAAGTTCTGAATGGACGCATTGAATTAATTGCATGCATCCAAAACATGCAAGACAGAATCATGCTGATTGAACTAAAACAGACAGAAGTGGAACAGACTCAGGAAGCTCTGAGGACATATGCACACGAGATGAAGAGGAACGAGACATTCACTGTAGAAGTTGATGAGGTCTACAAAGATAAAAAATCCCTCGGAAAAATCCCTAAATTGACCCGTATACTTGCAAAATCTTACTGCTGTACAGTTTGTGAAAGTAACTGTCACACTATCTGGTATAATTTATTGAAAATTTATGGCCTCAGTAGTACATGTCGAATGTGTCCGTGTCCTGAGTCAGATCATGTGAGCGAAAACTGGATCTATGTGGTCAAAACAAGGAAAGTTCAGAAGACCCAAGAAGAAATTAAAAAGAAGTATGAAGACAATAAATCACAAGCTGAGAACCAGATGAGCCTCCTGGAAAGTCTTGAAAAACAAATTAAAGACTTCACAGCAGAGAGGTCACAGTTGCTGGAAGAGGCCTACCGACATGTTGTCACACTGAATGATATCGCCTTGGATGCCAATTCACTGTCCAGTCATGTCCACTTGGACTTCCTGATTGAGAAGATGGAGGAGAAAGGAGACATAGAGAAGGTCCGGATACTGGAAGAGATGAGACGTCGACAGAATAAAAGAGTCCGGGCAGCACTGAAGTACTTGTTCCGTCAAATCCACAGCACCTCATAAAGCAATTAGGTAATTATGCACATCATGTCTTTGGGATTAGACCAATCTTTTTCTTTTTATTATAGGCTTGATGGTGTGGTACTCATGTCTTTATTATAGGCTTGATGGTGTGGTACTCATGTCTTTATTATAGGCCTGATGGTGTGGTACTCATGTCTTTATTATAGGCTTGATGGTGTGGTACTCATGTCTTTATTATAGGCCTGATGGTGTGGTACTCATGTCTTTATTATAGGCCTGATGGTGTGGTACTCATGTATTTATTATAGGCTTGATGGTGTGGTACTCATGTCTTTATTATAGGCCTGATGGTGTGATACTCATTGTTTTATTACAGGCCTGATGGTCTTCTATCCTGGAATCCGGCTGTTTCTATCTGTGGGTGGAATGCAGTATGCTGTGATGTCCAGAATGCTGTGATCTCTAAAGGGTTGACCACATGACCAAGCTTGGTATGAGTGAAGGGAAGCTGTTCACTTTGCTTTCATGGGATTCCAGACCCACAGCCATGTAAATCATTTAATGTCACCAAAAATGTGTCTACTCAATTAGAGTTGTAGTCTTTGGGAGCAGAGGAAACTGTTATATGTAATCATTACAGTGATTATTTGAACTTTATTTTAATCTTGTGTAAATTCAGTTTTGCTTTAAATCCAGTTTCCAGTATTTTATAGTTGTTGTAATCGAGCGGATTGGATATTTTTGTCTTATTGTTTTATTACACTGACTATTGTGGCTTTGTTTGAAGTTATATAAAGGAATTGTTAATTAACCTTTTTTCTTCTGCTGGAGAAGAAAAGGCTTTGCTTTAGTATTATATTTTGCTTTATTACTTTCATTATTGTGTTTATTTTAATTAGGAGGCTTTTACCTACTTTTCACAAAAATGTATCAGTTTAACGGAATAACTAGAAGTTATTGTTATTGTGCGAGAAGTCAAGAAGGTATTTTTAAATAATGATTAGTGATTGACATATAAGAGATTGTTTATTCAGTTGATCAAACTTTGTGAGCCTGTGATTAATCATTTGATGGTAGACATCTTGGATGGAGGAATCTAAGGGATCATCTTCTCTTACGTCTTATTCTCTATTTAGTTGCCATGTCATGTAGACAGTGGGGAGTGTAGGGCTGGGTGATCTGATGACCTGAATGACCTCTAAATCACCTGTGCTGCTGTACTAAATGGCCTGTGCAGCTGTACTAAATGTAATCATATGATTTCTGCACAATAAAACATATTTAGGCCTAAGCTGCATACAGCCTCTGGTCTGCTCTCTGGTCATTGTAGTTGTTGAACAATATCATACTGTTTGGACCACCATTTTAGGTGACAGTAACTTGGCAGTGACACTTTAGTGACCAAACTAGCCTTCAGTGTGGAAGAAAAGATGCAAAAAGATTGTTCATGATGTTAACATGAGGGCCACTAGAGGGCAGAATTACCAAATTACAGTTTTTTTTTATTGCTTAAGCACAATTTTGAAAACAGGGCACTTTTCAGTGTATGCTTCATTCTTCCTCATCCAAACATACTGCTGTTCTATAAGCATGAACAAAACAGAATACTGAACCAAAATCATAGAACTAACTGCCAGTTAGTTCTATGATTTTGGTTCAATATTCTAATAACTGTACCTACCTACCCCTTTATATGCAGCTGATTATCTGTGGCAGAGGAAGCAAAATAGGCCGAGAGCATCACCTAGTTATTGCCATGCATCAGTTTAGACAGGGTGCAATTTTCAGTGTATGCTTCATTCCTCATCCAAACATACTGCTGTTCTATACTCATGAACAAAACAGAATACTGAACCAACATTTCTAAAGGGGTGCCAATACTTTTGTCAGTGACTTTTTTGTCAAACCTACCTTTCCTGAGCAAAGTACTTGAAAATGTTTGTAATCACCGTAATATCTTCCTCAACTAGAACAGTATTCTCAAAGAATTCCTCAAAGTTTTTCTGAGAATCCTAGCTGCTGCATTTTGTATCACCTAAAGCTGTTTGATAGTCTTTTTAGGAAGGCCTGTGAACAGTCCATTGCAGTAATCAACCCTGCTGCAGATAAACGGAGTGGGGTGCAGGAAGCGTTGAGTGCAAGATCATTACAACAACATTGAAGTCCTGTGTTCCAGTGTAGCAGGCTTGTCCGTATTTGCAGATGATTTTTATTAACATGCAGGTAGCTCTCTTTTCTCACAGACCTCTACCCACAATTCCCCCTAGGCCCCTTAAAGTCATCTCCTGTAGATAGGATTTAGGGATGGTTGCCAGATCAACCATCAGCATAATCTACAGTATTGAAGGAGTCTAATGCCCAATAGACTGCTGAAACACCTGCCTGAGTTCAGTGAGCGGGACAGGTAGTTATGGCTCCTCATTCTGGTGGCACTGCCTCTCCTGGAGTAATTGTCATACAGAGAGGGGAGAGTTGTCCTGGAGATGCACTTGGCTAAACACACCACTATCTTTATGGTCCTGACCAGAACAACTAGGGTACACCACTGATATGCACTGAGTCAGCATACTCTCTATGACCTCTATGGAGGAAGTTGTCCTTAGTCATGCATTTGTTGTCTGGGCTTTATTTTGAACTAGGATGTGATTAGCTTAGGAGGTCCAAATAAAAGCTGATTAACATTAAAAGTAACATAAAACACATGTAATTTCCAACTTCATGAGACATAAAACACATGTAATTCTCTTTGTAAAACATGCTATCATTAGGATATGTGGCCTGCACAAGAGTTTACTTCCTCATGCTCATTTTCTGAAAGTGGCTCACTATGTAATGGCGCCATCATGGCTTCATTGATTCATGTTGAGCACTTATAGCCTTTACACATAACATAACACAAGGACAAATATGACATAAAAATGTCTGATATAACATTCAAAACGCTCAGTCAAATTTGCACAAAACCCCTCATGATTTCCAACTTGATGTTCAACACTATACACAATCTCCTCTACAATATTCTGTTGATATTGGGGGGCGTGTTTCACCCTTGGCCCACAGCAAAACTGCTCTCCTTTACAGTGACACAGACAATATGTTTCCAACCTTCTTACCACTTTCAGCCTCTCCACTGATAAAGCTGCTCTCCTCAGCTAGCTGCCATTTCACTCGACAGCACTGAAGACCCACTTAGGAGGAGAGACAGCTTCAGCTCTAACGGTAAAGGTCAGTCATGCGCTGTGTTCAATTTTTATAAAATTAGACGTTTTTTACCTTTGCCATTTCTTGCTACTGATATGACCGTTTGTGCAAGAGTTACCTATTGTGGTCATGGTGGCAACACAGATAATTAACTTCTGTATTTCAGTGATATAGATGACTGCCTCTGTGTTTCAAGGTCAATGCCTTTAGCTTATACTGTACAGTAAATGACAGCTTGAGTATTTTCAGAGGATTAAAATGGTATGTGGGGTAGTAGCTCAGTATACTTAGTGTACAAAGTGTCAGTGTTACCATAGATCAGTTTTTCTCAAACTTTTTCAGACCAAGGACCACTTAACCAAATAAAAATAGCCTCACGGACCACCTAGTTAAAAAAACAGTGAACCTACTTCAACAGTATATTACATAATAGGCCTACTCACTCAACATCCTTGGCGATCGTCTTTGCACCTTGCTTATTGTGTCAAAGGATTCATATGATTTAAACTGGTGTAGCTAGCTTACATAGGCAATGTTGCAGAACTGTTTGGATTTACATATAAGTTGGTTCAATATTGCAAACAACTCATTTATATATTTTACCATGCCTGCTCGTGCTCGCGGACCACTTATGATAGCTTGCGGACCACCTCATAAATAAAAGGAGTCAAAATCATTGTACTACCTCAGGGACAAGAATGAAAATGCATAAGTATACAATGTAACCAAGTACCGTATTTTCCAGACTATAAGTCAAGCAGTGTTGTGCCAGTTCACAATTTTAATTCTGAACTAGTTCAAAGTTCAGCTCATTTTACTTTTTTTCGTGAGATATTAAAATAAATACTTTTTTTCACACTACGAGCTAGAAATCACTATACGTTCTTTGAAGCTGCTCATTGTAGACATTTGCTCATGACACTCATGGGTTTCTTACCAGCTGATGAAACTTGCAGCAGTCTCCGTGCCATCACTTCCACTAGCCATTTTTTTTAAATTGCAGCGCTTTCTCTCACTCTCCTCATTGGTCTGTCTCTCTCTCTCTCTCGCTCCTCCAGCCCTCCGCGCTCTCGTCGTTGCCTGCTATGCGGCGCTGCTATTCCTACCCCGCTCTGCTGCAATTCATCACGGGTAACGTTGTGCGGAAGCTAGTATGCTATTCAACTATTCTTAGCCGGACACTACTGTACGTTGCCCGCAATGCATTGCGCACACAATGTCAAAACCATTTCTGTCTGGTGATACATGATTTAAGTGGCACCAGCGAGAATACAGGAGGGAGGAACTTTCTCTCGTTGCGTTTCAAAAGAGAAAACAGATGTCACTCAGTTTTCAATGGAAAACAAATTCCAACGTTCATTTACAGTGATGTCTGCCGTTCATGACACATAATGTGAACTAATTCACGTTCAAGTTCTTTATTAAAAAATGTGTTGCGTTCAGTTCAACGTTCACGAAAAAATGAGCGTGTTCAATGAACGCGTTCTTTTGAACTCGTTCACGCACAACACTGAAGTCAAGTCACACTTTTTCATAGTTTGGCTGGTCCTGCGACTTATAGTACTACTTATATATGTGACCCTGCAAGGCGAAACCAGACGCTTTGCGCACGGTGCAATTTTGAGAAAATCCACGATAAACAAACGTACGGGTTAAAATGTCGAATTTCACGTTGTCTACACTTTCATATTGTGAACAAATTCCACAGAAAAAACATACGTTTTCACTGTTAAACCCTGACTTCAAAAACACAAACTTTTAGAAATATCCTGGTGTCATTTTAGGGACCAGGAGAAGTTTTCCATTGACGTAGCGCATTTCAAGTATCCACAATCTGTGTACACAGAACTTCCTCTCCCCTTACTTTCCCCGAAATACATACACATAGTCAATCATCAGCTTCAAAGTCACGCTACCGTAATAGTTGTGCCCTCACACTAACGCACGTGACAATTTACTTAAAAAGGTGATTTTCTCCTCTTCTGGCGTATCGTGACGGCAGAACCATGCCAACTTTGGATGCGGTTATCTTAGTGATACTATTTGCAATACCCTCGATATACATATCATGTTCATGTGAGCACAACAACTTAAACCAAAGCTACTGGTTTTGCCTTGCAGGGTCATGTAGTAAGGAATTCCAGAATATATGTATTTTAACATTTGTTTTGATCACCACCACCCAAGGCCTTTTGATAAAGCCAACCCCAGTCACATGCATGCGTGACCTTTGTCACATCATATGATGGGGGCGATTAATCATTGTTGACGATTTTCTCTCTTGACACAATCAAAGAGGTAGCCTGGAAAATCCAGATCCTGGTAATCTAGAAAGATTAAGGGTCTGGCCACGAACAATGTAATGGCCCAACTCGAGGGGCGGCACCAAGCATGCATTGGATAACACTAGACCAATGTTTACTCTGAATGATTCCGGACTTTGACGCAATTGGAGAACACTACGACCAATGTTTACTGACCTCCAACGTTGCAGCGATGTCGTCATCAGTTTAGCTCGCCTCTGGCCACGGGGGTGTCACCACCGGGAAAATATATTAAATAAATAAATTATGTAAACGCTCAAGTTCTGCGCACTTTCTGTCAGAGACTAAAACACGTGCTGTAAATCCTCAAATTTACAGGCCCGGCAAACCTAACCTACATCATCATATGTTTTGCTTTCCAGCTGAAATCGATCATGGCCTCATGTGGTGATCATACCATGGAGACCGCAGCCCTGGGAAGACCATTCCAGCTCGGGATGCTGTACGACTGCCGGAAAGATGCACTTATTCCAGGTAGGACCTCATGGATGTGTTGACTTTACTAGTTAATGTTAAGATGGATTAACCAATAGATACACAAACACACAGTTTAAAAAGTAGTGTGACATGTCCTTCAGAATTTGCAGTATGATTTTGAAAGCAAAATGTTTTGATGCTAATCCTTTACATTTATGAGTCTGTTGACTTTCTAATGCATAACTAATTTCCAATCAGGTATAACTTTGTGGGATCAAGAGGAGCTACAGAAGAATAAAAGTGTGCAAAAACAAAACAAAACTGAATTTAACGTCACAATATCAGATTCAATAGAGGAGAAGTCAAATTCTCTAAAGATCTCTGGCTCTCTGAAGCTAAGTCTCTTGGGAGGACTGATAGATGTGGGAGGATCAGCTAAATATTTCCAAGACACAAAGAAATCTCACAAACAAGCCCGTGTGACTCTTCAGTACAAAACAACTACAGCATTTGAAACATTAACAATGGCTCACCTGGGTCGTGGACAGGTGTCTCATCCTAACGTGTTTGAAGATGACACTGCCACTCATGTCGTCACGGCCATCTTGTACGGAGCTGGTGCCTATTTTGTTTTTGACAGAGAATCATCCTCAGAAAATGAGAAGAAACAGGTGGAGGGGGAGGTTAAATGTAGATGTTGGGGCTGAGGCCTCATTCAACAAGGAAGAAAAAGAGAAATCAGAAGTTGAAAAATGTAGCTGCACATTTCATGGAGACTATAAGTTAACCACCAACCCAACGTCCTTCAGTGATGCTGTGGAAGTTTACAAAGATCTTCCAAACATGCTGGGAGAGAATGGAGAACATGCTGTTCCACTCAGGGTGTTGCTGTACCCTTTGTGCAAGTTGCGAGACTGGTAAGAGACATCAGCAATAACTTCAGACATAATAGAGAGTTTAACCCAGACAGAGATGAGATGCAGAGACATACGGCTCCCACACACAGCTGCGTTCCGTCAACGCATGCCAGTGGGTGTTCCCGACGGTAGCTATGCAAATGACTTGAAGTAAAACCGTAATGTGATTAGTTGGTGCCGTCCATAGATTGGCTTGATTGGCCGGTGCCGTCTGTCGGTGCAGCAACAGCTGAACTCCTCAACGCGAGCGGCAGGAGAAACGCGACGCGACGGACCCACAATTCAGTTCGGCAACGGATCACGTGAGCCCATGTAAAGTGAATGGGATGCGTCTCCAGCAACGCGAAGCACGCAGCTGTGTGTGGGAGCCGATACTGAAAGACACTGCAGCAGCATTTCCTGCCCTGACAAAGAAAGTTGACGATTTCATGCAGATGTGCCAACAGTACAAGCTTGACCTCATGCAGAAGCTCGGGTCAGTGATTCCTTCGATCCGAGGGGGTAGGAAAGAGGAGACATTTTTAAGGCACACAAGAGTTCTCCATTCAACATCAAAGACCTGGATCAGTGGCTCACAAACAAGGAGAAGGAATCTAACACACTGAAATCTTACCTCAAGCGACTGGAGAAACTGGGTGCAAATATGGACAACAATTTGGATGACCTCTTGTTTGAGGTAAACAATGTTGTGTGTTTTTCATTCACCTCTATAGACCACACTGATCATTTTGTTGTAAAACTGACCAATTATCTAAAACCATCAAGAGTGCAGAATCCTCTGATCTACAGGCTGGAAACACAGAATGGCTCTCCACTGACACTAAAAAAAGGATGATTACACAATTTAAACTGTTTAGAGAACTGAAGAGGATGAACACCAGTGATGACACCAAATTCATAGTTGATATGAAATATGATGAGTCTCATCCTGGGGCTTGTATTTTCATATATGAAGATGGAAATGATGATGCAATCCGCTTTGTTCCTCCATCAAAACCTGCCACTCCAACCACTACTGGTGTTTCACATGACAGCGTAACAGTTCAGGTGTCTGACCCAGACTCTGCCACTGTAGAGTACCGAGTAGAATACAGAGAGAAACAGAATCAGGAGACTGAATGGAAATCCCACCCAGTGCAGAGGAACCAAGAGCCAGTAACTCTGTCAGGACTGAAGCCAGAGACTGAGTATGAGATCAGAGCCACAGCTGTGGGCAAACTCGGCTACGCTGTCAGCAGTGAAGTCTGCAGAGCTGTGACCCTCTGTCTGCCAACACATGTGAGTGATTACGTTTGTAATTAGAGATCTTAAATGGACCAAACACACACAATACGCTTTTTCATTTACTGTAAAATGTGTGGAATTGTTGAATAAAGACTTTTTCTTGTTCCAATCCACAAGACGCAAGATGCAAGAGGTCTCAGTTTCAAGCATCAGTTGTGTAAGTAAGAAAATCAGTTAACAGATACAACAAAATGCTCCTCATATTTGATTGGGTCACAAGGTATCCTTACCTCCCGGCTCTTCGCTGGATGAAGGAGTAGAGTACACTGTAGAGCCAAACCAGGCCTGCTTCTACAGTGCACCCAGAGAGGTTTCTCTTTTTTTATGTTTAAGACTCATATTAAAATGGATTCAATTTATTTTTGTTTTATAAATTTTATATAAAAACATGGAAGACTTTAATATTGTCACGGTTGCAAGCAGAGAACTGGACCCAAACGCAGGGCAAGGTATGACAAGGCACAAGAGACAGGTGGAAACCATAATTAAACTAACAAGGATCAGGTGAGGGGCGGAGACACAGGCCAACAAACCAAGGAGCACATGGCACAGCACACAGGAAGTAAACAAAGCAAACAGGAAGTAAACAAAGCAAACAGGAAGACACAAGAGGAGCAGACATGAAGGAAAACACTAAACAGGGAAAGCAAAACACGACAGGACCCTTACAAATATCCCATTTACAGATTTACAGATATCCCCAAAACAGAAAAAGTTGGGACGTTGTGTAAAATGCAAATAAAAACAGAATGTGATAATATTGTAATGATTTGATAGCGACACACACAGTTGTCCAATCAAAAGGTTTATTAGCTGAGAACGAGAGCAGGGGCCTGTACTATGAAGGGAGCTTAACCTACCCAGATGTAACCCAGGGTTACTTTGTTAAACCGGGGTTGACAAAACCTGGTTATCTTAAGTGGTGTTAGTCGGTACTACGACGCTGATTATGAAGTTGATTTGTTGAGCCGGGGTTAACCTCATTGGAGTTTGTGCGCGTTCACATAAAAGGGGCGGGTTGCAGCGCAAGTCACCACTTTCAATGATGACGCGATCAACTTATTTTACGGATGAGGAATGCACAATTATTATGTCAAGTTATGAGGAATTAAAACCCTCTTTAAAATACGTCGGCAGTGAATAAAGCAAGGCAATGCTGTTGGCAACGTATTGGTAGCCTAAATGCCTAGAAGTAAAGTTTTATTTCCACATCTTCAAATATGTGTTACGAGGATTAATAGCTTGCGGAATGTCTGAAATGAGTTGAAATAATTAAATTGCCTATTTTGAGTTCATAGAAATGCGTACAGATGCAACACAATTCAGAAGTGGGCATATAGATTACACTAATAGGATAATTGAATGTTTAAGTAGCCCCCATTGACTGATTTAGTGTATGCCTCCTGTGAACATTTGAGATGCAACACCATTGCCAAACGTACATGGCAGCAGGTAAAAATGAAACACAAACACATTATTGAGACTAGTAGGTTTATATAGTTATAGCTTGCATTAATATTTCTTAATTATGAAAACATGTAGGCCTAGTATGCTTATAGCCTTCACGCAGAGGAGTTGGCCATCGCAAATAATAGTGGAAGGCCGATTGTGGAGGGGGTTGAGGGAGGCATTCGGTCGGATTCTGGTGCTGTGGAAATGTGTAGCCTTTGTGCGCAGGGTAGGCTACAGTAATATGACATTCAATTCAACAAGTTTGTTAAAATTGTGATTTTAATTTATTAGGCCTAGGCTATGTCCGATTTATTTTAGGCTATTCTTGCTCAGAAGTTGAGCATACTGTAGGCTAGGCTAGGCCTATGTCCGATTTATTTTCGGACAGTATTCTTGCTTAGATGTTCAGCATCACCGATTAGATGGAAAACATGAATGTCCACGTAAGGGTATTGCTATGATGGGTGACATTAGAGACTTCTGCCTAGATCATCTGACAAAGATAACGAATTCCCTCGGCTCACAATCTATATCTTCATAGAGAATAGGCCTATATATATATATATATATATATGGCGGTCTCTGAAACCCCTCGAAGAGAGCACCTCACGATTTGCGCTCCAATGTCGTATGGATCATCCAGGTACGCCGACATTGTCTCGAATTGTTAGTGGAGGGTTGGTACTTAAAGGGTGTGGTTAACGGAAACCTCGGGTTAACCAAGAACATAACCTGGTCGGAGCAGGTTTGAGATGCAGCGTAAATTGCCATGGCAGCATACCTCGGTTAAAACCTATCCACCTTTCGTAGTACGGGTTAATCGGGAAGTTACGCCACACGTGATCAAGTTACTCTCGAAGTTACCCAGATAAGCCAGTAACCCCGCTTCGTAGTACAGGCCCCAGGGACACAGACACAGAACACAATACACACGGAGCAGGTCAAGTACACACACACACTACACATACAGGGGAGGACGCAGCCCCTAGTGATGTAGTACTCGAGTCCGGTCTCGGACTCGAGTCCGGTCTCGAGACCAATTTCTGCTTTCTCGGTCTCGTCTCGGACTCGTTCCTTCAAAGACTCGGTCTTGACTCGGTCTCGGACCACAGTGGGAGGTGAAGGACTCGTAATTTCAGACCGAGTCCTCGAGACCAACGCATTTTTTATGTTCATCTAAAAAAACAGACAACACATAACAACAACAATAATAAAATGCAATGTTGACCGGCATTATTTGAAAATGACATCCCATGGTGCAATGCAAAGATACTGCCGTCAGAGCCGTTTATTTATCTCTATGGCTCTGCTGCCGGTGAGTGTCTGTAGGTCAGCATAGTCCATATTAAGACGTTAAGACTGCTCCTCTAAACAATTCCCAATCTAGCTTAGTCTGTAGGCCTAACTGTTAATTATTAACTGGGGTGATATTAAATTATGAATATTAAAACTTTATTTTTTTTATGGTCTTGGTCTCGACTCGGTCTCGACTCCTAAAGGACTCGGTCTCGACTCGGACTTGCTTCCTCAAAGACTCGGTCTTGACTCGGACTCGACTGTATTTGAAAACCAACAGACTCGGTCTCGACTCGGTCTCGACCCTTCAAAGACTCGGTCTTGACTCGGACTCGGCATAGGCGGTCTCGTCCCCATCACTAGCAGCCCCCCACACAAAACAATTTTATTCTCAGAACAAATTCTGTAAATGTTTTGGAACTGAGGAGACCATTTGCTAGTGTTTTGAGAATGAAATGTTGTCCCATAACTCCCCAATATAGGATTTCAGTTGCTCAACAGTATAGGGGTATTCTTAGTCGTGTTTTTCTTCCATTATGCAGCTAATTTGACAATTCTGGACTGCAGACAGGCCATCTTAGCACCCGGACTATTCCTCTATGAAGAAATACTATTTAAATATGTGCAGAATTCATTTTGGCATTGCTTTCCTGAAATATTCAAGGTCTTCCCTGGAAAAGACATTGCCTGGACGACAGTATATGTTGCTCAAAACCTGTATACATCATTCAGAATTGATTGTACTTTGCCAAATGTGCAAGACGCCCATGCTGTAGGCACTAATGCTCCTCCACACCGTCATAAATGTTGGGTTTCGAACTGAGCACTAAAACAAGTTGGATAGGTTGGATACTTGGATAGGCCCTCTCCTCTGTAGCCCAGATGAGTCCATGATTTCCAAAAAGAATGGCAAATTTTGATTGGTCTAACCACAGGACCTTTTTCCATGTTACCTCAGTCCATTTTAAACAAGCTCAGGCCCAGATAAAACGGTGGTATTTTCGGTATCATGTCTCAATACAATATTACATGTAGATGTTACAATTTTGGCTGCAGTTTTTGAATTGAATATCAAACTATACACATAGACAATGTCAGAGGTTTTCCTGAGCCCATACAATGGCAGGTCTGGAAACAGGTCACTGGCCTTGATGTGTCCACTGGCCTTGTGCAGTGCCCTTTAAGTTCCAAAAGACCACAGCCATCCAATTTGTTTTCAGCTCTTTCTCTTATTTGCAAAGATTTCTCTTGATTCTCTCAATGTTTTAATAATATTATGTCCTGTAGATGATGAACTCCCCAAATACTTCACAATTTCATGTTAAGAAGCATTAACATTTGTGCACACAGGTTTACACAGAGGGATGAATACCCCTACATCTTAAGTTCTGCCTCTCTGGGATGCTCTTTTTCAAACCCAAACTGGTTGCCAGTTACCCTAATTAATTGTGAAACATTCCTCCTTTTGTTTTCTTTATCATTACACAACTTTTCCAGCATTTTGTTACTCCTGTCCCAACTTTTTTTGAAACATGTTGCTGGTATCAAATTCAAAATTAACATATATTTTCCATGAAATAGTCAAATTTATTATTTTCAACATTTGATATGTTGTCTGTGTCCTTTTTGCAACTAAATATGAGTTTAAGAGATTTGCAGATTATTACATTCTGTTTTTATTCACATTTTACACAACGTCCCAACTTTTTTTGTTTTGGGGTTGTACATACAGTTAAGTCCAAAATTATTCATGGGGCATTCTATAATTCAGGGTACATTTCAAGTGTAGAGAGAAACCAAAAAAATGTAATGAGTTTTTAATCATTCAACTTTTTTATAGTCATAGAACACACTTAACGTTTAAAGTTAACATGACAAGTATTTGCTGAGCTTAAACTTCTAAGACTTCAAGTATTTATTTGAAAAGATAAAAGCAGTAAAATATGTTTAGCCAAGAATCCATTTCATATATGGGAGACCTTAGAGATGAGGAAAAACAATGTTGCGTTTAGTTCTTCCTCCGGTAGGGGTATCTCAAAAACTAAAGCCCTTTCTGACCATTTGTCACTAGCCTAAGAGAGACATATGTTTTATACACTTTAGTTGAAGACCTATACCTGATATTTCTGTTCATATTCTGTTCACTAATTTTTCAAAAGTTCTATTAAATGAGTTGAATTAAAGAGAGTGGTTCATTTGAATAAAACAAAAATTAGATGAACCTCACCTTCTCATAGTAATGCTAATAATATAAGCAGTTATGGCCTATCCAACACATCACAAGGCTAAATAGATAGATAGATAGATAATTAGATACTTTATTGATCCCCAAGGGGAAATTCAAGATCATTCAAATAAAATGTATTCAAAATAAAATGATAAAAAGATATTTAAAATAAAATGGCATGAAGTACAAATAATGCACAAAGGAGGTTGAGAGTAAAAAGTACATGCTGTGGATGTAGAGAGACATATTCAGGGGTGCCGTGAGCCAGAAAAGTTTGGGAACCACTGATGGACATCATCTCCAAAAGTGATCTCATCTGTTCAGGATGTCCAGTTGTCTACCAGCTGAAACCAAAGAAAGAGGAGATTGGAACTCTGACAAGGATGACTGTTGGTGAAAAAAATGTGGAAAAGATCAATAAAACCATCATACTCGTGGGCGTAACAGGAACAGGTAAATCTACTCTGATCAACGCTCTGCTCAACTATGCCATGGGTGTGGAGTGGGAGGATGAGGTCTGGTTTAAGATCATAGAGGACGACAACAAAGATCAGTCAGTAAGTCAGACATCAGATGTGATTGTGTATGAGATCTTTGGGTTTAAAGGCAAAACTCTGCCCTACTCTCTGACCATCATCGACACTCCTGGGTTTGGAGACATCAAAGGAACAGGAACAGATGCCATCGTCAGTCAAAGATAACTGGACATGTTTGGGTCAGAAGCTGGAGTTAGAGAAGTTGATGTCGTGGCTCTGGTGCTGAAGGCATCAGCAAATAGATTGCGTGACCGACTGAAGTACGTCTTTAATTCAGTGATGTCTCTGTTTGGTAAAGACATGGAGAAAAACATTGTCACCCTCTTCACACCCTCAACAGGAAACCCACCTGGTAATGCCCTTGGAGCTCTCGAGACTGTATTAAATGAATTAAACATTAAATGTGCCAAAAATAGGGAGGATCAGCTTGTTCACTTCCTCTTTGACAACTCCCAGCATGAATTCCGAACAGAGAAAAGCAGGCGCTCACTGAGATTTTCTTTTGACACCTCAATTACAGGAATGAAAAAGTTTAACGACTGGAAAAAAGTGCACCTCACAATCTGGAGAAGACAGTGGAGGTTCTGAATGGACGTATCCGACTGGTGTCCTGCATCCAAAACCTGCAAGACAGAATCAAGCTAACGGAACTAAAGCAGGCAGCAGGCAAAGACCTACAGGAAGCTCTAGAGAAAGATAAAAAACAGATGGAGATGAACGCCAATTTCACTGTAGAAGTTAATGAGGTATACAAAGATAAGGAGCATATCTCCAGTGGGATTGCGATTGAAAAGCCTCTTTCATTTTGGGATCGGCTATACATGTCCTTGAATTTTGACGGAGCTACCTGCTATACTGTCTGTGAAGTGAACTGTCACTGTCCTGGATGCGGTGTCTTCTCACCTGCACGCTGTAAGATCATGAAAAATGCTGAGAAAAATATGAGTCTTTTGGAAAGTGTTGCTAAAGAAATGAAAGACCTGACAGCAGAGCGGTCACAGTTGCTGGAAGAGGCCTACCGACATGTAATCACGCTGGATTAGATCGCCCTGAATGTTAATTCACTGTCCACTCATGTCCACTTGGACTTCCTGATTAAGAAGATGGAGGAGGAAGGAGACACAGAGAAGGTCCAGAAACTGGACGATGTGAGAGGTCGACAGGATCCTGAAATCCAGGCAGCAATGCAGTACATGACAAGAGCTTTTAAAGCAATGAAGAAATGGTGCAGGATGGAGCTGAATTGAATACCATCCCTAATGTAAGAAGTAGGAGTCACAGGCAAACCAAATAAAAAATTTGAAAAGAGAAGATTATTGTGAAGTCTGAATACCCGTCAGTTTATTACCCCTGCAGGAAACCACCCTCAGATGCCACACCAAACTCAGATAATAACCCAAAGCCCTTGACGGACAATGCCTGAAACCATATTCCACTATGACGGCCCAAGTGATTGTTTTAAATTTAAAGTTAACTGATATTTAACAGACGCTTTTATCCAAATCAACACGGACTTGCAACAGCAGGGATCAAACCCGGGTTGACCACTGCTTCACCATGCCCTGATTAATGTGCAGAATTGGTTGATAGGATGTCCATTAGATAAAGAGAAGAAAACGTGACAAATGTATGTGTAATCAAATGCTACATTCTCGTAATTGCATTGGAAAAATCCTATGAGCGCACTGTGCTAGCACTAGTAGCAGTCATAATAATCCTTAGAGAGACAATGTGGCTTTGCACCTTCGGTGCGTGAAGTTACATAATAATAACAACAACAATAATCAAGTTAAGGTCTGCTGAATACACTTGGAAATGCACTCTAGTTAGATTTTCCAATCAGAATATTTTTGATTTAACAACATTCTATTTACTCAGTCAATCAATTCACTCCAGAAATTCAACACTTCAAACCAACATCACTCCTGTCTATTCTTCTCCAAATTTCTGCTGTGCAGTGGCAGCTGGTGGTATTATTTTAGTGAAGCAGTTATGATATTTTGCATACTGCAGGCTCTAATGCAATGCCAAATTCTATAATATGAGACAAATCCCTGCCTCTGGGATACCTTTGCAACTTGACACTAGATGGCATCATTGTGCATAACAAACATTAAACAACGCATATGCAGCATTAACTTTAGAAATTCACATTAAGAAATGATGCCATGCTCTGTCATGTTTGATGCTTTGGATGAGATGACAGTGGTCTTATCAATCTTCCACACGAATGTCTTTGACATTCCCGGAAAAAAGTTGATGATTTAAAATGGGAAGCCAAGACATTATAACACATACATAACATAGGCTAATGTTATCATAACACATCAGCAAACTTTACATCTCAATATTTGTAAAAAGTATAAAGTTATTAGCTGTGAATGAATATAATTATCTTGGTATAGTAATGGACTCACAACTCACTTTTAAAACTCAAGTTAAAAAAGTTGTTGGGAACAGAATCAAATTCAATTGAAGTAATTTAAGATAAGGAACAGTGGCGTTGTACCCATGCAATTAGGGTGGGCACGTGCCTGCACACCCAAAATCACAAGAGGTTTTTTTCACTTCATTTCAACGCATTATTATTAGCTAATCAGACCGCAATTAATGTGTCATCCACTCATCTCTTTCTCTCACAAGTCTCCCAGCTGTTTGAGAGCTGGTGCTGGTTCTTAAACGCTGTTGGCTGATCTCTGTTCAATAGGTGGGACTTAGCGAGCGTGATTTTGGCAAGCATGCAGGGAGGCAGCTAGCGCGATGCAGAGAAGTGGACAGATAACAACAGAGTGCTCCTGCCCTCTTAATTGGTTTGATTGGGAGATTGACTCCCTAAATCCCTTATGGATAAATATTTCACAAACATAAACTAGTTACATTAAATTAGCCCAGGTTAGCCTGATCACAATATTGTGCATTAATAAGCTCATAGGCTTTGTCAGGAATAACAATGGAAAGCTGACTGTGGTAGTGTCTACAGTAGCCCTGGAAACTGGAAGTGGAATGTTATCCAAGATTGTTATGAACTGTTTGTTAACACTGCAAGTAGCCTAGCAGCCATCCAATGTACTGTGTACATACTATGAAATAAGGCTAGGCTACTTTTGGAATTAGCTTGACATACATACATAGGCCTACAAACATAATTATTCCTTTAGTAAAATCCTGTCTGACATGCCTAATTTTTTGTTTTTGTTTTGTTTGTTTGAAAAAACAAAAAACAAAACAGATAAGGATCCAGATTTCATAATTCCCACAGACAGACAGGCAAGGGATGAATACATAAGCTTGCGTCGAAAAGTTCAACTTTTGCTGCACCGACGGAGAGCAACGGAAGGCACCAGCCAATCAAATTATGGTTGTACGCCTACTTCTAGGCATTTGCATCTGAGGCTCTGAAGAACCATTTCCAATGTGTAGAGCCCTTAGCCTGATGTAATGGTTCAACACAGGAGTTTTGACTCTCCATGGAACCATCCAGAGTTTTAAAGAACCATTTAAGCACCTTTATTTTTTTAGAGTGTAGCCAGACAATACATTTTGAGTTTTGTTTGCAGTTGGTGGCATTCAGTAAGATACTGGGAGTTACTGGTGTTGCTTCTAAGTATCTACAAAGTCAGGATATGGATGTGAGTGTCACACACCAAACAGCCATCTCACACAGACAAACCGGCCTCAGTCCTGCTAACATAGACATAGTAACACACACCCAGGAAGTTTTTTCAAAGTTCCAAGCCAATTGGAATATTTTCAAAACGCTTATTTGAATACCGCTGTCGCTGTGTCTTACCTGGTGGTTCCTGTGTAGTGCATGTCCGCAGGTGCCCAGTGGGCCAGGTCAAATTCACATTCTTCAGTTGCAACTATGTTACATTAAGTTCATCGTTTACAGAAGAATGAGCTTGTTCAGTGAATTACATTTTTTTTTATGATGTGTTCCTGCACAACACTGAATATGGGTAGTTGAAAGCAGTGCAAAGGGATATACAGCAAAGACGTGGTTGAAATGATAACAGCAACAACAACATGCAAGGTTGTAAAAATTGTGGTAAAACAGGTTCTGTTCTTTCCAGAGATAAAAACAACAGGAAATCTGATTAACTACACTCCTGTTCTCTCTTTGTTTGTGAGGTTCACACTTAGACTACCCTGGAAATCCAGAGTTCTCGCGAGAGCACAATGCAATTGTCATTGCGAGACACTCTGGCAAAGAGCAATGATGCACGTTACTTTTACCCCAACATTCCCGGGAACCAGCTAAACTGATGAAGACAGCGCTGCAACGTTGGAGGACAGTACACATTGGTCGTAGTGTTATCCGATTGCGTCGACGTCCGAAATCATTCAGAGTAAACATGGTCTAGTGTTATCCAATTGCGTGCAGTGAGATTTTTAAATGCATGCTTGTTGCCGCCCCTCGAGTTGGGCCATTACATTGTTCTTGGCCAGACCCTTAATCTTTCTATATTATCAGGGTCTGGATTTTCCAGGCTAGCGTGATTTTGGATTTGAAGCCAAATGGCATTTTTTTCTACATCCCATGGCAAGAATGTATGTGATGGTGTGGGTGGCACTATTAAAAGGGAAGCAGCAAAAGCCAGTCTCCAAGCAGCAACTTCAGGACACATTCTGACACCAGCAGATTTATATGAGTGGGGCGTAGGACATATCAAAAATGTCCATTTTCTTTTCATATCAAATGAAGAGGTCATATCTCATGCTGCTGAACAGAGGATGCGATTCTTCAAGGCCAAAAGAGTACATGGTACTCGGCAATATCACTGTTACATCCCTACAGAGGACGGCAGACTCAAAGTAAGTCGGGTGTCTGAGGAAGACAGTCAGTTGACTATTGAAATACATAGAGTTTAGTTTCTGTTAAAGGAACACGCCACCCAATGTCAGTAGTAATATATGTTCTTACCTTAACTTTCACGAGTTGAGTCATACCTCTCCCGTGTCCGTACGTGCACTCAAACGCTCTGGTGCGCGGCTGGACTGTGTTAGCATGTTGCTATGCTAGCGGGCTTTGACGGCAACTAAGCGTAGAAGTAATCAAAAACATCCACGTTTTACCGACTTAAATACAGTTGCACAAGTAGTTGATAGAAATGCTACGGCCACGCAACGTGAAACGTGGCGATTTTCCAAGCGAATAAACCGGAGAACTACAATGTGTGGCGCAATAGGACTTGGGAGTACTTCGACCTAGCGTAGTAGTATTGTTAACACCTAATTGTAGATCCTATCCACCACAGAGTTTAGAATCCATGCTGGATCGACCCTCAGCCTCTCCCTCCCCTCTGAGCGAGAGAGAGGCACACACACTAGAGATGCGCTGATGGGCTATTATTTCAACCATAACTGCATAGCAAAACTTATCATCCATCAGCCATCCATCAACACCAAAGTTTTTTGACCAATTTTCGAAACGGCACCCGCCCACCATCCACTGGTTGTTAGGGGGTGATGCAGCGCTGCTGACGTGAGGCTAGAAAGCCCTTGCCTGTTCTAGGAAGACTGATCCAATGCAGCAAATATATTAAAAGGCTAAAGTCGTACATTGGCTATGTTGTAGCCTATCCCCAGAATATCAGCAGCAAACTCAGTCTCTGTCTCGCAAAACAGCTGTCTCCAAATAAAACGCACATCGGCCTGTTGCCTTTTCTGCCAGCTTGTGAAAATATATCGTCCAAAATGCTTGATTGCATTGCATTCTCCACATTTTTAGCTACATTTTCATGTACCACATCAGCATTTTTGTTCAGTGAATCTTTTGTAAATTGCTTTAAAATGAATTGCGCTGTCTGTCTGAAAAAGACGCGCTCGTGCAGTCAAAATGAATGGGAGTCTTCAGAACAGGCTTTCAGTCACCCTGACATAACAGTGTGTAAAGTAGTCTATAATGTGAATGACTTGTTATTTTATCAAGGATTTCTTTCTTTTTGCAAAAAATAAAGTACAATAGGCATTAATTAGTAGGCCAGGAGCATGTTGAAATTATGTGGCAAATTGCGTTTTTTATTACAATGATAAAATTGTAAAAGGACGTGACCGAAGCTGAGGCAAGCCAGGCAATAGGCCTATAGGCCCGACGGTAATTGTAAAGCAATTTACAAAAGATTCACTGAACAAAAATGCTGATGTGGTACATGAAAATGTAGCTAAAAATGTGGAGAATGCAATGCAATCAAGCATTTTGGACGATATATTTTCACAAGCTGGCAGAAAAGGCAACAGGCCGATGTGCGTTTTATTTGGAGACAGCTGTTTTGCGAGACAGAGACTGAGTTTGCTGCTGATATTCTGGGGATAGGCTACAACATAGCCAATGTACGACTTTAGCCTTTTAATATATTTGCTGCATTGGATCAGTCTTCCTAGAACAGGCAAGGGCTTTCTAGCCTCACGTCAGCAGCGCTGCATCACCCCCTACATTAAAACAACCAGCGGATGGTGTGCGGGTGCCGTTTCGAAGATTGGTCAAAAAACTTTGGTGTTGATGGATGGCTGATGGATGATACGTTTTGCTATGCAGTTATGGTTGAAATAATAGCCCCTCAGCGCATCTCTAGTGTGTGTGCCTCTCTCTCGCTCAGAGGGGAGGGAGAGGCTGAGGGTCGATCCAGCATGGATTCTAAACTCTGTGGTGGATAGGATCTACAATTAGGTGTTAACAATACTACTACGCTAGGTCGAAGTACTCCCAAGTGCTATTGCGCCACACATTGTAGTTCTCCGGTTTATTCGCTTTGAAAATCGCCACGTTTCATGTTGCGTGGCCATAGCATTTCTATCAACTACTCGTGCAACTGTATTTAAGTCGGTAAAACGTGGATGTTTTTGATTACTTCTACGCTTAGTTGCCGTCAAAGCCCGCTAGCATAGCAACATGCTAACACAGTCCAGCCGCGCACCAGAGCGTTTGAGTGCACGTACGGACACGGGAGAGGTATGACTAAACTCGTGAAAGTTAAGGTAAGAACATATATTACTACTGACATTGGGTGGCGTGTTCCTTTAAGATAGGTGATAGAAGAAAAATATATCATAGCAATAATTATCATAAACAATCACATAAAGAGTCCATTGTACTGTATATGAAAATAGGAGAGTTCCAAGTCTTATAAATGTATGCAGACTTGGGAAGAGACAAGTGAGGACAAATATCACAGGAGAATGAGCCCAATAGCCAGGTGGTGGGCTAAGGATCAGACTCTCACTAAGGTCTTTGGGTGTTTTAGTAATCCCCAGGATGCATTGTTTGTTGACCTGCTGCTGACCCTAGCCTCTGTTGAGGGAGATAGAAGTATGAAGTCAACAGTGAGGGTCAAAGCAAAGGGATTGATTGAAAATCTGCTGAAATATGAGGTTATCCTCATTGCTCAAACCTTCCTTCGCATTTTCCAACATACATCCCCCCTCTCCAAGTATCTATACAATGGATATTTTGTCAGCTCAGTGTCTGGTTGAAGGAACAAAGAATAACCTCAAAACATACTGTAAGCGCCTTTGAGGGAGTGAATGTGGCTGCTGATACCTTTGTGAGTTGGGCCAATGAAAAAGCTGGAAGAGCTGGACAACTATGAGTTTGTTGTGCAGACTGCACTTCCATACATAACGTGTCCGAAAATAGAAAAGAATGCCAGGAGAGCTTGTAGATGATGAACCATGGTGAATGTCTATAATGTTATTCTGGACACTGTGGCAGGTAGCATAGATAGGAGGTTTTCAGCAAATGCAGAACCTCAGAGTTTGCTTGTCTTGACCCTAAAAACTTTCCCTGAAATAAAGATAAATGGGCTCCCTAACTCAGCACTCCAGGAAATTAGCAAATGTCTGCTTAGGTTTGATGACAGAGCTAATGTTAGCACATTACAAACTGAGCTGTCTAGCCTGGCACAACCAGTGGGAGAGGCTGAAAAAGTCCTCAATTGAAGGTTATACTGTCAGGACACGTAGTGAGGTGACACAGGAAGGTCAGAAGGATAGTGGCAGACTGCCATATATGGAAGAACCAGAGATGGAGCTTGAAAGCAGGACCTGTTCCTCCTGCAAAAGCTGTGCCATTTGTGTCCCTTTAAAGAAGCCCTATGCAGGTCTGGTTATTCTTTCGCTGTTTCTGGGTTTTCGCCTGATTTGGGTTCGCATTATTCACGACATAGCTCCCCCTGCAGCTTCGGTAGCAAGTGACTGCTACGCTAAACCCCCAATAGCTAGCAAGCTAGCATCAATAAACCAAGCTAAACACATAGGGCTCACAATAAAACGGTCGAGCAAAAATCACATTACAAAAACGAAGTTCACCCAAAGGTAGGCTACTTACAATTTCATCAGCAACAAAGCCAAGTCGGAGTCCGTTTTGCAGTCTTCTTAGAAACTACAATCTGACTACATTTTCGAGTATTTCCGCCGATCCGGATGTGTTCCGACCGTGACCAGAAAGTTGCATATTCGTTTTTTCCGCGGAGAAGCACTAGGGGGAGACGAAGCACCCACCAAACGACCCAAAAAGTGTTGTAGAACCATCAGAACGACTCTCAACCTGCATAATTAAGGTCATTTTTGCTAAAATTGTTGCATAGGGCCTCTTTTATACTCTCACAGTAACCTCCTTGCAGATGCTTATCATGTCGTTGGGTTAGCGTATAAGCATTTTGGTTGACTTTGTCCGTCACGCAGGTTGCATGTGAGAGAATATAAAATCATAACGTTAGCACACCATCTACTAATTACACTTGTCATATTCAATAACATTCACATATCATATTAATATTAAAACACTAACATTACAGTACAGTAAAGTACAGTAACAAAGCAGTACAGTAAACGTAAATCTCCGATTGGTTTTTTATATCATTCAATTAGCTCAAAGTTATCCTATCATGCTACATGCTAGCCCCATTCTAATGCAATTGCTGCTACGCGATGCTAATCACTCGCTAGCCTTAACAATCTTTGCTAGCAGATAAATTACTCACCGGCGTTCAAAAGAAGTGGATAAAGACGTGAAAACAATGAGGGAAGATTAAGGACAAAGTAGAAATAGTAAAACGACTTAAGAGGTATTAAAAATGATTCACGATAGAAAGGTGTCAAGGAGTAAAAGGTTTTGATTCAAAGTCTATTCAAGTGTAACGTTATCGAGTAGAACGTAAAATAAACGAATTCTGGTATCCAAGCAACACGCTTGTCAAAATAAAAGCATTTCCCGTTGACTAGAAAATCGTATGTCCTTCTGGATTGTTAATTATTTTGTTATTTATTCAATTTATGTACCTATTTATTTAACATTGGCAACTAATTTTGGGTTTAGTAACCAATGCTTAGGTGGGTTACACCTTCACCCCTTCTCCATCGACTTTGTTTGTGCATGCACATAAAAATGTCAAAGCAAAATAAGATTTAGGTAAGCATAGACAATTGACTCAACCTAATGTTACATCTAAAAGGCAAGCTCCTATTAACAATGTTTGGTCTCCTCATTGCCAATGCATAGGCTGCAGAGGGCAGCATGGTGGTACTCCTCACATCTGGTGTAGAGTAGAGTTACAGGCATAAAAACAAGATCAGTCAGAGACTTTCAAATGAGGAGACAGCACTCAAAAAATCCTCCATAGAAATGCATGGGGTTAGTTTGTAACGCCAATGGCGTTGTCTACACATATCCCACCCCTTCTTCGCCAAAATGTCGACATGTGTATACATTGAGCCAATCATGTGGTGTGATGTGACTACATTGAGCCAATTATGTGCTGTGTTGTGCAGACATCATGCCAATCATGTGTTGTGAACTCGCCACTGGAGCACACTGGTGTCGTGAAGCCTTGTGCATGCGTATTTCTGCCGAATAGGATGCCCGATGAGTACCCAAAAAGCGTTGCAATATGACTGCCGAGTGGAGGGACTTGCCTAAAAGGACTTTGGAGCAGTCAAACTCAGCTAGCTAGACACAATTGTTCTTGTATAGTTGTCTATGCACACTTTTTCATTTCGCTTGATATTTTATTAAACTGTGAGTGTGTGAACAGAAAGTATTAAGACATTCTTACCTTTTTTTTCTTTTCCAGGGACCGAACTGAAGAGGGATCGATCCACCATTTTGGAGACAACCGGAGGCAACATTGATAACCCTGACTCAGTTGCGACAGCAGAACCAGCATCTCTACGGCTTAAGGACAACTTCAGCTTGATAGAAAACTTGCAACACTTAATTGACATATGAACTGATGTTGGATTGGCACCACTTAGCCTACTTGCTGATCGATCAAATAATTTGGTGAATACAATAATAATTGAATTATAATTAAGCTGGTGTTGTAATGTAGAATTATTTTCTCATGCTATGATTTCATACAACATTTGGGTTCTATGGAATTATTTGTTTTCTTATTGGACAGGAGACAGCTATTCCCAAAAGTGGGAATATCCCAGGTCAATAGAATAATCTGGTGTTTTAAGGTTAATTAGTCGGTGGCAGAATTAATGTATTGAATCAACACAGCATTTGTGATCGCAGGGTTGTTACCTTCGCCACTCGGCCTCAGAACCTCAAGGTTACAGCCAAACAAAACACCTGTGATTATATCATTACCCAACACTCCTACTCACACAATTTCAAATTGCTTAACCTCTTTTCAGCCTTGGTAACTGAATACTAAAATTAAACTTAGGTTGATTGTCAGTTATCAGTCTTATCCTGTGGGTCATGTGCACTGCTGTTATTTTCTTATAACTTAATATAAAGCATAGTTTGGATTGGATTCTGATTAGCAGTCAGTGGTTTAGCTACTCTCCACCTCAGCCTCTCCAAGGTCTTTATGCTCTCTCCTGGTTGACCAATGCCTACCCTGCAACGTGGTTTGTTTGTACACATCACTTGAATTCATGAAACACATGAATTTTACTTCAAATGTTAATAGAAAGAATTGTCAGTGTGATTTATTAATGTGTTCCCTACATGCATTTAAAATAAACGATTCATCAATTCAGTATCTGAATATATTTGATTGCTATTTTTCAGTTTGTGGAAATTAGAAAATTGTAGTTCTGGATGGTAAACATTAATCTCAGTTTAGCATTATTTTTGTGGGGATGAGTCATCAGGCAGTAAATAAACAGTACAAACCAGTGGTCAATTTTTCTGGCTTGAAGATAGTTTGACTTAAAAAATAAATAAATAAATAATATCTCTGATTATTATTGCATTTGATATAACCTCAGCTAACAATTGGTGTTGGGAAACGGCAACATTGCTAAATGACCATAGGGCCACGTTATGGCCACGTTGCTCAAGTCACCAAATGGCAACGTTACCAAATGACCATAGCGCCACGTTGCGGCCACGTTATTTAGACCACTAAATGGCAACGTTGCCAAATGACCATAGGGCCACGTTATGGCCACGTTGCTCAAGTCACCAAATGGCAACGTTACCAAATGACCATAGCGCCACGTTGCGGCCACGTTATTTACACCACCAAATGGCAACGTTACCAAATGACCGTAGGGCCACGTTATGGCCACGTTGCTCAAGTCACCAAATGGCAACGTTACCAAATGACCAAAGCGCCACGTTGCGGCCACGTTATTTACACCATCAAATGGCAACGTTACCAAATTACCATAGGGCCACGTTATGGCCACGTTGCTCAAGTCACCAAATGGCAACGTTACCAAATGACCATAGGGCCACGTTATGGCCACGTTATTTACACCACCAAACGGCAACATTACCAAATGACCTTAGCGCCACGTTGTGGCAACGTTGCTCAAGTCACCAAATGGCCACTTCATAGTGGCAACGTTGTGGCCACGTTGCAGGAAGGTTGCCAGAATGTTAGTTGGCCGTGACCAACTGGCAACTTATAGGCAACGTGGCTGTTTAGTTGTGTGTTAGCTGGGAATATATGCAGTAACGGACTCCCCAGAGAAGACGTTAGTTTGGCATGTTTTAAGACACGACGAGCTAGTAGCCTGTGTGTGTGAGATGAAAGTGGAACCCTTTCTCTCATGGTTGGTGACCGAAAACGTTGGCTATGTTGTGCCTCTCTTAATTGAAATGTTGTTTTCTGTAGCCCACACTACTAAATTTGGAGGCAGCAACCTGAAGGGGAAGGAGAAGCTGCCACTGCTCGGAACCCGGAGTATGCAGCACAATAAAACGTAAGTAAAACTTCGGGACAGTCTGCACAAATTAAAAAAAAAGTGCAGCTCTTACCTGAAAGCTAAAGGTTTTCTTCTTTGCTTGCAGGCCCGGCAGCAGCAGTAGGAGGAGGAGGAGGAGCAGCAGCAGCAGCAGCACATCAAGTCATCGGCAGGAACTCCCAAATTAAATGAATTTAAATAAATGGTGTAATCAAATGTGAAATGTCGCTCTGTTCTTCCTAAACCAAGTGAGTGGGCAAATGAGGACTGCATCTGCAGATCCGCCCAGAGCTGTTTTTTTAACATCCTGACAACATTCTGGCGACCTCCAACATGGGTTTCAATGTTGCTATAAAGTTGCGGTTACGTGGCCATTAAGTTGCAGGAAGGTTGCCTGCATGTCGCCTATATGTCGCGGTAATGTTGTCAAATAACGTGGCGGCAACATCAAGGCGTCTTTCACTTTTCCGGTTGCCGCCACGTTGGAAATTAACGTGGCGGCAACGTAAACATTGGTTGGAAAATCACGTTGCGGCCACGTGATGGCCACGTTAGTGTGTTTGCTGGGCTTCTCAAACTTAAAAATTGTGAAGAATAGGCTATGAAGCTCATTGAGTCAGGACAACTTGGAGGCTTTCATGTTAATGTGCATAGAGAGGGAAATCCTCATGTCTATAAGAAACGATACAGTCATAAAGTGGCTGAAACCATTGCACTGCTTAGGCGGCTAACTGGTGCTGTAGATGTTGCTGGTGCTATTCACAATGTAACTGTAAACTGTACTGTGAATTGAACTGTAAACTAGTTTAATATGGCTCTTTGTGGAAGGGTGGGATTCATTTCAAATGCTTTATTCCTTTCTTTCTGCTTTTGTTAATTTATCAACCTATCCTTGTGGAATAGTGGAATATGTTTTGTTAACTTCTCAGCTTAAGTGAATTATTATTTAACCTTTACATTGTTGAACCATAGCATTAATAAAAACTATTGCTTCATTTATCCAATTTCCACCACCATGGAAAAAGTGGGCCGGTCCTGGGCCTGAAACTCCCGGGCTGAAAAATGTCCCCACTCTGGCCCTGCTTCAGGTCACAAATGCAGACGAGTATTGTCACATTCTTCATCCAAAGGTTCAGTGACAAGATTTCAGTGAATGAAACTATTCATAATGAAAAATATGTATGTCAGTATTTATGACATATACTTTTGTAAATTGAGTATCCCAACAATTTTATATTGTCAGATTCCACACATTTCCACCTATGTAACTATGAGTAGATACTGGCATGCTTCCTGGTGAAATCAATGCAATAACTTGAAAAAAAATGAATGACACCAATTTTTTTTTTCTTGATATAAAGGCTGACACAAGACATATGCAAATATCATCACATCATACTTTCCCATATATAGTTAGCTCAGGCTGTCCTGAAAACCCCCCAAGATACAACATATATAGATGTTATTTATTTTCATTGTTTATTTGGATAGGGACAGTGCATATTGATGGACATCAGTGCAAGTACACAATGTAAATATGCTGGAGTTTAGCACCATAGCTAATTTTTATCTATAAATTGAATTCATTTGCTCTGAAATTATTGTTACCGCCATAGGTGTTACAACACTGCATTGATGCTAGAATTTGAATGCACCCCTGGTGTCACTTGTTGTAGACATTGACCTTGAGGACAGGCTCACAGCTATCCGACATATTGGCAGTGATGCCCAGTTTGTAACTGATGGCCCCTGAACAGTCACTGTAAGTGAGACTGCCCTCAGAGGCTTTAGCCCTGACAAATCCGTTTTGATCTCCATAATACATTTCATTAAACAGTTTATCGTCACAGACCGTTTCCTTGCAGAACACTCCCACTGCGTACCAGTTAGAGTGGGAAACAAAGTCATACGGATTAGAGAACATCACAGCTATTTTTCCCATGCACTGATCTTCACATCTCTGGTAGATGTCATAGGTGAAGACGCCCACAGCCCCACAGGCTGTGTGGGGTTTCTTGACGAAGCGACCACTTCCTGTTTCGGATGGGCTGAGTCTCGGAGGCAGAGGAACATCACAGAATCCACTGACACAGTGCGACCTGGACAAAAAAAAACACAGTCAAATCACAGACATTTGTGGCTAATGTAAGCACCAGTTTTCAGAACCAATGAGGGAACTGGAAGTGGTTGAAGAAAATGGTGAAGCTCTCCACACACTGTGGAAAATATAACAATTGATTATATAACCCCTATAAACCTAATAAATCTGACTCTGCTTAATGTGGAAAAGTTTCACTTCAATGTTACTATCCGTAGTAGGCTGATATACTCACAATACAGCTTGTGAACATGCCTCACATCACCTGCTTCCTTAGACCCGTAGGAATAATGTAATGTTGGTGGACCAGAGGTTACAGTGCTGACCTGGACTGCTAAACTTGCCAGTGTGCTAAACAGTTTATCCAAATCCTGAGCTACAGAGGGCTCAGATTGTACTGGTTTGGGGCTGGTTAGGGACTGTACCATATTTAGCTGGGGGGGGGGAGGGCCGGTCGCCAGACGATTGGGTTAAAAATGTTCTGCCTGGCCCTCCCCCCTGGTCAAATTTTTTTTTCCAGGGGCCTCCCCCCAGCCTCCCCCCATTCTCCTAGGCCCTCCCCCCTACGTGAATCAAATAAAGCTGGTCGAAAAATGACGTTTACAAGGTTAAAACGGCCAGCAAATGTCATAAGCACACATACACACACGGGTACACACCAGTGTTGCGCGGGTTTGGTCACAAGCGGCCCGCGGTCGCCCGATATTTTAATCAACCCGACCGCAATCGGACCGCGAATATTAATTAGGACAAAATTATACACGACCCGCGATCCGACCCGCTTATTTACAAAATGTGTGCTTTTGGTTATAGCCTGCATGCAGTGTGACAGTAGGCCATTTCTGTAAAACAAACTAATTTATTTGCGAAACTTTATGCAGTAGAACTACACGCATAGGCATGCAGGACATAATGTTTGCGCAGGAGAGAGAATGAGAATAAGAGCGCAAGCACGCACGCAACCACCAAGGATTAGAACACTAGGATAAGATTTGAAGGCCATGGACATACATCTTTCTTTCAAAAACAGAAATGTTGAGGCAAGGTAGGCAAGAGAGATACATTGCTGGTCAAAACGTTAGCGTAAGAACTGGTTTATAATGCTGAATGAGGCACAAAGCTTTACTAAAGCGCATCCACTGTTTAAAGTCACAAACACAACGAACTAAGTTAACTTGTATGCATGCGCAAACCTATACATACCGGTAGATATGGCTGTGTAGTCTGTGCCATAACATTTATTCCTGCAGGCTGCCCGTTTTGGCTGTCATACTTTTAAATGGCTTCGCAAGAAGTAGGCCTACATAGACCATAACTTGTACTACTGTCATCTTCTTTAAGAACTTTTCCCAATATTTCCCATAGCCTATATCGCTTTTCCTGAAGGGGTGTCTTTATTATTTTAACTCGCGTCTTCAGCTTCTTTACTGTTGACTTTACTGTATTGATGCTTTACTGTATTGATGCTAGCCTTCTCGTGATATTTTAAGTAGGCCTATTTGTAGAAAATATATATTTAATTATTTTTAACTGACCCGCCCGCAAATGACCCGAATATCATTAAAATATTTTGTTTATGACTCATAACCGCGGTCATCCGCGGGCGACCGCTTAATTTCGGGCAGACCGCGCAACACTGCTAGACGCCATGTTTAAAAACCTGCAAGCTTCCGGTAGGGTTGCGACTTTTTGGACTCGCCCACTCTGTCAAAGAGACGTGAATCATGTTTTGGCGTACAAACCTTTTAAAATATCGAAAACGGATCATTGATCAGGGAAAAAAAAAATCATGGATCAGGAAAAAATAATTTTCCTCGGCCCTCCCCCCAGGCCAAAAGATTTCTCCTGGGCCTTCCCCTAAGGCTTAAAAAATTCTCTTAGGCCCTCCCCCCCCCTGACGACCGGCCCTCCCCCCCCGGTAAGTATCATACAGTCCCTTAGTATATAGACAGTTGGCAAACTGCCCATCACTATATAATACAATAGTCAGTTCGGCCGTCACAGACACCACTTCAGTTGATTAGCTTCTACGGCTGCCATAGCTAATCCCAGTCATCCATTGCAGTACAACACTGTTACCTATAGTAGGATGATGTCCATAAGTGCAGAAAGGCTATGCGGGTCAGGGTATAAAAATGTATTTGTCCGGTACAAGTTACTCATCCAATACATTATAGAAGTTCATCAGTCAAGACAAGCCATTATAGAGTGAATCAATCAAGACATGACAATGTGCATTTGATTACATGTCCTGGTCCTGTGGACATGTGACAATCAGTGACAGTACACTGCAAAAAATGAAATCTAACCAAGTGTTATTAATCTGTTTTTAGCATTTTTACCTAGTGCCCTCTCGAAAGATCATTCTGACTTAATTTAGGAAGACTTATTTTAAGGAGTCTTATCAAGACAAATTTACTTAACGCACTGGCAGACAAATTTGCTTGTTTTAAGGACAAATTTGCTTAACGCCCTGGCAGAAAAATTTGCTTGTTTTCAGGGTGAGATGTCTTAAAATAAGTCAAACTTTTCTTAAATTAAGTCAAATGATTTCACAACCGACGACCCGGGTTCGATTCCCGCCCCGTGGTCCTTTCCGGATCCCACCCCGACTCTCTCTCCTACTCACTTCCTGTCCTATCTGATTAAAATGCATAAAAATACTTTAAAAAAAATAAATAAAAAAAATTTATTTTACAAGAAAGCGCTAGGTAAATCTCTTTATACTGAAAACAATACAAACTAGTTATTTTTATCTTGATATAGGACTAATAATCTTGGTTAGCATGCAGGCTGAGCTGTAGCCTAGTTTAGCACACTGGCTGAGCTGTAGCCTAGTTTAGCACAAAGACTGAACTGTACTTACTTCTCATTGCACAGGGTGAACATAGAGCTGTTCTCAATCTCAATGGTGCACTGGCGATGTGTATGAGCCATGTTTTGAACCTGTGCAGAAAACAGCACAAACATTCAGAATAAGTTTTTGTTTCACAAAGTAGTTGTATTCTTTCCATCCATTGATTTATTGCTATGCAAGTGGACCAACCCCACATACAAGGAATTACAGCCCAGAGTTACTTACTTCTGGCCTTTTGGGTGGGGGTTCAGGTCTTCAATCTGTGTCTGTGAGATGATGTCAAGAGGTTTTCTGAGCTCTAGCTGATCTGTAGACTGCAACAGTATGAAGGTTTTATATTCTGATGATTGGGTGTGCCTCCACCTCATACTTGGATAAGGTACCATGGAATTGTCTCATTAACCAGAGTGTGTGTGTGTGTGTGTGTGAAAGGGTGTGTATATGAGTGAGAAAGAGTGGGCAAAGTGTGATAAAAAAGAATGGAGATACGCAAACACAGACACGTTACAATTTACTGCATACATATTCCATTGGTCAGCAAAGCTTTCTCAGAAATTACTCTGAAATGACTGCCTACATATGTGCAGTGTTTGTGGTTTGCTTCACCTAATTCATAGGAAGCGCTGATGCATTTCCCTGCAAGAAAAGATTTGTCTGCATGCCATCCCCATCAAAAGGCGGTGACAGTAAGCAGTAAGAGTTTAAGAGTATAAATCCTCTGTGACAGTGTTGACTTTCCAAGTTCAACCTGCTGGTGTGTTCTGCCCAGGCGTTGACAGTTTTGTTTCTCGTACAGGAGGGTCCCTGTTCTGAACCTGAATGCCTTGTTCTGACACTCATGCAACATTCAAAAGTAGTTCAGATAGCCTATAGCCATTTTCACATTATTGCTCAGTCTGTTTAGTCATAAAATGACTTAGTTTGGAAGGCCTTATGTCCAAATCGACAGGTGCAGTCTTCTTTTACATTTGTAAACCTGTTCACCGTGACATGTCGTCTGCACGACAGTTTTTCCAATGGAAGGAGTGTCAATTTCCAACTCTGGTAATGTCAAAAGACACCTTTGACCTCCTTCAATTTCCAACTCTGGTAATGTCAAGAGACACCTTTGACCTCCTTCAATTTCCAACTCTGGTAATGTCAAGAGACACCTTTGACCTCCTTCAATTTCCAACTCTGGTAATGTCAAGAGACACCTTTGACCTCCTTCAATTTCCAACTCTGGTAATGTCAAGAGACACCTTTGACCTCCTTTTCACCTTTAGGCACACTTTGAACAGGATTATTATCCTACGTAAGCATGTTGCATATTTGATTCAAATTCAGCGTTTATTGCGAACTATTTGTTTCTCAGCAAAAGCAACGATGAAACGGTAACAAATAAATGTAAAGAGTCATATCATGTGGAGTTCATTTTTTCGTTGTGGCAAGTAGACGTGTAATAAGCGGGATAATGTATAGAACGCCGGTCATTATCCGAAAATAAGTCCCTTCAGGACAAAGCAAGACCCCTCCACTGGCGCGTCGGGCCTCATTTTCAGATAATGACCGCCGTTCTATACATTATCCCTTACTTATTTATTTATTTTGCCTAATTTATTGTTCAAAATGTCATCACTGATTATAACATTTGGAAAATGTGTTTGAAAACCCAAACTAAGAATAATACAGCCTAATAAAGGCAGGTAATTAAATCTTGCAGTGCATGCTGGGAAGCAAATAAGGCTGCAAAGTTCACCTTAACTTATCAATAATTATATATAAACAACTAAAGTTAACATAAAAATTCACCTTAATTTTACACGTAACCACATAAGGGTTATGTAGAGCTTCACCTTAACAGCAAGTGTCCATTTAATTATAACATACAAAGTTTATGTAGAAATTTACATTCACTTAATGTAATCAATTATGATTTTATTTATGATTTTATTTATGATTGAATCACATTTACTGAACATGATTTTTGAATGGCTTTTGAAGGCTTATGCTATCCCGACAACTTACCTGGGGGACAGGGCCATTAAACTTTACCCTTTACATTAAAGGTACATGATATAAATACATGGAAAATTGTCATGTAATTAAATTACATGAAGTCTAAGTTTTTTGGCTTAATAATTTTTTTGTGTGCATTAGCCACGCCCCTAGTCGTCACATATTGAGGCTTGGTCATTGACCCCTGTTCAACAGTTGAAGCAGAAGGTACCCCCATTGCGTCGCTCCTGGACGATGAAGGCCGCCCCATAGACCTGAACGTAAATCCCTCGTCGTTGTTTTTTAACGCATAGGGCTGCCCAATTGACTTGAATGTAAAACCCTCACCGTCGCATTCTGACGCTGCGGTCAACGATGAAGAGATGTGCTTGCGATTGAGATTTACGGTTTTGAAGCAGTCATCCAACGCGTGCTGGAAAATGTTGGT
>NW_027468663.1:57940316-57945316 GCF_046254945.1 Alosa pseudoharengus | reverse complement strand
ACTGATAAATTGCTACTATTCCACTATTTAATGATTATTTTACCACACCGATGGTGGTTGATGAAATATACACATGCGCTCCACGCGCAGACAGCATTAGCAGGAACATGCTATCGGCTTGAGCAATACTGCTATTTTTGCACTTGGACTAAACATTCCAGAATCACATCCAAAACAATACCACGTGTGAGTGATTACTATTGTTTGTGTACTAAAATTAGTTTCTTTAAATCATACTAGAAATTGTACCAGATTCTTTTTTGCGTTTATTATATTTATTAACTCATGATATTGTGTTGTGATTTATTTTTTTGAATGGGGCTTGAGTACTTCTTTTTATTCCCTTTCCCATGTATCAGTGTACAATGCACAATAAAGCATCTTTAAAGGAGTCTCACTGATTTCTTTCTATGTGTTCTCACCACTGACTGACTGCACCCTGTTTATGACCAACATTAAAAGCTCATGGTTAAATTAACATCAGGTAAGTCTATTTTCATCCCATGTAATATAATGTGCTGGTGTAATCAAATAATTGGTGTCACCCCTACAAAGGCCTGACTGACTTTTCACATAAACCCTGGATTAGCAAATATGGGGTCCAAGTGAGATTACCTGACACATAGATAGATAAACTTTATTCATCCCCAAAGGGAAATTACAGTGTTTCCGCAGCCATACAAGCATAGCACTCACATACATGTATACAGTATAATCCACAAGACCCAGCCTGAATAGTCTTATGATAATTTTGAAAACAACTAAAATATTATCATTCTCCCTCTACTCAGGGGGAGTAATTTTAAAGTGACATTACTGTGGGGGGTAGTCTTTCTGTATTTGTCTTTCTTACAGCTTAGTTGGCGTAGCTTCCAACTGAAACACTCTGTTGTTTGACCTGTAAGTTATGTAGTGGATGTGAGGTATTGTCCAATATATTTAACAGTTTGTTCAGAATCCTCTCCACCACCCAACTCCAAGGGCTCCAGAGCAGTCCCCATCACAAAGCCAGCCTTCCTAATCAGCTTATTCAGTTTTTTGTGTCCCTCTCCATAATGCTGCTGCCCCAACAGATGATCGCAAAGAAAATGACACTTGCAACAAAAGTCTGGTAAAACATCTGCAACATCTTTCTGCACACATTAAACAACCTGAGCTTTCTCAAGACATACAGTCTGTGCTGACAGCCTCTGTGTCATACTTCCAGTCTAGTTTATTGCCAATGTAAACACCCAAGTATTTGCAGTTCTCTACAACCTATACCTCTTCACCTAAGATTGAGATGGCTTTCAACTCAGGGCTGGCCTTCCTAAAGTCCACCATTTCCCTTGTCTTACATTTACATTTATTCATCTGGCAGATGCTTTTATCCAAAACAACGTACATGAATATAATAACAATTAAGCTACAGCAGTAAAATATAATTTAAGCTACAGTGCAGAGGAGACCTTCACCCTGCATCTGTCAATACTAGATACTACATTTTAAGTACTAGTCAATGTATAGTAGAAGGAGACATGGTAGAAGTGGAGGGAAGAGTATGGTGCATATAGCTACATACAAGACAAGGTGGTTGCTCCTGCACCATGTCACAAAGCGGTACACCAGTTGCCTGTACTCTTGACTCCTCACCATCACTGTCACACCCCACAACTACAGAATCATCTGAGAACCTCTGCAGGTGACATGACTACAAGCTAAGAAACAAGCTGTAAGGTCAGATGTGTTGTTCTCCTGCTGTTTGGTTGGTGATGTGTGACATGCAGGTGACATGACATGAGTTGTACTGGAAGTCAGAGGCGTACGGTGTGAAGAAGAAAGGAGACAGCATACTCCACTGACCACTTGCCCAGACACACAGCCTTTCAGTTGCACAACCTGGGGTCTATCAGTTGTACTCAATAATCCATGAGGTTGTGAAGGTGTTTACCTGCATCTTTTGCAGATTAGGCTGTATGGTGTTATAAGCACTTGAGAAATCAATTAACATGATCCTCACAGTGCTGCTAGTCCTGTCCAGGTGACAGTGTGTTCTGTGGAGCAGGTTATGGCATCCTCAACACCCACCTCTGGGCAGTATGTGAACTGTAATGGGTCCAAGTAGCTAGTCATCTATGGTCTAAAGAGGGCCAAGACCAGTCTCTCCAGTACCTTCATGATGTGCAATGTTAAGACAACCAGTGTATAGTCATTGAGGGTAGATGGAGAACATATTTCTCGGGACCAGAACAAACCAAGATGTCCTCTACAGCATAGACACCCTCCCCTGGCTAAGGCTGAGGTTAAAAAGGTGCTAGAATGCTGCAGAGCTTCACCTGCCTCCTGGATACAGACAAACAGGTGGGAGGGATATGATGCAGGCTCAGCATTTCCCAACCAGGTGATGTCCATGGTGGGAGGGATGGAGGGGTATGGGGAGGTGGCAGTGATCTTTAGCCACAACCACTGAGGTGGCTTGCAAGAGAATGTACTATGAGTGGGGAGGATGCAGGGTCTGTGTGGCTGGAGGAGGCAACGGAGTGCCCTGTACTGAACCAGGTGAAATACATGTTCAGCTCATTGGCCCTATCAACACTCAGCCTGACTCCCCTTCATGTTAAATCCTGGTTTTCATACCCAACCACACATCTCTCAGGTTGTTCTTCTGGAGCTTGCTCTCCAGCTTCCTTCCATATGCCTCCTTTTTCTCTTTCTTCTATCCCCCATATGAGTTCTTTATCATCCCCTGTATCAAAATATGTACCACAAGCCAACATTTCATACCAAACCTGGTGTGACTTATCAAGGCCTGTTTGGCCAATATGGGTGTGTGAATGGTATAGTTTCTAAGGATGTCTGGTGCATCACAGTGAAATGATTTGCCACAGGTGAGATCAGCAGTGAAATGATTTTATTTCAGCACAACATACAGTATATCTATGTATCAAGGTCAATCAAATGGTGTCATTGTATTGGTTTGTGATTTATTTAACCAGAGAGTTCTTCCATACAAATAAATCACAGCAAAGGTCTTCAGCTTCACTAATACATTCAGCAATACACACAACTAACGCATGGTAGCATGAGCAAAGGTACCAAAAAAGGTACACAGGAACACGCGTGCTCAACTCCAAAAAATAAAAGACCTCTTAGGGCAGGGGTTTTCAACTGATTGTGAACCAGGAACCACCATTCTGACTAATTATGCAACCCCAGGACCACCACTGAATAAAAATGACTGATTCCCACATTGAAACTACATTACTGAATCCATGGTCACGGACCACAACATTTTTTTTCCTTTTTAAAAAGAAAGCCATGTCTACAATTGGACGCGTATCGGCCCTACACCTTCATCAGTGTGTTGGCCCCAGCCTGGCCTAGGGCCGAAAAGCGGCTGTTGTAGACATGGTCCATTAAAGATTTTTGCAAGAGCTAAAGCATATGACTATTTTAAACAATTAATTTCACATGACAAGAAATTACTGCAAGTATTGCAAATTAATTTAGCTTTGGATTGGATGGATACACAAGAAAATAACACCACATGTCCAATATCAGCGGCTGGAGTCCTTTCATATCTTTGTGTCCCTTAAAGTAAGTTTGTATTTATCAGTGTGTGTCTTCCTTGGAATAAGCCATCATCTATAGTGTTATTTACAAAAAAAAGGGTTATCATGATAAAACTAGATCCACTGGCCCGTGGCAGCAGGTTGGCGGGCCCTAATGCAAACCCCAGCCGTTACAAGTGTAGTGGTCCCCCTCTGGCCAGACAATCTGAAACCCCCTCTGATCAGCAGAAAAGATGGAGAAATCCATCTGGTGCCAGTTAGAATAATGCATTGTTGAGCCGTCTGGTCACAGGAACACAAGACCCATCTTGTCACAGAAGCAATGGGTAGACCAGTCTTGCAATGTAGAACACTCTGAGACCATCATGGGGTGTGGCTAACCAGCGGTCCACTGTCTTTCAGCTTTCCTGTTGAACCAACAGCTGACAACCTGGAAATTAAGATATAAAACATTTAAAAATTGATGCCAAGAGACTACAATCTATTGACATGTTCAAATGAAAATGATTAACATGATTACTGATTATATAATACTATGTGAAGATAATCAAGGAGCACTGCAGAGAGGGGTGAGCTACCTCTTTGGTGTGTATTGTTTGGACTTTGGTTAAAAAACATGAAGTATGACCCATGTCCCACCTTTCGCCATCGTTCTCCTTCATAGTACAGGATGTACTGTACCCAGCCAATCAACAACCGAGTTCATAGCATAATAATGCATGCCACATGTTGTACATGGGCTCTGTAAAGGCCCTACTTCACAGTACAACATATTCTGCCAACAAAATGATTGCCCTATCAAAGAACCTAAACTACACTACATACTGAAGCTACAACACATGCTCATGTACACTATGTAAACCTAACTCGTACTGTAACTCACCTGTGGTGGGATGGACACTAACTCTCCTATTGTGTGGTTGACCCTGTACTTATCTATGGTGGGGTGGAATCTAACTATTCTATGCTGGGGTGGACCTTGTAGCTGTACCTCCAGGCCTCTGTGTAGTACTCAGTAGCGTCTGTGTGTGTGAGCGCTCACTTCCAGAGATGTAGCTCAGATACTCCAGGACTTTACAGCAAGACTTAGAGAGGGATAAAACACACACACACACACAAACACAAACACACACACAAAAACACATCACCAACCAAACAGCAGGAGAACAACACATCTGACCTTACAGCTTGTTTCTTAAAAAAAAAAAAAATCTTAAAATGATAAATACTCAGTTCAAATCAATTCATAAACCTATCTGTTTGTGATAAGTTAGGTCTCTAAATATAAACCATGTGAGATGACAGCTGTCATTTTTAAGCTGTCATTTGTCTAAAAAAACTGGGTAACCATTATATTACAGAGAGGTAGAGAGAGAGAGAGAGACAGACAAACACACGCACACACACACACACACACGCACACGCACGCACGCACGCGCACGCGCACGC
>NW_027468663.1:57885316-57937816 GCF_046254945.1 Alosa pseudoharengus | reverse complement strand
AACGTTATTCAGCTAATTACCAGACTGTTGGGTAGCCTACTTAAACTTACGTCATTTTACTTTAAAATGAAATTGAGCTAAAATTCGGCCTTTCTAGGCGTTGACCACATTAATAACAAGCGTTGATCAATATAAGCATATTTTGGTCGAACTATTATTTTATTTTGGGAATTGACGTTTCCTACCTTTCTCCACATTGTCCACATGGCTCTATGCAGCGTGATTCACGTTTCTGCTCAATCATGGCCCAATCATTTTGTATTTGACGTAAACGTAGGCACGTAAAACACACGTCGCTTCCGTCTTCTGGTTTGTGTGCGCCAACCTGCGCCAACATACGCATTATTTATGAGATCGGGTTGGTTGTAACAGGCAGGGATGAGTGGTCAGACAATTATGTATGACACCCAGCTGTTTTGAGTTGCAGTTACAAAACCCAACTACGTAAACATTTTTTAGAGAAGTAAGCAAATTGGACCAGACAGAATACAGAATTCTAGGACAGAGTCCTGGTTTTGTTTACCCATAGCAACAGTTGCTATACGCCCCTGGTTTAAATGGATGAGAACGTTGCAGACACAACCAAGTAAAAATAGGCAAAGTAAGCTCTTATTAGCCATTGTACATTTAAATACCATGGACAATTATAAAATATCACACCTAAATTAAGGCATGGTTTAAGCCTACAGCAAAGATGCAATCCTGTGTCATTTTAATGTAGCCCAAAATGATAGCCTATATTTAAAAAAAAAAGTCGTGGTAGCGATTCAGACGAGGCCCACGAAAATGTATGGTCACCGGTCAATGATTGTAACAGCAGCACGCACGCTACTGCAAAATACACATTTGTAGAACAAAAACAATCGCCTGCAACCATAGTTTTCAGCGCAGGCAAACCGCTGGATGGCTAACCCCCTTTCGTCAAAATACAAAGATGAGGGATTTGCATTCAAATCTATCGGATGACCTTCTACGGCGTCAAGCGACGAAGAGGGGTAGCCTATACCTCAACGTCGACTAAGGACGTCAGGGGTAAATGACCAAACGGCATAGTGACTAGGGGTGAGACTGTGTTAAACCCTCATGCATTTTCATTGCAAGACAGCGCTAGGCTATCCAGTCAAGTTATTTGTCATCAACGCCAAGAAAACCAAAAATGTCCAACACGCGTTGGTTGACTGCTTCAAACAATCGCACGCACAACTCTCGTTCCTTGACCCCAGCGTCAGAATGCGACGGTGAAGGTTTTACATTAAAGTATATTAGACAGCCCTATGCGTTAAAAAACAACGACGAGGGATTTACATTCAGGTCTATGGGGCGGCCTTCATCGTTCAGTAGCGACGCAATGGGGTATACCTTCTGCTTCAACTGTTGACGACAGGGGCAGTGACCAAGCCTCAATATGTTGACCCCCTGCGTCAAATCCGAAGTTGAGGGTCTGGCCAATTGGTAGCCTAAAAAAAGAATAAGAAGAAAATAAAAAACCCTGTAGGCTATCCTATGAAGGCTACCCTCATGTATTTTCATTACAAGATAGCGCCAGTATCTAGTCAAGTTATTTGTCATCAACGCCAAGAAAACCAACATTTTCCAGCACGCGTTGGATGACTGCTTCAAAACCGTAAATCTCAATCGCAAGCACATCTCTTCATCGTTGACCGCAGCGTCAGAATGCGACGGTGAGGGTTTTACATTCAAGTCAATTGGGCAGCCCTATGCGTTAAAAAACAACGACGAGGGATTTACGTTCAGGTCTATGGGGCGGCCTTCATCGTCCAGGAGCGACGCAATGGGGGTACCTTCTGCTTCAACTGTTGAACAGGGGTCAATGACCAAGCCTCAATATGTGACGACTAGGGGTGAGACTGTGTTGGATAAACCAGGCCATGACACTTGTCTATATTGCAGACATGACTTGTAATACACATAACTTTTGACTAGGGATGTCCGATATTGGCTTTTTTGCCGATATCCGATATGCCGATATTGTCCAACTCTCAAATTTCGATTCCGATATCAGCCGATACCGATGTCGATATGTGGGTTATTTTTCCTCAAAACTAATTTAGGTAACATCACATATCTCCTGTTGTGGAATTAACACAACATGCTTAATGTTATTGTGATGCCCCACTGGATGCATTCTTGAATGCAACAAGGCTTTCCAAATGTTAACATTGTCTGTGCAAAATAAGAAAAATACTTCAACTTAATTTAGGGAAAAAGTGCCATGTTTATTTTTTATTTTTTAATTGTCTCAAACAACAGTTTGGATTACACTCTCCCTGAGATAATCTTGACAATGCCCAGAACAAATAGGGCAACTTTGACTTCTTCACAAATGATAAAACATTGTACCTGAACAACTATGTGCAACATAGCAGAATGTAAAGCCAACTAAAATAACAGGCATAGTGTATGACAGGCTACCCTTTTTCTGTGTTAAATGAGCCTGCATTTGTAGGATGCTTCATGAACTGTTTCTTTAACTAAAACTCAATCACCTTAATTGAATGAATGCACAAATATGAGTCAATTACACTGTGGCAAGCAACTATACTGCACAATTTTGAAAACATTTGTTTGAGCTACAAAAAATACTTCAGGCTTGAGGTGAAGTACATAACGGGCCATACCCACAATCAGGCTTGGAATTTCACCATTTTAGGGGCAAGGCCACTTGGCCTTCAGTTGGGCATATTTGGTGGGGGGCACAAAGGCCACATGTCAGGGCACCAAGGCCAAAGTTAACTATACAGTAGTAGGCTATAAAAATGATCAACGTTGTATTCACTGCAGTAGACCTGCATCACTGTATACAAAAACATAAAACATGACATATTACATATAACTGTAAATCATCTGATCATCTAATATTTTCAGATATCTAGGCTATATTTAACATTTATTTTATATTTGGCCTGTTATGAAATCATGTATTGAACAATTTAAGCACAGCTCAGCTTTAAGAAACTCAAATAGCCTAGATGCATGCTTAGCATTTTGTGATCGATCATTAAGGCTACTTTCACAAACTCTTACAGTCAGCTGTCCTCTGATTTACCGATATCTAGGCGACATTTGTAATATTTGTTTTGTATTTGGCCCGTTATGAAATAATGTGGAACAATTTAAACACAGTGTAAAACTTAAATCCCAAATTTGGAGACATCCATGTATGTTGAAATTTACTGCAAATTCAAAACGGGATTAGTCTGGAACGGCTAACTGTACAGGGGACTGATTTACACCTTTCTGTTCGGTAAGGTCTGCTGTTTATTCTGATATATGGTTTGTCATATGTTAAACGAAGGGTTCTGAAGTATTCCACCGAGATGAATGGGTAGGGAGATGGACGCAAAACCTTCAGTAGAATTTATGATTGAATGATATTATTTACTTTTCTCGCGAACCGTTCACCACAGCAATTAGCGGCTAACATTGTTTAAAAGCTGAGAAAAAGCTCTTTCATGTGATACTTGTGATGTCTGTGTGATGAGTAGGCTACTTCGCGAGTAGTTCAACTGAGAAGAATGGGTTAATTTGGACGCACTTTCTTGCGCTGTCACTTTCTCCACTGCGTAATTTGGCCATAGGCTAAATATATATCGCTATTAGTAGGACGCAAAGCAGAATATTTAAAGAAGGGGGCACCAAGGCCACCGTGGCCTGTAAACCTCTGATTTTCAAAGGGGCGTCACGGCCAACTCAAGGGGCTACGACGGCCATGGCCAATTCCAAACCACAGACATACTGTTGAAACAGAGCGAGCAAGTTTGTTACTGCAGCCATCCACGCTTGTTTGAATGCTTCAAGACGCAGCTTGATGAGGTCATCATCTGTGCGCCGGTAAACGCTTCAGGAACGCAAGTATTATTTTATCAGTTTTAAGGCAAAAAAAATCTGATAACGATATTAACAGATATTACATTTTTATGCTAATATCGGGCCGATAATATCGTTGGGCCGATATTATCGGACATCTCTACTTTTGACCTGTATGCCCAATGTTGAAAAATTAAATACTCTTGAAATTCTCAAATCAAGCAGAGTTCAATGCACCCTATTCCATGACCTGCTCATGTTGGTTAACCGCCCCCGAGCAAGCAAGCTTTGCAGTTCCTTGGAAATGCATTCTAGTTTTTAATCTTTTCTCCCTCCCTCCTTTCAGCTTTTATGGGGGTTAGTGGGAAGCCCAGGACACAATGCTTTATCACAGTCTTATCTATCTCAGCCTTATGTAATGCTTTATAGAGCACCTTTGAACCTTCCTGCTTTTACTAATGCTTCACCGCCTTCCTCATGTCTCTTTAACATACTATTCAAATACTTCTGTTTCAGCTTTAGTACTTGAGTCTGCGTCCTGAGGGGAGCCAGTACTGAATACACCTTGTGGTGCTACCTGGACACATGGTCAGTGATGCTGCCGGGGTCATAGGACATCAGACACCCTCACACGGGCGGCCCAGCCGGGGGTGATCAGGCCCCGACTTGTGTCCAGGTAGTGCACTACGCCACCTTGTGTCCAGGTAGCGCACTACGCCACCTTGTGTCCAGGTAGCGCACTACGCCACCTTGTGTCCAGGTAGCGCACTACGCCACGTGTGTCCAGGTAGCGCACTACACTACGTGTCCCACCTCCTTCACCAGAGCCACTGTGAAGCCTTTTCAGCAGCTTCCAGGATGTTCTTGATGGCTCTTTGCCTGTGCTGTCCGCAAATCCCTAAGAGTCCCAGGACCCGGTGTAAAGACTGGCCGGCGAAGCCCCTGCAGCCCACTTTAACAGGCTCACAGCGGGGAAGCCCCTGCAGCCCACTTCAACAGGCTCACAGCAGGCCTTCCACCCATTCCTCCGACACTCAGCTACCAGGTCCGCGTACTTGGCCCTCTTCCTTTCCTAGGCTTCCTCCATCCGATCTTCCCAGGGGACAGTTAGTTCCAGTAGCACCACCTGCTTGCATGCCGCGGACATCAAGACCATGTCCGGTCGGAGTGATGTAACTGCAATGGTGTCCGGGAATCTCAACTGTCTCCCTAGATCAACCAGGAGGTGCCAGTCTCCCTCGGGTCTCTCTTGCTGTTGTGAGCAGGCCGCCTTGGGTCTTTCTGGGGGGCTGAGGCTTCTCACCTGCTCGGACAGAGGCAATTGCAGACTTGGTTGGATAATGCTGCTTGCTGATGTTAATGCCAACGTTACTTATCACGCCATCAAACACGGGTATGTAGTGACCACTCAAAATAAAAGTAGGCCTAGCCTATGTGCAATAAACTGACGCTTCGAAAAGTATTAGGAAGTTATTCAGTAAGCTTAATACACATTTAGCCTTAGGCCTAACTCAAAACAGTTGTTAGGCTTATGTCATTCTGATCTGTAGAAAAGTCACATGCAGCCATGCCTAAATTTATTACACATGTATTAGAGGCCACATTAATTATAGGCTAATATATTATAATATTCAGTATTCATTATTGAATGCTTAGCTGGAATGATGTTTCCATCCTATTTTTAAAGCAGGCATACCTGTGGGCATGTATTTGAGCTACGGGTTTTCTTCAGGAATGGCATGTTTGAACGGGCACTGCACTAGTAAATTAAAATGCCTTTATTTTAAACTTGGCTATCCATTAAAAAACATGGCAACATGTTTAAACCTCTGTGGCCTTCTTCAGGGCAAATTCTTGAGCACCAGAGGGATACACCTCTCAACACCCAAGCAGCACTCCTAGCAACTCGTTTGTGGGCCATTCTAATGAGTGTTGATTAGTTTATGATATATGTGCTCCTCCTGCTGGCCATAAGACGTATTGCATATGTGTGTACAATGTGCATATATGGCACAATATTCTCTAGCCAACAATGGGCATCGCCATGACACCTCAGTATTCAGGCAGCTCACTGCGCCGGGATTAGTGTGTGCTTCACCTCACTGTGTGTTCACTGTGTGCTGAGTGTGTTTCACGGATTAGGATAAATGCAGAGACCAAATTTCCCTCACGGGATCAAAAGAGTATATATGCTGTGGCCTACTGGTTAGCTGGTTCGGACTTGTAACTGGACGGTTGCCGGTTCGAACCCCGACAAGTAGGCCACGGCTGAAGTGCCCTTGAGCAAGTCTTGAGCACAGTGCTTCACAACACTGTGTTTGTTTCACTAATTCACGGATTGGGATAAATGCAGAGACCACGGGATCAAAAGAGTATATATACTTATATATACTATATATATATACTATATATATACTTATACTTATACTATTTACGGGGCTCACTGTTGACATGTAGAAGCTATCAAACATAGAAATAAAGTGGCATAACTTTGCCTTTAGTAAATGAAATTGGTGAATCTTAAAGTCATTTTTTTTCTCCTGAAGTTTATGAATAAATTATGTTTCCAGACTCCAGATTGATAAGTAGCTATCAGGTTGCCAAAGTTCCCATGGAATAACAACAAATGTCAAACTAGCAGCTGGTCACTACATGCTTCCATTGACAGCAACAAGGTGATTATGTCTGTCTGCAATGGATTGTTACAGTTTTTCTCGATCGTTTTGATACCTGTGTCAACTCTGAAATCACATTCTCAAAACAGTTAACACATGGTCTGAACAAAAGCACTCTGGACAAAATGACACATTTTGCTTGCAAAAGGCTGTTACTCTCTCAAAACACTTAAAAAATGCAGCAAAAGCAAATCTTGTCTTCAAACACTACAACTTGTTGCCAATTCTTTAATCAATCATTACACACTGGACAACAAAATGCAAAATCTAGTTCTCAAAATGAGCATTTTTGCTATGTCTGTTCCATTACTTTCTCATTTTTCTGGTATCAGAAAAAACTGAAAAGACAAAATGTACTGAATAAAAAAAATATTTATTCATTCCTCCCAAGATGTAACTGCCATTGACATGTAAGACATATAGTAAATACCTAGCAAGATACAGTAAATTTCATTGAACTACAACTTGTCCTTTTTCATCGAAATAGACCTACAGTAAACACCTTTTGTACTGTTTTCTCCACCAAATAGGCAATACAGTACTTTGTCTAAATGTGCATTAGATCCATACTTGCAAATAGCAACACACAACAGACATCTCTTATGTATAATGAATGATTGCTGATTGAAGAATTGTGCAAAGGAGTTTCACACAGGTGTATCAGAGATTCAGACTTATGCAAGGAATCTATTACCACCTGTGAAAAGATGTTTTCCTTTTGTTTAGCATGGGAAAACCAATAGAGTTTGGGGCTTTTGAATGACACCTGTGTTAACTGTTTTGCAAAAGGGTATGAGAAATGTGTGAAGCCAATGAAAATGTGTGAACACATTTGCAAGAGAGGACTTCTGATGTGCAAAGAAAGTGGTCATAAAGACCAAGTGGATTCCAGTTTACTTAAGCAGGTAAAAGCAATCGAGAAAAACTGTAATATAACCATTGTTATTAGCACGAGGAAGGCTATTCCTGTCTTGTATGTTATAAACTTCGACCCTGTAAAGACTGTATTAGCATGAGGAAGGCTATTCCTATCTTGTATGTTATAAACTTCTACCCTGTAAAGACTCATCCCACCATCCTCCTTACTGTACCTGTCGGGCTTTCTGTCTTACAGTGCACAGGTATAGATGATAGGTGTAGGTGTGTAGGTGCACAGGTACAGGTGAGGAACGTAGGCCTACCCCCACCCCCAGTGGCGGATCCTCATGGACGGCATCTTGTCGAGGGCAGCATGAGCACGAACAAAAAAAACCCTAAAAAAGGCGCCAATTGGTTTTCTAACGCTCATTTGCACGTCAAGTCAGTCATATGCCACTGCGAGTAAAGTGGGTGCTCTATAATAAACCAACAGTATTTGTGTCTTGGGTCTTGCCCAGGGCGGCAAAAACTAGGATCGCCACTGCCCACCCTACCAAGGGAACTTCAGCTAGCCTCTATAACAACTTGGACATTAAGTAACTACATCACTGCAAAACAAAAGTAAACAGACGCACACCGTGACCATGGCAACAAACAATAGAACTCAATCTCCAGTAGAACTTTAGAAGTGTCCTCCTTCCCCCTACTTAGCCCAGGCTCCGTGTCAGGTTTGTGTGTGTGTGTGTGTGTGTGTGTCTGAAGAGATTCAGATGATATGAGATGAACTGAGGAAATCTCCAGAGAGGAGGCCATCAGTTTGTGTCTGTGGGTGTGTGTGGGTTTGTGTGTGTGTCTCTCTCTCTGTCTGTCTGTCCAAATCAGCAAAGGCAATGTGTGTGTGTGTACCTGAGAGTGTGCGAGTGTGTGTGTGTGTGTGTACCTGAGAGCGTGCAAGTGTGTGTATACCTGAGAGTGTGTGTGTGTGTGTACCTGAGAGCGTGTGGGTGTGTGTGTGTGTGTACCTGAGAGCGTGCGAGTGTGTGTGTGTGTACCTGAGAGCGTGCGAGTGTGTGTGTGTGTGTACCTGAGAGCGTGCGAGTGTGTGTGTGTTCCTGAGAGCGTGCGAGTGTGTGTGTGTGTGTATGCCTGTTCCACATCATGGCCAACAGGTGGCGCTCTGGTCAAGGAGCTGGATTGACCGATGGACTCCTGACCATAGATATTAGAAAGTCCGTTTGCCCCTAAGTGTTGCCCATAGACAGTAAGGTGTTTGCCCCCAAGTGTTGCCCATAGACAGTAAGGTGTTTGTCCCCAAGTGTTGCCCATAGACAGTAAGGTGTTTGCCCCCAAGTGGTTCACGTATGCCACCTATTAGCACTCGACAGACAACTTTTTAATATCTAGCGACTCACCCTCTTCACACCCTCATCTCTCTCTCCTTCTTTGTATCTCTTTCTCTCTCTCTTTTGCTCTTTCTCTTTGCACAGCAATAGTCCTGCTCTTCTGTAACCAGCCTGAGTTTGTTTGTGTGTGTCAGTGAGTGAGTGTGTGTGAGAGTGAGTGAGTGAGTGTGTATGTGACTGTGTCTGTGTGTGTGTGTGTGTGTGAATGAGTGAGTGTGTGAGTAAATCTGTGAGTGAGTAAGTGTGTGTCTGAGTTACTGAGTGCAATAAACTGCTAATGAAGTAAACTTGTGACCATCAAAAATCGTTTATCGCCTGTAACTCCGTGATAACAGGACGTAACAGGAAGATATTTGGCTGAGCAACGGAGGTTAATATGCTCTATATTTTGTCCAAATGATGTCTGTCTATCATCGTTGCACTCGGAGAAAACCGGAATGTTTCACTTGTCCTTTTGTTTCTTCTACGGCTGCAAACGGGATTCACTCACAGTTAACCAAATATTTCTTTATTAGGGCAGGGCAGGCATATTTCTGGCTATTAAATTATTTCTAAACCAGTCTCCTAAAGTCTGTAGTGAAGTCTGTGTAGGGTTTACCAGGCTCCATTTCTTTTTACGAGACACCCTGCTCACAAGAGACATCTGCTGGTTGTTTGGGTTGTTGCAGCGTCGTTGCAGCGTCACTGGAAAAATACAAATTAAAGTCGCGTGATCCCGCGCGGACCGCGAGTGAAGTCGAAGCACTGACCACTGTAGGTGTGTTAGAGTGTGTGTGTGTGTGTGTGTGTGTGTGTGTGTGTGTGGGTGTGTGTGTGCGCGTGTGTGTGCGCGCAGGGCGACGGGGTAGGTGTGTGTGTATGTGTGTGTGTGTGCTTGTGTGTGTGTGTGTGTGTGTTAGTGTGTGTGTGTGTGTGTGTGTTAGTGTGTGTGTGTGCGCGCGTGTGTGTGTGTGTTAGTGTGTGTGTGTGTGTGTGTGTGTGGTCAGACAGACGTGATACACTCGGTGGTGCTGGTCAGACACACAGCGCAGTCGCAGCGCAGGGCGACGGGGTAGGTGTAGGTGGGGTCGACGTGGGTGGAGCAGTTGGGCAGGCGCACCGTCACCAGACGCGTCTCGTTGTACGTGCACACGCGCTGGTACGACTCCACGTAGGGCAAAACAACAGCTCCAGCTCGCTGTATAAATAAACTTGACTTGACATGACTACATGTCAGAGTGTAGTAACATATAACATTTGACTTGACTTGACTACATGTCAGTGTAGTAGTAACATATAGCATTTACATGTCAGTGTGTAATAACATACTGTAGCATGGTGTTTGCCTGCATATACTGCATGTGTCAGTGTGTAGGCTATTTATTGATACATTTTAGCTGACACTTTTATTCAGCACGGCTATGTGTACAGCATATGTGTGTGTGTGTGTGAGACTGGGTCTATGTGTACTGCATGTGTGTGTGTGTGTGTGTGTGTGTCTGTGTGTGACTGGTTCTACGTGTACTGCATGTGTGTGCGTGTGTGCATATGTTTGTGTGTGTGTGCATGCACCTCATCTCCCAGATCTATGTGTACTGCTGCATGTGTGTGTGTGTGGAGTGTGAGTGTGAGGCCTCACCTCCCAGGTCTATGTGTACTGCTGTATGTGTGTGTGTGTGCATTCGCCTCCTCTCCCAGGGCTATGTGTACTGCTGCATGTGTGTGTGTGCAGTGCGAGTGTGAGGCCTCACCTCCCAGGTCTCACAGCGCCCCCAGCAGGCATCAGTGGTGATGTGCAGGCCACTACATCCCGGCTTCTTGGCCAGGAAGCTGAACTCCCTCACGGCACAGCCAATGAAACGCCTCAGATACACCATGGAGGCCCTGCCCCTGACACGCCCCTCTGAGTGCAGCCCTGCACACACCACCACACACACCAGAGCCAGGATGGCAAACCTACACACACACACCATACACAAACACCATACACACACACACACAGCACACACAAACACACATTTATATCACATACACACACACACACACACACCCCGCACACACCCCGCACACCACACCTACAAACAGACACCATACACACACCTCAAACACACACCACTCAAACACAGACACACACACGCGTGCACACACACACCATACACATACACACACACATGTGCTCTTACAGGGAGGCCTCTGCTGCAACAGTTAGCTTCCACTATGATCAATGGCACTGGCTACACTAGACGTGATAGCGGCGTGCATGTACGGAAAGAGCTATTTTTACACAAATGGAGGGCTTCACTGCTCACAGAAGGATGAGCTTGTTCAGTGAATTAAAATTATTTTTTATAATGCATTCCTGCACAACACTGGATATGGGTAGTTATATGAAAGCAGTGCAAAGGGATATACAGCAAAGACGTGGTTGAAATGATAACAACAACAACAACATGCAAGGTTGTAGAAATTGTGGTAAAACAGGTTCTGTTCTTTCCAGAGATAAAAATCAACAGGAAATCTGATTAACTAAACTCCTGTTCTCTGAATGCATTCCTCTGCCTTTTGTCTGTGAGGTTAGACTTAGACAGTGATGCAAAAAATATGTTGCCGCCCCTTCTTGACAATCAAAGCCAGTTTCACTGTCAGCTTCTCCACTGATAAAGCTGCTCTCCTCAGCTAGCTGCCACTTCACTCGACAGCACTGAAGACCCACTTAGGAGGAGAGACAGCTTCAGCTCTAACGATAAAGGTTAGTTATACACTGTGCTCAATTTTACACTGCTGCTATATTGATATGAGTCCAAATAAAAGCTGGTGTTGGGTGAATACCTGCATTACAAAAATCAATCTGCTTTGCATGTTATAGATTTAATTTGAATGTTATGAAATCCTTTCTGTTTAAATGAAAAAGGCATCAGGATCAAAACGCCCCCACCCTTCAGACAGACAAAGACAGAGGCCGACATTGGGATCAAAATTAACTTTTTGATCTACTAGCCAAAGTGGTTGGTAAATGAAAAAACAAAACAAACAAAAAAAACGCCAGACATATTTTTTACCGGCCACAACTAAACAATGCTTTCCATAACTATTTTGAAAGTAGCCTGTATAATGAGTGCATATGGCAAGCCAGTTTAACATGATGGACTGAAGTAGCCTATTGTAGCACTTGATAAGCAGCCGTATTCCACATGCCAAAGTGGCGCAGTACCTGCCATAATTCACCTGCCAAAACAAAAATCTACACACCATTGGTGCTGGTGGTTGCTAATCTACACGCCATTGGTGCTGGTGGTTGCTAATCTACACACCATTGGTGCTGGTGGTTGCTAATCTACACGCCATTGGTGCTGGTGGGTGCTAATCTACACACCATTGGTGCTGGTGGGTGCTAATCTACACACCATTGGTGCTGGTGGGTGCTAATCTACACGCCATTGGTGCTGGTGGGTGCTAATCTACACACCATTGGTGCTAATTTCAGAGCTACAGTAGCCCTCACTATTGTCCAAAATAATCACTTATAGATGTAATCACAAACTAAACAATTGTTAACTAGAATAAATTCTATAGGCCTAGGTAACTAGCCAACAGCCCATCTCATGAAGTTACAGTCCATTAATGTTCCTATCAATTGTTGATGGAATATCTAATGCTTTAACACCATGCCCGTAAGCCTACTAACCATTTCAACAAAGATGCGATTGTAAAACAGGTTCTGTTCTGGCCTGAATGGTTTGGCTATCATAACTAGCAAACACACACACATGCACACACACCCAAAGACACACACACACACACACACACACACACACACACTCGCATATACAGTTGGCCTTGAGCTTTTCCATTTCTGAGAAAAAATAATTAATTGAATTAGTAAAAAAGTATCAAATTAGTTTAAATGAATAAACTCCTGTGCTGAATTCCTCTGCCCTTTCTATCAATCAATCTGTCTCTCATGAGTCATAGTCTAGAAACTTCTATTGTTACTGAGGAGATGACAAACAGGCAAATCTGGATCAGACCATCCCTGGAAAAATATGATACCAGCAACACACCCACACATCCAGTTGAAAGGGATGCAATAATGCCAACAACCAAAACCCAATCAATGTTGGTTTGAACTCCACTGAACTCTACGACCAGAAGGGAGCGGCTTGAACTCCACTGTATCCATGCAAACCTTGTCTGCCTTCTGTGCCAATCTGGTCAGATATAGTTGATACAGGTCTGCTTGTCTGCCTGTTCCACAAGTTTTAACAATAACATAGTAGCATAAAGACTGCATTTTATTGACCCTTGATGGTCTCCCATCTAACTACTGACCCAACACATCAGTACTTAGCTTTTGATTTAGACCATGAGCATATAGGCTACACAGAGAGCCATGTATTTGAGTGCTTCTGCTATGACGCATTTGACAGCACTACTGCTCTGGGGTGTCGGATTGTTTCGAAGCCTCAAATGTTCCAGTGCTTCACAGAGCCTTGCTTTGGCCATCCCTACAAAACACACCAGCTTCTCACCATTTTCAATATTGATTATTATTATTATTAGGAGGCCCCTGGGCTGAAGCCCAGGTAAGCCCCTGCATTAAGGCGCCAGTGGTCACATGGTTCAATAGCTACCCTGTGCTGTATGGTTATCCAGCAGGAGGGTGGGATGTATTTCAGGATGCTGGAGGGCGGGATCAAGTAACTCATTGGCTACTGATCAAGTGATTGCCATTTTTGGAGCTTTCACCATCTCCACTGGGAGCAGAGAATCAATCCTGCTACACTTGTAACCAGGAAGTATTTTGAAAACAGCTGGGGATTTGAGTGGCACCGAAATTCACCTTGTCATTCGGTCTGGTTACAACCACTTGCGTATGCACCGGTGCCATATTGAAGCCGGGTTTCGGTGCCCAACCCTAGTTAAGAGTTGATCATCAGTTTAATTGTCTATTTTGTTTTCCAGCTGTTTCACCATGGCCTCATGTAGTGATGATACCATAGAGACAGCAGCCCTGGGAAGACCATTCCAGCTCGGGATGCTGTACGACTGCCGGAAGGAGGCTCTTATTCCAGGTAGGACCTCATGGATGTGTTGACTATATTAGTTAACATGAACAAACAAATACACTTTTTAAAAACTAATGCGACACATTCTTCAGAATATGCAATATATAATTTACCATGCAAAATGCTCAATGTTGAAATACTTAATGTCACACATTTAGGCCTACATTTAAACTGTAGCATTTAAAAGATCATTGAATATGAGTTACAGCATTGCATCATTTATTTGTCAACAACAGGTATAACCTTATGGGATCAAGAGGAGTTACAGAGGAATACAAGTGTGCAACAACAAAACAATACTGAATTTAAGGTCACAACATCAGATTCAATAGAGGAGAAGTCAAATTCATTAAAGATCTCTGGCTCTCTGAAACTAAGTCTTTTGGGAGGACTGGTGGATGTGGGAGGATCAGCTAAATATTTCAAAGACACAAAGAAATCCAACAAACAAGCCCGTGTGACTCTTCAGTACAAAACAACCACAAAATTTGAAACGTTAACAATGTCTCACCTGGATCGTGAAAAGGTGTCTTATCCTAACGTGTTTGAAGATGACACTGCCACTCATGTCGTCACAGCCATTTTGTACGGAGCTGGTGCCTACTTTGTGTTTGACAGAGAATCATCATCAGAGGATAAGAAGGAACAAGTGGAGGGGGAGGCTAAACTCACCTTCAATAAACTGAAATTCCTCACAGTAGATGCTGAGGCATCTTTAAACATGGATGATACAGAAAAGACAGCAGTTGAAAAATTTAGCTGCACATTTCATGGAGACTATAAGTTAACCACCAACCCAACGTCCTTCAGGGATGCTGTGAGAGTTTACAAAGATCTTCCAAACATGCTGGGAGAGAATGGAGAACATGCTGTTCCACTCAGGGTGTGGCTGTACCCTCTGTGCAAGTTAGATTCAAGAGCTGCAAAACTGGTAAGAGACATCAGTAATGACCTGATCTGAGGATCCAAGGATATGGGTAGTTATATGAAAGCAGTGCAAAGGGATATACAGCAAAGACGTGGTTGAAATGATAACAACAACAACAACATGCAAGGTTGTAGAAATTGTGGTAAAACAGGTTCTGTTCTTTCCAGAGATAAAAATCAACAGGAAATCTGATTAACTAAACTCCTGTTCTCTGAATGCATTCCTCTGCCTTTTGTCTGTGAGGTTAGACTTAGACAGTGATGCAAAAAATATGTTGCCGCCCCTTCTTGACAATCAAAGCCAGTTTCACTGTCAGCTTCTCCACTGATAAAGCTGCTCTCCTCAGCTAGCTGCCACTTCACTCGACAGCACTGAAGACCCACTTAGGAGGAGAGACAGCTTCAGCTCTAACGATAAAGGTTAGTTATACACTGTGCTCAATTTTACACTGCTGCTATATTGATATGAGTCCAAATAAAAGCTGGTGTTGGGTGAATACCTGCATTACAAAAATCAATCTGCTTTGCATGTTATAGATTTAATTTGAATGTTATGAAATCCTTTCTGTTTAAATGAAAAAGGCATCAGGATCAAAACGCCCCCACCCTTCAGACAGACAAAGACAGAGGCCGACATTGGGATCAAAATTAACTTTTTGATCTACTAGCCAAAGTGGTTGGTAAATGAAAAAACAAAACAAACAAAAAAAACGCCAGACATATTTTTTACCGGCCACAACTAAACAATGCTTTCCATAACTATTTTGAAAGTAGCCTGTATAATGAGTGCATATGGCAAGCCAGTTTAACATGATGGACTGAAGTAGCCTATTGTAGCACTTGATAAGCAGCCGTATTCCACATGCCAAAGTGGCGCAGTACCTGCCATAATTCACCTGCCAAAACAAAAATCTACACACCATTGGTGCTGGTGGTTGCTAATCTACACGCCATTGGTGCTGGTGGTTGCTAATCTACACACCATTGGTGCTGGTGGTTGCTAATCTACACGCCATTGGTGCTGGTGGGTGCTAATCTACACACCATTGGTGCTGGTGGGTGCTAATCTACACACCATTGGTGCTGGTGGGTGCTAATCTACACGCCATTGGTGCTGGTGGGTGCTAATCTACACACCATTGGTGCTAATTTCAGAGCTACAGTAGCCCTCACTATTGTCCAAAATAATCACTTATAGATGTAATCACAAACTAAACAATTGTTAACTAGAATAAATTCTATAGGCCTAGGTAACTAGCCAACAGCCCATCTCATGAAGTTACAGTCCATTAATGTTCCTATCAATTGTTGATGGAATATCTAATGCTTTAACACCATGCCCGTAAGCCTACTAACCATTTCAACAAAGATGCGATTGTAAAACAGGTTCTGTTCTGGCATGAATGGTTTGGCTATCATAACTAGCAAACACACACACATGCACACACACCCAAAGACACACACACACACACACACACACACTCGCATATACAGTTGGCCTTGAGCTTTTCCATTTCTGAGAAAAAATAATTAATTGAATTAGTAAAAAAGTATCAAATTAGTTTAAATGAATAAACTCCTGTGCTGAATTCCTCTGCCCTTTCTATCAATCAATCTGTCTCTCATGAGTCATAGTCTAGAAACTTCTATTGTTACTGAGGAGATGACAAACAGGCAAATCTGGATCAGACCATCCCTGGAAAAATATGATACCAGCAACACACCCACACATCCAGTTGAAAGGGATGCAATAATGCCAACAACCAAAACCCAATCAATGTTGGTTTGAACTCCACTGAACTCTACGACCAGAAGGGAACGGCTTGAACTCCACTGTATCCATGCAAACCTTGTCTGCCTTCTGTGCCAATCTGGTCAGATATAGTTGATACAGGTCTGCTTGTCTGCCTGTTCCACAAGTTTTAACAATAACATAGTAGCATAAAGACTGCATTTTATTGACCCTTGATGGTCTCCCATCTAACTACTGACCCAACACATCAGTACTTAGCTTTTGATTTAGACCATGAGCATATAGGCTACACAGAGAGCCATGTATTTGAGTGCTTCTGCTATGACGCATTTGACAGCACTACTGCTCTGGGGTGTCGGATTGTTTCGAAGCCTCAAATGTTCCAGTGCTTCACAGAGCCTTGCTTTGGACATCCCTACAAAACACACCAGCTTCTCACCATTTTCAATATTGATTATTATTATTATTAGGAGGCCCCTGGGCTGAAGCCCAGGTAAGCCCCTGCATTAAGGCGCCAGTGGTCACATGGTTCAATAGCTACCCTGTGCTGTATGGTTATCCAGCAGGAGGGTGGGATGTATTTCAGGATGCTGGAGGGCGGGATCAAGTAACTCATTGGCTACTGATCAAGTGATTGCCATTTTTGGAGCTTTCACCATCTCCACTGGGAGCAGAGAATCAACCCTGCTACACTTGTAACCAGGAAGTATTTTGAAAACAGCTGGGGATTTGAGTGGCACCGAAATTCACCTTGTCATTCGGTCTGGTTACAACCACTTGCGTATGCACCGGTGCCATATTGAAGCCGGGTTTCGGTGCCCAACCCTAGTTAAAAGTTGATCATCAGTTTAATTGTCTATTTTGTTTTCCAGCTGTTTCACCATGGCCTCATGTAGTGATGATACCATAGAGACAGCAGCCCTGGGAAGACCATTCCAGCTCGGGATGCTGTACGACTGCCGGAAGGAGGCTCTTATTCCAGGTAGGACCTCATGGATGTGTTGACTATATTAGTTAACATGAACAAACAAATACACTTTTTAAAAACTAATGCGACACATTCTTCAGAATATGCAGTATATAATTTACCATGCAAAATGCTCAATGTTGAAATACTTAATGTCACACATTTAGGCCTACATTTAAACTGTAGCATTTAAAAGATCATTGAATATGAGTTACAGCATTGCATCATTTATTTGTCAACAACAGGTATAACCTTATGGGATCAAGAGGAGTTACAGAGGAATACAAGTGTGCAACAACAAAACAATACTGAATTTAAGGTCACAACATCAGATTCAATAGAGGAGAAGTCAAATTCATTAAAGATCTCTGGCTCTCTGAAACTAAGTCTTTTGGGAGGACTGGTGGATGTGGGAGGATCAGCTAAATATTTCAAAGACACAAAGAAATCCAACAAACAAGCCCGTGTGACTCTTCAGTACAAAACAACCACAAAATTTGAAACGTTAACAATGTCTCACCTGGATCGTGAAAAGGTGTCTTATCCTAACGTGTTTGAAGATGACACTGCCACTCATGTCGTCACAGCCATTTTGTACGGAGCTGGTGCCTACTTTGTGTTTGACAGAGAATCATCATCAGAGGATAAGAAGGAACAAGTGGAGGGGGAGGCTAAACTCACCTTCAATAAACTGAAATTCCTCACAGTAGATGCTGAGGCATCTTTAAACATGGATGATACAGAAAAGACAGCAGTTGAAAAATTTAGCTGCACATTTCATGGAGACTATAAGTTAACCACCAACCCAACGTCCTTCAGGGATGCTGTGAGAGTTTACAAAGATCTTCCAAACATGCTGGGAGAGAATGGAGAACATGCTGTTCCACTCAGGGTGTGGCTGTACCCTCTGTGCAAGTTAGATTCAAGAGCTGCAAAACTGGTAAGAGACATCAGTAATGACCTGATCAGATTTTCATCTGACATCATAGAGAGTTTAACCCAGACAGAGATGAGATGCAGAGACATACTGAAAGACACTGCAGCAGCAGCATTTCCTGCCCTGGCAAAGAAGGTTCAGAATTTCATGCAGATGGGCCATCAGTACAAGCTTGAACTTATGCAGAAGCTCGGGTCAGTGCTTCCTTCAATCCGAGGGGGTGGGAAAGAGGAGAGTGCCCTTTCAGACGTTCTTAAGACACACGATAGTTCTCCATTCAACAGCAAAGACCTGGAACAGTGGCTCAAAAACAAGGAGAAGGAATTGGATATACTGAAATCTTATCTCAAGCAACTGGAGAAATTAGGTGCAAATATGGATGACAATTTGGAAGACCTCTTGTCTGATTTAAATGTGGAAAATGTAGTAAGCTTTTCATTCACCTCTGTAGATGGGCCTGATAGTTTGTTGGTGAAACTGTCAAATTATCTCAAACCATCAGGAATGTTGGACACTTCTGCAGAATCCTCTGATCAACAGGCTACCAACAGGGAGTGGCTCTCCACTGATATTAAACAAATGATGAGGAGAGAATTGAAACTGTTTGGAGAACTGAAGAGGATGAGCACCAGTGATAACACCAAATTCATAGTTGATATGAAATATGATGAGTCTCATCCTGGGGCGTGTATTTTCATATATGAAGATGGATGTGATGATGCAATCCGCTTTGTTCCTCCATCAAAACCTGCCACTCCAACCACTACTGATGTTTCACATGACAGCGTAACAGTTCAGATGTCTGGCCCAGACTCTGCCACTGTAGAGTACCGAGTAGAATACAGAGAGAAACAGAATCAGGAGACTGAATGGAAATCCCACCCAGTGCAGAGGAACCAAGAGGCAGTAACTCTGTCAGGACTGAAGCCAGAGACTGAGTATGAGATCAGAGCCACAGCTGTGGGCAAACTCGGCTATGCTGTCAGCAGTGATGTTTGCAGAGCTGTGACTCTCATAGTAGTCCATCTGCCAACACAGGTGAGTGATTACGTTTGTAATTAGAGATCTTGAATGGACCAAACACACACAATACGCTTTTTCATTTACTGTAAAATGTGTGGAATTGTTGAATAAAGACTTTTTTCTTGTTTTAACCCAGCAGACACAAGACACAAGATGCAAGAGGTCTCAGTTTCAAGCATCAGCTGTGTAAGTAAGAAAATCACAGATACAATAAAATGCTCCTCTTATTTGATTGGGTCACTGCACAAGGTATCATTACATCCCGGTTCAACGCTGGATGAAGGAGTAGAGTATACTGTACACATGAGATGTAAACCAGGGTGGAGAGAGAGATGTAAACCAGGGTGGAGAGAGAGATGTAAACCAGGGTGGAGAGAGAACGGCCAACTCCTTAGTGGAGCCAAACCAGGGCTGCATCTACAGTGCACCGAGAAAGTTTTCCATTTTTTTGTTTTAGACTCATCTTAAAATGGATTCAATTTTTTTTTCTCTAATCAATGTATTAACAATGCTCCCAATACTCCAAAATAAAGTAGGTGTTTGGAGTGTTTTATAAATTTCTAAAAAAAATAATAAGACTGCAATATCCCATTTACATATAGTTAAGAACTAAATTATTCATAGTCCTGAAAAATATTGATTTAAAGGGGAAATCTGGTGTAAAATGGATTTTGGATATACTTAAAGAAGAAGTTCAGTGTGATATTGACCTAAAGTGTGTTGAAACATGATATAGAGTGTGAACGTATGTCTCTTAGCCCATCTCGGCTTGTCCCCTGCACTCCGAAATCTGGTGCTAGTTAGCCGATGCTACCAACAGGTTTTCAAAGGGGGTGCCTCGGGCATCGGCCTAGCCATGCAAATAAATCAGTTTTACACCATTTACGAGGCTCAAAGTAGCTCCACACTTCATTGGTAGACTTTAGAGGGCCATGACATTTAAAACTATGAACTTTAGAACTTTGAAAAAGCACTGGTAGTTTATTTACAAGACGATTTATACAGACAGTATCTTCAGGAAGTTTACCGTTCGCCACCATCTTGAATTTAGTCACAATAAGTCGAGTGACGAGTATGAATAAACAGGTATGATAAGGGATCAGATTACAAAAATAATCCTGATGCATTTCCATGGAATTATTTTTCGTCTTGTAAATAAGCACTACCTTCAGAAACAGCCCTTGTTATAACCTCTCTGTACACTTTCAAAGTTTACAATACTTTGGTTTGTCTGTAGGGACCCTCTCCATGTTAGGATAATGCTATTTTGAGCCTGGTCAGTGGTTTGATAATAGGGATTTATTTTCACATGGCTACATGCCTGCTGCTACAGACTATAAACAATTTTGTTGCTAATACAAACAACGGTCTAGCTCAAATTAATATAATTTTGCTCCTGGAGAACTCTCAAATCTTTTTTTTAAACCCAGATAAACCCCTGTCAGTAGATCAGCTGTTAAAGCAAGACAAACAGCCTATATCTAGCCAGTACCAGGTACACAGATCATGAAAAAAGATGTGATTTTTTGAAAAAAGATGTGATTTTTTTTAACCCAGTCCATGTCAAACAGATCTCTGCAGATCAGCTGTAGATCATGTGAGTCATTAGTGTGCTCGCATAAATTCCAGGATTAAAGAGCAGAAAAGTCAGTTTTATTTATTTATATTTATATCATCAGTCTCACAGCAAATGTAGACAAACCTGACATTGAAGGACAGTTGTGCTCTAAAGAGTTGATTGATTTGCTCTTAATTAGCACTAGATCAGCTAACGCAACTTTAAATGACATGTTTTTTTTACTTACTCAGGATTCAGGACATCATCTCCAAAAGTGATCTCATCCGTTCAGGATGTCCAGTTGTCTACCGGCTGAAACCAAAAAAAGAGGAGATTGGAACTCTGACAAGGATGACTGTTGGTGAAAAAAATGTGGAAAAGATCAATAAAAGCATCTTACTTGTGGGTGAAACAGGAACAGGTAAATCTACTCTGACAAACGCTCTGGTCAACTACGCCATGGGAGTGAGGTGGGAGGATGAAATCTGGTTTCAGATCGTAGAGGACGAGAACAAAGATCAATCAGAAAGTCAGACATCAGATGTGATTGTGTACGAGATCTTTGGGTTTGAAGACAAAGTTTTGCCCTACTCTCTGACTCTTATTGATACTCCTGGATATGGAGACACCAGAGGGAACGGAAGAGATGCCATCGTAAGTCAACGATTATTTGACTTGTTTGGATCAGAGGATGGAGTTAAAGAACTCAATACTGTGGGCCTGGTGCTGAAGCAATCAGATAATCGACAGACTGACCGACTGATGTACATCTTTCAATCACTGATGTCTCTGTTTGGAAAAGACATGGAACAAAACATTGTAGCTCTTATCACACAATCGAATGGAAGAACCCCTACAAATGTCTTTCAAACTCTGAAAGCTGCAAATATTAAATGTGCCACAAATGAGAGTAATCAGCCGGTTCACTTCCTGTTTGATAACTACCAGCATGAAGACCGAACAGAGGAAACGGATGGCCATCAGGATAAAGTATCAGTGAGAGGAATGAATGAGTTCACAGCCTTTCTGGAAAAACAAAAACCTCAAAAAATGAATGAAACTGTGAAAGTTCTGAATGGACGCATTGAATTAATTGCATGCATCCAAAACATGCAAGACAGAATCATGCTGATTGAACTAAAACAGACAGAAGTGGAACAGACCCAGGAAGCTCTGAGGACATATGCACACGAGATGAAGAGGAACGAGACATTCACTGTAGAAGTTGATGAGGTCTACAAAGATAAAAAATCCCTCGGAAAAATCCCTAAATTGACCCGTATACTTGCAAAATCTTACTGCTGTACAGTTTGTGAAAGTAACTGTCACACTATCTGGTATAATTTATTGAAAATTTATGGCCTCAGTAGTACATGTCGAATGTGTCCGTGTCCTGAGTCAGATCATGTGAGCGAAAACTGGATCTATGTGGTCAAAACAAGGAAAGTTCAGAAGACCCAAGAAGAAATTAAAAAGAAGTATGAAGACAATAAATCACAAGCTGAGAACCAGATGAGCCTCCTGGAAAGTCTTGAAAAACAAATTAAAGACTTCACAGCAGAGAGGTCACAGTTGCTGGAAGAGGCCTACCGACATGTTGTCACACTGAATGATATCGCCTTGGATGCCAATTCACTGTCCAGTCATGTCCACTTGGACTTCCTGATTGAGAAGATGGAGGAGAAAGGAGACATAGAGAAGGTCCGGATACTGGAAGAGATGAGACGTCGACAGAATAAAAGAGTCCGGGCAGCACTGAAGTACTTGTTCCGTCAAATCCACAGCACCTCATAAAGCAATTAGGTAATTATGCACATCATGTCTTTGGGATTAGACCAATCTTTTTCTTTTTATTATAGGCTTGATGGTGTGGTACTCATGTCTTTATTATAGGCTTGATGGTGTGGTACTCATGTCTTTATTATAGGCCTGATGGTGTGGTACTCATGTCTTTATTATAGGCTTGATGGTGTGGTACTCATGTCTTTATTATAGGCCTGATGGTGTGGTACTCATGTCTTTATTATAGGCCTGATGGTGTGGTACTCATGTATTTATTATAGGCTTGATGGTGTGGTACTCATGTCTTTATTATAGGCCTGATGGTGTGATACTCATTGTTTTATTACAGGCCTGATGGTCTTCTATCCTGGAATCCGGCTGTTTCTATCTGTGGGTGGAATGCAGTATGCTGTGATGTCCAGAATGCTGTGATCTCTAAAGGGTTGACCACATGACCAAGCTTGGTATGAGTGAAGGGAAGCTGTTCACTTTGCTTTCATGGGATTCCAGACCCACAGCCATGTAAATCATTTAATGTCACCAAAAATGTGTCTACTCAATTAGAGTTGTAGTCTTTGGGAGCAGAGGAAACTGTTATATGTAATCATTACAGTGATTATTTGAACTTTATTTTAATCTTGTGTAAATTCAGTTTTGCTTTAAATCCAGTTTCCAGTATTTTATAGTTGTTGTAATCGAGCGGATTGGATATTTTTGTCTTATTGTTTTATTACACTGACTATTGTGGCTTTGTTTGAAGTTATATAAAGGAATTGTTAATTAACCTTTTTTCTTCTGCTGGAGAAGAAAAGGCTTTGCTTTAGTATTATATTTTGCTTTATTACTTTCATTATTGTGTTTATTTTAATTAGGAGGCTTTTACCTACTTTTCACAAAAATGTATCAGTTTAACGGAATAACTAGAAGTTATTGTTATTGTGCGAGAAGTCAAGAAGGTATTTTTAAATAATGATTAGTGATTGACATATAAGAGATTGTTTATTCAGTTGATCAAACTTTGTGAGCCTGTGATTAATCATTTGATGGTAGACATCTTGGATGGAGGAATCTAAGGGATCATCTTCTCTTACGTCTTATTCTCTATTTAGTTGCCATGTCATGTAGACAGTGGGGAGTGTAGGGCTGGGTGATCTGATGACCTGAATGACCTCTAAATCACCTGTGCTGCTGTACTAAATGGCCTGTGCAGCTGTACTAAATGTAATCATATGATTTCTGCACAATAAAACATATTTAGGCCTAAGCTGCATACAGCCTCTGGTCTGCTCTCTGGTCATTGTAGTTGTTGAACAATATCATACTGTTTGGACCACCATTTTAGGTGACAGTAACTTGGCAGTGACACTTTAGTGACCAAACTAGCCTTCAGTGTGGAAGAAAAGATGCAAAAAGATTGTTCATGATGTTAACATGAGGGCCACTAGAGGGCAGAATTACCAAATTACAGTTTTTTTTTATTGCTTAAGCACAATTTTGAAAACAGGGCACTTTTCAGTGTATGCTTCATTCTTCCTCATCCAAACATACTGCTGTTCTATAAGCATGAACAAAACAGAATACTGAACCAAAATCATAGAACTAACTGCCAGTTAGTTCTATGATTTTGGTTCAATATTCTAATAACTGTACCTACCTACCCCTTTATATGCAGCTGATTATCTGTGGCAGAGGAAGCAAAATAGGCCGAGAGCATCACCTAGTTATTGCCATGCATCAGTTTAGACAGGGTGCAATTTTCAGTGTATGCTTCATTCCTCATCCAAACATACTGCTGTTCTATACTCATGAACAAAACAGAATACTGAACCAACATTTCTAAAGGGGTGCCAATACTTTTGTCAGTGACTTTTTTGTCAAACCTACCTTTCCTGAGCAAAGTACTTGAAAATGTTTGTAATCACCGTAATATCTTCCTCAACTAGAACAGTATTCTCAAAGAATTCCTCAAAGTTTTTCTGAGAATCCTAGCTGCTGCATTTTGTATCACCTAAAGCTGTTTGATAGTCTTTTTAGGAAGGCCTGTGAACAGTCCATTGCAGTAATCAACCCTGCTGCAGATAAACGGAGTGGGGTGCAGGAAGCGTTGAGTGCAAGATCATTACAACAACATTGAAGTCCTGTGTTCCAGTGTAGCAGGCTTGTCCGTATTTGCAGATGATTTTTATTAACATGCAGGTAGCTCTCTTTTCTCACAGACCTCTACCCACAATTCCCCCTAGGCCCCTTAAAGTCATCTCCTGTAGATAGGATTTAGGGATGGTTGCCAGATCAACCATCAGCATAATCTACAGTATTGAAGGAGTCTAATGCCCAATAGACTGCTGAAACACCTGCCTGAGTTCAGTGAGCGGGACAGGTAGTTATGGCTCCTCATTCTGGTGGCACTGCCTCTCCTGGAGTAATTGTCATACAGAGAGGGGAGAGTTGTCCTGGAGATGCACTTGGCTAAACACACCACTATCTTTATGGTCCTGACCAGAACAACTAGGGTACACCACTGATATGCACTGAGTCAGCATACTCTCTATGACCTCTATGGAGGAAGTTGTCCTTAGTCATGCATTTGTTGTCTGGGCTTTATTTTGAACTAGGATGTGATTAGCTTAGGAGGTCCAAATAAAAGCTGATTAACATTAAAAGTAACATAAAACACATGTAATTTCCAACTTCATGAGACATAAAACACATGTAATTCTCTTTGTAAAACATGCTATCATTAGGATATGTGGCCTGCACAAGAGTTTACTTCCTCATGCTCATTTTCTGAAAGTGGCTCACTATGTAATGGCGCCATCATGGCTTCATTGATTCATGTTGAGCACTTATAGCCTTTACACATAACATAACACAAGGACAAATATGACATAAAAATGTCTGATATAACATTCAAAACGCTCAGTCAAATTTGCACAAAACCCCTCATGATTTCCAACTTGATGTTCAACACTATACACAATCTCCTCTACAATATTCTGTTGATATTGGGGGGCGTGTTTCACCCTTGGCCCACAGCAAAACTGCTCTCCTTTACAGTGACACAGACAATATGTTTCCAACCTTCTTACCACTTTCAGCCTCTCCACTGATAAAGCTGCTCTCCTCAGCTAGCTGCCATTTCACTCGACAGCACTGAAGACCCACTTAGGAGGAGAGACAGCTTCAGCTCTAACGGTAAAGGTCAGTCATGCGCTGTGTTCAATTTTTATAAAATTAGACGTTTTTTACCTTTGCCATTTCTTGCTACTGATATGACCGTTTGTGCAAGAGTTACCTATTGTGGTCATGGTGGCAACACAGATAATTAACTTCTGTATTTCAGTGATATAGATGACTGCCTCTGTGTTTCAAGGTCAATGCCTTTAGCTTATACTGTACAGTAAATGACAGCTTGAGTATTTTCAGAGGATTAAAATGGTATGTGGGGTAGTAGCTCAGTATACTTAGTGTACAAAGTGTCAGTGTTACCATAGATCAGTTTTTCTCAAACTTTTTCAGACCAAGGACCACTTAACCAAATAAAAATAGCCTCACGGACCACCTAGTTAAAAAAACAGTGAACCTACTTCAACAGTATATTACATAATAGGCCTACTCACTCAACATCCTTGGCGATCGTCTTTGCACCTTGCTTATTGTGTCAAAGGATTCATATGATTTAAACTGGTGTAGCTAGCTTACATAGGCAATGTTGCAGAACTGTTTGGATTTACATATAAGTTGGTTCAATATTGCAAACAACTCATTTATATATTTTACCATGCCTGCTCGTGCTCGCGGACCACTTATGATAGCTTGCGGACCACCTCATAAATAAAAGGAGTCAAAATCATTGTACTACCTCAGGGACAAGAATGAAAATGCATAAGTATACAATGTAACCAAGTACCGTATTTTCCAGACTATAAGTCAAGCAGTGTTGTGCCAGTTCACAATTTTAATTCTGAACTAGTTCAAAGTTCAGCTCATTTTACTTTTTTTCGTGAGATATTAAAATAAATACTTTTTTTCACACTACGAGCTAGAAATCACTATACGTTCTTTGAAGCTGCTCATTGTAGACATTTGCTCATGACACTCATGGGTTTCTTACCAGCTGATGAAACTTGCAGCAGTCTCCGTGCCATCACTTCCACTAGCCATTTTTTTTAAATTGCAGCGCTTTCTCTCACTCTCCTCATTGGTCTGTCTCTCTCTCTCTCTCGCTCCTCCAGCCCTCCGCGCTCTCGTCGTTGCCTGCTATGCGGCGCTGCTATTCCTACCCCGCTCTGCTGCAATTCATCACGGGTAACGTTGTGCGGAAGCTAGTATGCTATTCAACTATTCTTAGCCGGACACTACTGTACGTTGCCCGCAATGCATTGCGCACACAATGTCAAAACCATTTCTGTCTGGTGATACATGATTTAAGTGGCACCAGCGAGAATACAGGAGGGAGGAACTTTCTCTCGTTGCGTTTCAAAAGAGAAAACAGATGTCACTCAGTTTTCAATGGAAAACAAATTCCAACGTTCATTTACAGTGATGTCTGCCGTTCATGACACATAATGTGAACTAATTCACGTTCAAGTTCTTTATTAAAAAATGTGTTGCGTTCAGTTCAACGTTCACGAAAAAATGAGCGTGTTCAATGAACGCGTTCTTTTGAACTCGTTCACGCACAACACTGAAGTCAAGTCACACTTTTTCATAGTTTGGCTGGTCCTGCGACTTATAGTACTACTTATATATGTGACCCTGCAAGGCGAAACCAGACGCTTTGCGCACGGTGCAATTTTGAGAAAATCCACGATAAACAAACGTACGGGTTAAAATGTCGAATTTCACGTTGTCTACACTTTCATATTGTGAACAAATTCCACAGAAAAAACATACGTTTTCACTGTTAAACCCTGACTTCAAAAACACAAACTTTTAGAAATATCCTGGTGTCATTTTAGGGACCAGGAGAAGTTTTCCATTGACGTAGCGCATTTCAAGTATCCACAATCTGTGTACACAGAACTTCCTCTCCCCTTACTTTCCCCGAAATACATACACATAGTCAATCATCAGCTTCAAAGTCACGCTACCGTAATAGTTGTGCCCTCACACTAACGCACGTGACAATTTACTTAAAAAGGTGATTTTCTCCTCTTCTGGCGTATCGTGACGGCAGAACCATGCCAACTTTGGATGCGGTTATCTTAGCGATACTATTTGCAATACCCTCGATATACATATCATGTTCATGTGAGCACAACAACTTAAACCAAAGCTACTGGTTTTGCCTTGCAGGGTCATGTAGTAAGGAATTCCAGAATATATGTATTTTAACATTCCAGAATATATGTATTTTAACATTTGTTTTGATCACCACCACCCAAGGCCTTTTGATAAAGCCAACCCCAGTCACATGCATGCGTGACCTTTGTCACATCATATGATGGGGGCGATTAATCATTGTTGACGATTTTCTCTCTTGACACAATCAAAGAGGTAGCCTGGAAAATCCAGATCCTGGTAATCTAGAAAGATTAAGGGTCTGGCCACGAACAATGTAATGGCCCAACTCGAGGGGCGGCACCAAGCATGCATTGGATAACACTAGACCAATGTTTACTCTGAATGATTCCGGACTTTGACGCAATTGGAGAACACTACGACCAATGTTTACTGACCTCCAACGTTGTAGCGATGTCGTCATCAGTTTAGCTCGCCTCTGGCCACGGGGGTGTCACCACCGGGAAAATATATTAAATAAATAAATTATGTAAACGCTCAAGTTCTGCGCACTTTCTGTCAGAGACTAAAACACGTGCTGTAAATCCTCAAATTTACAGGCCCGGCAAACCTAACCTACATCATCATATGTTTTGCTTTCCAGCTGAAATCGATCATGGCCTCATGTGGTGATCATACCATGGAGACCGCAGCCCTGGGAAGACCATTCCAGCTCGGGATGCTGTACGACTGCCGGAAAGATGCACTTATTCCAGGTAGGACCTCATGGATGTGTTGACTTTACTAGTTAATGTTAAGATGGATTAACCAATAGATACACAAACACACAGTTTAAAAAGTAGTGTGACATGTCCTTCAGAATTTGCAGTATGATTTTGAAAGCAAAATGTTTTGATGCTAATCCTTTACATTTATGAGTCTGTTGACTTTCTAATGCATAACTAATTTCCAATCAGGTATAACTTTGTGGGATCAAGAGGAGCTACAGAAGAATAAAAGTGTGCAAAAACAAAACAAAACTGAATTTAACGTCACAATATCAGATTCAATAGAGGAGAAGTCAAATTCTCTAAAGATCTCTGGCTCTCTGAAGCTAAGTCTCTTGGGAGGACTGATAGATGTGGGAGGATCAGCTAAATATTTCCAAGACACAAAGAAATCTCACAAACAAGCCCGTGTGACTGTTCAGTACAAAAAAACTACAACATTTGAAACATTAACAATGGCTCACCTGGGTCGTGGACAGGTGTCTCATCCTAACGTGTTTGAAGATGACACTGCCACTCATGTCGTCACGGCCATCTTGTACGGAGCTGGTGCCTATTTTGTTTTTGACAGAGAATCATCCTCAGAAAATGAGAAGAAACAGGTGGAGGGGGAGGTTAAATGTAGATGTTGGGGCTGAGGCCTCATTCAACAAGGAAGAAAAAGAGAAATCAGAAGTTGAAAAATGTAGCTGCACATTTCATGGAGACTATAAGTTAACCACCAACCCAACGTCCTTCAGTGATGCTGTGGAAGTTTACAAAGATCTTCCAAACATGCTGGGAGAGAATGGAGAACATGCTGTTCCACTCAGGGTGTTGCTGTACCCTTTGTGCAAGTTGCGAGACTGGTAAGAGACATCAGCAATAACTTCAGACATAATAGAGAGTTTAACCCAGACAGAGTAAAACCGTAATGTGATTGGTTGGTGCCGTCCATAGATTGGCTTGATTGGCCGGTGCCGTCTGTCGGTGCAGCAACAGCTGAACTCCTCAACGCGAGCGGCAGGAGAAACGCGACGCGACGGACCCACAATTCAGTTCGGCAACGGATCACGTGAGCCCATGTAAAGTGAATGGGATGCGTCTCCAGCAACGCGAAGCACGCAGCTGTGTGTGGGAGCCGATACTGAAAGACACTGCAGCAGCATTTCCTGCCCTGACAAAGAAAGTTGACGATTTCATGCAGATGTGCCAACAGTACAAGCTTGACCTCATGCAGAAGCTCGGGTCAGTGATTCCTTCGATCCGAGGGGGTAGGAAAGAGGAGACATTTTTAAGGCACACAAGAGTTCTCCATTCAACATCAAAGACCTGGATCAGTGGCTCACAAACAAGGAGAAGGAATCTAACACACTGAAATCTTACCTCAAGCGACTGGAGAAACTGGGTGCAAATATGGACAACAATTTGGATGACCTCTTGTTTGAGGTAAACAATGTTGTGTGTTTTTCATTCACCTCTATAGACCACACTGATCATTTTGTTGTAAAACTGACCAATTATCTAAAACCATCAAGAGTGCAGAATCCTCTGATCTACAGGCTGGAAACACAGAATGGCTCTCCACTGACACTAAAAAAAGGATGATGACACAATTTAAACTGTTTAGAGAACTGAAGAGGATGAACACCAGTGATGACACCAAATTCATAGTTGATATGAAATATGATGAGTCTCATCCTGGGGCTTGTATTTTCATATATGAAGATGGAAATGATGATGCAATCCGCTTTGTTCCTCCATCAAAACCTGCCACTCCAACCACTACTGGTGTTTCACATGACAGCGTAACAGTTCAGGTGTCTGACCCAGACTCTGCCACTGTAGAGTACCGAGTAGAATACAGAGAGAAACAGAATCAGGAGACTGAATGGAAATCCCACCCAGTGCAGAGGAACCAAGAGCCAGTAACTCTGTCAGGACTGAAGCCAGAGACTGAGTATGAGATCAGAGCCACAGCTGTGGGCAAACTCGGCTACGCTGTCAGCAGTGAAGTCTGCAGAGCTGTGACCCTCTGTCTGCCAACACATGTGAGTGATTACGTTTGTAATTAGAGATCTTAAATGGACCAAACACACACAATACGCTTTTTCATTTACTGTAAAATGTGTGGAATTGTTGAATAAAGACTTTTTCTTGTTCCAATCCACAAGACGCAAGATGCAAGAGGTCTCAGTTTCAAGCATCAGTTGTGTAAGTAAGAAAATCAGTTAACAGATACAACAAAATGCTCCTCATATTTGATTGGGTCACAAGGTATCCTTACCTCCCGGCTCTACGCTGGATGAAGGAGTAGAGTACACTGTAGAGCCAAACCAGGCCTGCTTCTACAGTGCACCCAGAGAGGTTTCTCTTTTTTTATGTTTAAGACTCATATTAAAATGGATTCAATTTATTTTTGTTTTATAAATTTTATATAAAAACATGGAAGACTTTAATATTGTCACGGTTGCAAGCAGAGAACTGGACCCAAACGCAGGGCAAGGTATGACAAGGCACAAGAGACAGGTGGAAACCATAATTAAACTAACAAGGATCAGGTGAGGGGCGGAGACACAGGCCAACAAACCAAGGAGCACATGGCACAGCACACAGGAAGTAAACAAAGCAAACAGGAAGTAAACAAAGCAAACAGGAAGACACAAGAGGAGCAGACATGAAGGAAAACACTAAACAGGGAAAGCAAAACACGACAGGACCCTTACAAATATCCCATTTACAGATTTACAGATATCCCCAAAACAGAAAAAGTTGGGACGTTGTGTAAAATGCAAATAAAAACAGAATGTGATAATATTGTAATGATTTGATAGCGACACACACAGTTGTCCAATCAAAAGGTTTATTAGCTGAGAACGAGAGCAGGGGCCTGTACTATGAAGGGAGCTTAACCTACCCAGATGTAACCCAGGGTTACTTTGTTAAACCGGGGTTGACAAAACCTGGTTATCTTAAGTGGTGTTAGTCGGTACTACGACGCTGATTATGAAGTTGATTTGTTGAGCCGGGGTTAACCTCATTGGAGTTTGTGCGCGTTCACATAAAAGGGGCGGGTTGCAGCGCAAGTCACCACTTTCAATGATGACGCGATCAACTTATTTTACGGATGAGGAATGCACAATTATTATGTCAAGTTATGAGGAATTAAAACCCTCTTTAAAATACGTCGGCAGTGAATAAAGCAAGGCAATGCTGTTGGCAACGTATTGGTAGCCTAAATGCCTAGAAGTAAAGTTTTATTTCCACATCTTCAAATATGTGTTACGAGGATTAATAGCTTGCGGAATGTCTGAAATGAGTTGAAATAATTAAATTGCCTATTTTGAGTTCATAGAAATGCGTACAGATGCAACACAATTCAGAAGTGGGCATATAGATTACACTAATAGGATAATTGAATGTTTAAGTAGCCCCCATTGACTGATTTAGTGTATGCCTCCTGTGAACATTTGAGATGCAACACCATTGCCAAACGTACATGGCAGCAGGTGAAAATGAAACACAAACACATTATTGAGACTAGTAGGTTTATATAGTTATAGCTTGCATTAATATTTCTTAATTATGAAAACATGTAGGCCTAGTATGCTTATAGCCTTCAGGCAGAGGAGTTGGCCATTGCAAATAATAGTGGAAGGCCGATTGTGGAGGGGGTTGAGGGAGGCATTCAGTCGGATTCTGGTGCTGTGGAAATGTGTAGCCTTTGTGCGCAGGGTAGGCTACAGTAATATGACATTCAATTCAACAAGTTTGTTAAAATTGTGATTTTAATTTATTAGGCCTAGGCTATGTCCGATTTATTTTAGGCTATTCTTGCTCAGAAGTTGAGCATACTGTAGGCTAGGCTAGGCCTATGTCCGATTTATTTTCGGACAGTATTCTTGCTTAGATGTTCAGCATCACCGATTAGATGGAAAACATGAATGTCCACGTAAGGGTATTGCTATGATGGGTGACATTAGAGACTTCTGCCTAGATCATCTGACAAAGATAACGAATTCCCTCGGCTCACAATCTATATCTTCATAGAGAATAGGCCTATATATATATATATATATGGCGGTCTCTGAAACCCCTCGAAGAGAGCACCTCACGATTTGCGCTCCAATGTCGTATGGATCATCCAGGTACGCCGACATTGTCTCGAATTGTTAGTGGAGGGTTGGTACTTAAAGGGTGTGGTTAACGGAAACCTCGGGTTAACCAAGAACATAACCTGGTCGGAGCAGGTTTGAGATGCAGCGTAAATTGCCATGGCAGCATACCTCGGTTAAAACCTATCCACCTTTCGTAGTACGGGTTAATCGGGAAGTTACGCCACACGTGATCAAGTTACTCTCGAAGTTACCCAGATAAGCCAGTAACCCCGCTTCGTAGTACAGGCCCCAGGGACACAGACACAGAACACAATACACACGGAGCAGGTCAAGTACACACACACACTACACATACAGGGGAGGACGCAGCCCCCCACACAAAACAATTTTATTCTCAGAACAAATTCTGTAAATGTTTTGGAACTGAGGAGACCATTTGCTAGTGTTTTGAGAATGAAATGTTGTCCCATAACTCCCCAATATAGGATTTCAGTTGCTCAACAGTATAGGGGTATTCTTAGTCGTGTTTTTCTTCCATTATGCAGCTAATTTGACAATTCTGGACTGCAGACAGGCCATCTTAGCACCCGGACTATTCCTCTATGAAGAAATACTATTTAAATATGTGCAGAATTCATTTTGGCATTGCTTTCCTGAAATATTCAAGGTCTTCCCTGGAAAAGACATTGCCTGGACGACAGTATATGTTGCTCAAAACCTGTATACATCATTCAGAATTGATTGTACTTTGCCAAATGTGCAAGACGCCCATGCTGTAGGCACTAATGCTCCTCCACACCGTCATAAATGTTGGGTTTCGAACTGAGCACTAAAACAAGTTGGATAGGTTGGATACTTGGATAGGCCCTCTCCTCTGTAGCCCAGATGAGTCCATGATTTCCAAAAAGAATGGCAAATTTTGATTGGTCTAACCACAGGACCTTTTTCCATGTTACCTCAGTCCATTTTAAACAAGCTCAGGCCCAGATAAAACGGTGGTATTTTCGGTATCATGTCTCAATACAATATTACATGTAGATGTTACAATTTTGGCTGCAGTTTTTGAATTGAATATCAAACTATACACATAGACAATGTCAGAGGTTTTCCTGAGCCCATACAATGGCAGGTCTGGAAACAGGTCACTGGCCTTGATGTGTCCACTGGCCTTGTGCAGTGCCCTTTAAGTTCCAAAAGACCACAGCCATCCAATTTGTTTTCAGCTCTTTCTCTTATTTGCAAAGATTTCTCTTGATTCTCTCAATGTTTTAATAATATTATGTCCTGTAGATGATGAACTCCCCAAATACTTCACAATTTCATGTTAAGAAGCATTAACATTTGTGCACACAGGTTTACACAGAGGGATGAATACCCCTACATCTTAAGTTCTGCCTCTCTGGGATGCTCTTTTTCAAACCCAATCGTGTTGCCAGTTACCCTAATTAATTGTGAAACATTCCTCCTTTTGTTTTCTTTATCATTACACAACTTTTCCAGCATTTTGTTACTCCTGTCCCAACTTTTTTTGAAACATGTTGCTGGTATCAAATTCAAAATTAACATATATTTTCCATGAAATAGTAAAATTTATTATTTTCAACATTTGATATGTTGTCTGTGTCCTTTTTGCAACTAAATATGAGTTTAAGAGATTTGCAGATTATTACATTCTGTTTTTATTCACATTTTACACAACGTCCCAACTTTTTCTGTTTTGGGGTTGTACATACAGTTAAGTCCAAAATTATTCATGGGGCATTCTATAATTCAGGGTACATTTCAAGTGTAGAGAGAAACCAAAAAAATGTAATGAGTTTTTAATCATTCAACTTTTTTATAGTCATAGAACACACTTAACGTTTAAAGTTAACATGACAAGTATTTGCTGAGCTTAAACTTCTAAGACTTCAAGTATTTATTTGAAAAGATTATGTACTGTACTATTATCTGTTAATTTAACAATCTTAGCAGTAAAATATGTTTAGCCAAGAATCCATTTCATATATGGGAGACCTTAGAGATGAGGAAAAACATGTTGGGATGAGAGGATCTCCTCCTTACATGGTTAAGGGAGAGGGGGTGTTATCAAGCTGGTGAGGACTGGACAGGACAGGGATGAGGAGGCCACTGTGCCTTACGAGTTAGGGCCTGTCTAGCTAGGAAGAGAATAAGATAAGGCCTTATTTCACCAAACTGGAAAGAAACAAGAAAAACTTAGGGTTACACTATTTACATATGTTACCTATGCATTACATAGGTTTGCATATTTTATGCATGATGGGAAGATGGTTTCCACCAATGTAAGCGACCCTGCTTGGTACTGATTGGTGAAGGGTGTTGATGGAGATGGCGTGAGAGGGTGGCACTTCTCAAGGGCTGAGGAGTATAAAATATACTATATATAATATACATTATAGCCATCTGTAGGGGAGATCTTGTCGGGGGCCCCAGCTGATGACATCTCCTCCCTATTGCTTTGATGGTTGGTCTGGACTTTGGTTGGGCTGTAATATCATTGCAATACGGTGAATAAAGATCAACAGTCTTCGGAAAATCTTCATTTACTTCATCTACATTGTCTCTTTCGGACGCCTTGTTCCAGAGTGCTAAATTACTAAATAGTCAAGTGGTAATTGTTAATTGGACAATTGGATTTGGAAGTGGACATTTTCTAGCCTGGAAAATCCAGACCCTGGTAATCTAGAAAGAATAAGGGTCTGGCCACTGTGTTGATATGCAATTAATCAACTGTAATGCCTAATGTGACCAGTAGGGGGAACTACCTAGTTATTGGACTATGGTGTAGGTTAGTGACTAGAGATGAACAAGAATAGCGAGGATCTAGGTTCAAGTGGATAATGTTCGTGCAGACAATAAAGTTTGAGCACAAGCTCATTGTGAATTAACTCAAGTGGCTTTATTAAGACACGAATAACACATGGTACCGTAAACCGTTTTTGTCAAGCTTCAATGGACTCGTAAAAATGGATGTTTTGAAGCCACCGGAGGGACTGAAACTGGTGGGTAACGTGGACAGCAATTGGCGGTCTTTCAAGCAACAGTTCGAGTTGTATATGGCTGCCATAGGACTGGACAATAAACCAGACGCCAGGAAGATTGCGTTGCTACTTACGGTAGCGGGTCCCCAAGCCATAGAAGTATTCAACACATTCGAGTTCGGCGAAGATGAAGACAAAGAGAAGTACGACACCATACTTGGAAAGTTCAGTGCGTATTGCTCACCACAGAAGAACATCGTGTATGAAAGGTATGTGTTCCGGTCACGGATGCAACAGCCCGACGAAACTTTTGATTGCTTTGTGACTGATTTGAAGATTAAGGCACAGTCATGTGATTTTGGAGATCTGAAAGACTCTATGATCCGCGATCAAATTGTTTATGGAATCCAAGATAAAAGGATAAGGGAAAGGCTGTTAAGAAATGCTAAATTGACTCTGGAAGAAGCAGAGAGACTGTGTCATGCTAGTGAATTAGCCCAACAGCACGCAAAGACGTTTAATGAAGCGAGTGCTGCGGTGGTACATGACAGTGCCAAGGTAGCTGTAGTCAAAAATAAGACGAAAAAGTTTAAGCCTCCACAAAAGAAAAACAGAGAAGATGCTGCAGCTCCTGCAAACTCCTCGTATTCCTGCAAACGTTGTGGTAGCAGACATGAGCCCCGGCAGTGCCCTGCCTATGGCAAAAGATGTTCCAATTGCAATGGAAAAAATCACTTTGCAAAACAGTGCTTATCAAAGGACAAGCCCAAGTCAGTGAGGCTAGTTGAAGATACTGACCTAAGTGAGACTTTCTTTGTTGGCATGGTGTCACGTGACAATGTAAAAGATGATGCCATAGAGGATAATGTTAGGCACTTAGATAATGAAGATACATGGATTGTGTCATTGCCAATTAATGGAGCTTTAGTAGCGCTAAGGATTGACACAGGCGCACAAGCAAACCTAATCAGCATGACCGAAATTAAAGCCATGAAAGAAAAGCCTAAAATTATCAAGAAAACTGTGCAACTGAAAGACTACAACGGAAAAGACATAGAAAGCAAAGGTCAGTGCAGACTGAAAGTAACAGTAAAGGACAAAATCTACGATGTACTGTTCTCTATTGTACCTGAGGGCCGAGAGTCACTGCTTGGTGGTGTCTCCTCAAAGAAATTGAACCTGGTGAGGAGAGTTTACCACATCAACTGCTCAGAAGCATTAAGTGTGCACACCGGCACAGTTGAGTCCATTGTGCATCGTTACCATGACATTTTTAAAGGACTAGGATGCCTTCCATGCACATACAGAATCAAACTCAAAGAGGATGCAACTCCAGTGATCCATGCACCTAGGAGAGTTCCAGCTCCACTTCGGGAGCGCCTCAAAAAGGAACTGGAAAGGATGTGTCAGTTACAAGTCATCACAAAAGTAGAAGAACCAACAGAGTGGGTAAACTCAATGGTGTGTGTTGACAAAAAGAACGCAAACAAAGAACTGAGAATATGCATGGACCCAGGAGATTTGAATCAGAACATAAAACGTGAGCACTACCAAATACCTAATAGGGAGGAAATTGCAAGTGAGATGGCTGGAGCCAAGTACTTCTCAAAGCTAGATGCGGCTCAGGGATTCTGGCAAATCAAGTTGGATGATGACAGCTCAAGGTACTGCACATTCAATACGCCTTTTGGCAGGTATAGATTCTTGAGAATGCCGTTTGGCATAATCTCAGCATCTGAGATATATCATCGAGCAATGGACAATATGCTAGAGGGCCTAGAAGGGGTTCGTTGCTATGTAGATGATGTGGTAATCTGGGGCTCCACTCTACTTGAGCACAATGATAGACTGACAAAAGTGCTGCAAAGGGTGCGTGAACATGGACTAAAGTTAAACCGCGCCAAATGCCAATTCGGTGTGCAAGAAATAACATTCCTTGGAGACAAGCTTTCCTCTCAAGGGATAGAGCCAGATGAGAAGAAAATAAAAGCCATTTTAGGCATGCCACGCCCCACAGACAAGAAAGGTGTGCTCAGAATAATGGGAATGATACATTTTATTGGGAAGTTCATACCCAACCTATCAGTGAAAACATCAGCACTGAGAGAACTCCTACACGACTCCAACGAGTTCAAGTGGACATCAAGAAACGAGCGAGAATGGAATGCTCTAAAGATCACACTGACGAATGCACCCGTGCTTGCGTATTATGATCCCAACAAGAGACTGAAGATTTCAACAGATGCATCGAAGGACGGTCTTGGAGCTGTCTTGTTACAGGCAGAAGGAGATAGCTGGAAGCCAGTTGCTTACGCTTCTAGGTCCATGACTAAAACTGAAACAAGATATGCTCAAATTGAAAAGGAATGTCTTGGATTAGCTTATGGACTAAATATCTTTCATTGTTATGTCTATGGGCTTCCTACATTCACAGTTGAGACAGATCATCGTCCTCTTGTGTCAATTATCAAGAAAAATCTCAATGACATGTCACCAAGAATTCAGCGGCTTATCATGAAACTGCAAAGGTATGATTTTGAGCTAATATACACACCAGGAAAGCACTTAGTGCTCGCAGATGCGCTATCACGAGCGCCTGAGATGAGTACTGCATCCTCCACTGAAAAAGAGATTGAGAATCATGTCAACATGATCGTTGAGTCTCTACCTGTGTCTCAAGTTAAAGCAAAAGAGATTAGTGAAGAAACAGTCAAAGACAAGGAGCTACAAACAGTAATGGAAAACATTCACAGTGGCTGGCCCAAGGGGTCTTGTCAGAAATACTACCACATTAGGTCAGAGCTAAGTGTGGCAAATGGACTGTTATTGAGAGACTGTAGAATTGTCATTCCACACAGCCTGAGACCAGAGATACTCCGTAGGCTACACGAGGGACACCTTGGCATTGAGAAATGTAAAAGGAGAGCCAGGAACGCTGTGTATTGGCCTGGAATCAACAAAGACATTGAAAACATGGTAGGGAAATGTGAAACATGTAACAAGTACCAGAGCAAACAGGCAAGGGAGCCGATGTTGATCCAAGATCTCCCCACTGCTCCTTGGGAGAAAGTTGGAACGGATTTGTTTCACTGTAACGGCAAAGACTATCTGCTAGTGATAGATTACTATTCAAATTTCCCTGAAATTGCTTTGCTCACAAGTGCAACTTCCAACAGTGTCATTACTCATGTCAAGTCCATTTTTGCCCGCCATGGGATACCAAAGACTGTAGTGAGTGACAATGGTCCTTGTTATAACAGCAGGGAATGGCAACAGTTTGCAAGACAATATGGATTTCGCCATGTCACTTCAAGTCCACAGCATGCACAGGCGAATGGCAAAGCTGAAAAGGGAGTGCATATCATCAAACAGCTTCTCAAAAAGGCCACAGACAGCAAGTCGGATCCTTATTTAGCTCTACTATGCTACAGAACAGCCCCGCTTGAATGTGGTTTATCCCCATCAGAACTGTTGATGAATCGCAAGTTACGCACAACCTTACCTTGCTACTCAGACATCAAGGAGAATGCAGAGACGCAGACAAAACTGGAGAACATGAAATGGAAACAAAAACAGCGTTATGACAAGTCAACCAAAACACTCAGACCACTTGCCAAAGACGATGTGGTGCGTATCCAAGACCAGGATGCGTGGAATCGAAAAGCTACTGTTCTCCACGAGGTCGGACCGAGATCATATGAAGTAAGGACTGAAGAGGGTCACGTGCTTAGAAGGAACCGTCGCAACCTCCTCAGAACCAAAGAGACTTTCAGAGAAACCGAATGTGAAGATGAAAATGCTTCTGTGTCACATGCTGAAACAGTCCCTGACCTGAAATCAGATGGACGTGTGAATGTGGACACAAGTGATGGTCATTCAGGATCACCTATCTTGAGGAGATCTGAGCGTCAAGTCAAAAGACCAGTCAGACTTGATCTGTGAATCAATGGACTAAATATGTGATGTTCTCATTTTTGTGTTTAAAAAAAAAAAAAAAGAAATGGAAAATGAGACGTATAATCTGAGATTTTTGAAGTTTATTTGTTAAACAGAGCTTTTGTTATTAGAAAGCATTAATTAACAAGAAGAAAAACAATATAGACAGGTATATGAGTACCCACTGTCATTTACACATGTTAAGGAATGTTTTGTTCAAAGCTTCAAAGAAAGGGGGATGTGTTGATATGCAATTAATCAACTGTAATGCCTAATGTGACCAGTAGGGGGAACTACCTAGTTATTGGACTATGGTGTAGGTTAGTGACTAGAGATGAACAAGAATAGCGAGGATCTAGGTTCAAGTGGATAATGTTCGTGCAGACAATAAAGTTTGAGCACAAGCTCATTGTGAATTAACTCAAGTGGCTTTATTAAGACACGAATAACACAGCCACGAACAATGTAATGGCCCAACTCGAGGGGCGGCACCAAGCGTGCATTTGAAAATCTCTAGTGCTGCCGCGATTAGTCGACTTAGTCGACCTAATCGACCATGAAAATTAGTCGACGGCAATTTTTTTAGTCAAAGAGTCGTTTTACTATTGACCGCCTATTTATTTTTGGTCTCACACGGCTGTAATGTTATATTAACTCTATGTTATTAACTCTTGAAAAGTACAATGACTGTCTTTGGATGTTAAACAAGCGACTCTGGCAGTCATGTTTTAAACCCCACTATGCACGCAAGTGTTAACGCCAGCAGCAAAGCTGCGTGCCTGCCTGCTTTCAGCACAATTCATTTTTAGGCAGAGCTAAGTGGGTGGAGCTAAGCTAGTAGGTTACGCTAGTCCAGACTCTGACTAATATAGTATTGTGGAAATTGAAATAAATGAAGTGAAGTGTCTCACGTTGACAACGCAACGGCGTGTCATTACTGTAATTCATTCATACAAAAAAACGTTAAACCGAACATGCCGCCGCCCGTGATATCAACAATCAAGGTGCGCGCGTCATTTCCCATGGTCAACAAGTCACGACGCATATTTTTTTTAGCGTTCAAGCCAACTGATAAAGTGAAGTAACCTATGTGGTAAGACGCGCAAAGTGCCTGCAGCCTACTTGTTTTGAACATGCTGATGTTTCTCAAACTATGGGCCGCGCGGACCAGCACCGGCCGTAACGTGGACATTGCTGGTCCGGAGCCGCGGAGTGAAATTATTCCCGGGGCTTCGTCTGATAATTTGCTGCGCAATTGATCAAGGAACCGCGGACCGACAGAAAAAGAAAACAAACTTTTCTGCCATCAGTAGGAATTACTTGCTAATTTGGTGTCATCAAACATAGAGGCATACAATTAAATGGTGGTATGAGCGTGCATTCAATGCGCGAGAGAAACTGAAACCACTTGATAACGTTGGTAGCAAATCTCCAATTCAACCTATTGGAAAGCTATTTAATTATGAAACTACATTTAATAGAACAATGTGGATTTATGCAACTTCCATAAAAACAGAGCACAGACTATAATACACTATCTAGTATTGTATAGTCAAATTTGAATAACGTGGCCAAAAGCTTGTGGCATAATTAAATATGTAAATATCCTTTCCATTTGCCTACCAGTATATGATGCTTGCATAAGGGAAACATCCCAAAACGATGACACCCATTTAATTGCTGTTGTTTTGAGAAGTATTTATCATGCAACCATGCAAAAGCAATGGAACTATTCTAATTATATTTTACATTAGTAAAGCACTCATCTGATGTTCATGTTTTCAAACTTTTTGTGAACAATGTTAGCACTTTAAACACTGGCTGCTTTGAAGTGCATGTATAACAATATAGCATAACAATAATAATTGTGATGTGATATAATGATAATTTGATGGGGAGTGGGTTCATGTAGGTGGGCCCTATGACCCCAAAGTATGCCATGACCGGGCCGCAGGTCAAAGAAGTTGTCTATGTTGATGGCAACACTGGCATACAAATAAAGTCTATCAAAGGTCTGACATTAGATCTGAAGGTAGCATTTTAAATGGGTGTTTTTTTTTTAATACATAATGTTTTTGAACAGTTTACTTACAGTAATACAGCTTCTAACAAAAGTAGGGTGATATATATTTTACGTTTTCCCTTTAGTTGAGTTCAAAATAAAACGTACACAACAAAATAACAAACACTTGATTTAAAAAAAAAATTGTCGTTTAGATTAGTCGACTAATCGAAAAATTAGTCGAAAGATTAGTCGTTAGAAAATTAGTCGTTAGTGGCAGCACTAAAAATCTCACTGCACGCAATTGGATAACACTAGACCAATGTTTACTCCACTCACATCCATCTGGGATCGCTTCCGTTGAGAGTGATTTCGGCACTAGATTTTATGGTAGTGCCAATCAGAACGCAGGGCTGGAGTTTCATAGATGTGACGTAGCGTAGAAGTGGATTTTTGGCCCAGCCTTCTGAAACACCACTCCAATGGATCGATCCCAGATGTATTTGTGGAGCTAGGCGGAACGAAATCAAAATGAATCAAGACAGTACTGAGCACAACTAAATACTGATATTCATCCCAGGGGAAAATATTGCTTCTTACAACAGTCTCATCTTTCAGAAACAAAATTTAGAAAATTAACTGCTATCCTAATACTTTGTGTCCCTTAATGTGCTTTGTAAGAAATTATAAGGTGGCTTGTAACAAATTCGTATTTAATTATATTATTGATATCTACCGTCAAAATCTTCCGAAATATTTAGATATTATTTTTTGCCCACCCCTAACTTCAACTGAACAGATAACAACGGACATGCCACATTACTAACATCAAAACTGGAAGACAATGCTAGTCTTCAGGGTCACAGAAATTGCCAGGAGAAAGTGGACAACACCTTGTCCATGAAGGGAAAAATAGCAAGGGCCACAGTTAACAGTAATACTAACTTATGGAAAGTCACAACAGCAGAGAAAGCTATAATTTACAGCTGGAAGTAGCACTGCTTGTACTGTGGAAAGGACTGCATGGGCAATATTGAAAGAGATATTGGTCAGGTCATGACTATGCTAGTGGAAGTATTTCACTGTTATGTAACTGCAAAGCACATTTGCATACAGTAATTGCAATCAGATTATTGATTCTTATATACAAAGGAGGGGTATTAAACTCATTGTGCTGTAGATAGTGACTCCCCATGTCAAAAACAACCAAGTCTATGTTGTGCAACATAAAAAAAGTTCACTATATTTACAGTAATTGAATTGATCATGGCATGTTGATTAGCATGTCTCCACCGTCTATAACCTTGTATGTCAGGGGATGAAACTGACCTTAACCTTTGACCCCATGGCCCTGAGTCCCTAAGTTCATCTAACTTGTATAGACAATAAATGTACTAGAGTTAATGAAGATCCATCAGTCTGCTTTGGAGATATGAACCAAATACTGCATGTGAGTTATTTGTGTGACCCCTTGTAACCTTGACCTCAAGACCTAAATTGTCTTGTCAGCTCTTTGACAACTTGTAGTGGGTAAGTAGACCAAGTTTAATGAATATCCTTCAATTGGCTTAAGAGATATCAGCTAATATCAAGATGTACTAACAAAAATCATTGTGCCATGCTCCATTCAAAGCCCTATATTTTTTTTTCGGTACAAATCTGCGCTGTAGGCACCACAAATTCTTAATCTACAGAAAATTACGATTCAAATGATACCAAATATGCTTTTGCTGTATTTACTTCCACCTTTGACCCTTTTCTAGGCTAATTCGCTCAGACTAAATGTATTTGTGCTAATTTAACATCTTGAGGCTGTTTCTATTTATCTGGATGTTTTGCCTCATGCCACCCTTGAATTAATCAGTGCCCCACTAGGGCCACCCTTGTTAGAAATGTCTAGAATCGCCATGCTGGCCTGGGTTTATAGAACTTTGGAACCACGCCTTATTTAACGTATATTTGCGCTGCCGGCCCTCTCCAGGTTCCCTACTCCTCCTTGAAAACCTCTTCGTTCTTCCGTAGCACATACTGCAATGTCAGTTCTTGCTGCTCCATCTTATTTATAAGAACACAGTTCATTCCCAGCTCCTTTATCCATGCCCTGCCTAACAGGTTTGGCTACGACCACTACTGGTAGCTGTTTGACTTGAGCTGTTTCACCCGTAGACCCTTTCAACAATAAAAACAAAAACAATGCTTGAAAATTCTATTTGGTTCCCAATCTACTTCCTCTGCATTAAGATAACATATGGAATGTTAAAACGGAATCCTTGTGGGGCCAACTATGATGCTGATAATGGAACTCTCTTGAAAGTGTCTATAGGTTTTCAAAGTCATTGAGCAGACCTGCAACTCTAGTACAAGGATACAAGGAAGTTTATTGTCACATGCATATAGTTACTGGAAGTAAGAAATGCAGTGAAATTATGTCTGGTGTCAGCCTATTTGTGCATTAATGGGGGGGGGGGGTAACTGGGGTAAAAAGTGCAGTAGAAGCAGGGTTTAGTAGATAAAGTGGCAAGGGCTGCATAAAAAAGGTGGGGGAGGATTGGGATTGAGTGGGGGCCACCAACAAGGAGCACCCAAGAGCAACAGGGGCAAGGAAAAACTCCCTTACCAAGGAAGAAACCTTGGGCAGATCCACAGCTCAAGGGGCTAACCCAACTGCCAGGGGTCTTGGTGTGTGTGTTGGGGGGATGACAGGGGAGATGGGATAGTGTGCTGTGTATGTGGGGAGAGGGCAGTGTGCAATATGTGTGTTGGAGAAGCTTCCTCATGAGACAATGTGCTGTGTATTGGGGGGAGTGTGCCCCCTGCTGCCCATAACTTGGCATATTCAGTCTTTGACAAATCGTCCACTTCAACCATGAATTCAACCATGTTCTCATTTATGTTAAGCTGTGCAGTAATGGGGTCTACTTTTGTTATTTTTGGCTCTGTGAGATTGTACATCGTAAATACATCTTCATCACTAGTGACATTCTCCGGAGATTCACTTATGTGATGCGTGGACTGCTTTTTATCATTTCTATAACTTTTTACAAACTGCTTGTGCTTCCCTCCCCCATTAAGCTGCTGGTCCGCAGGAGGCGAGGATTTGCACACTCTCCTCAGATGGCACTTTTTGCCACAGCCATGGCACTTTTCATTGACAAAACAACAGTCTCTCGCCATGTGTTGTTCACCCACACACCTGTACATGTCAATGCTGTTGCTTTGCCTTGTGTTCACCCACACCTGTACATGTCAATGCTGTTGCTTTGCCTTGTGTTTACCCCCACAACTGTAACATGTCAATGCTGTTGCTTTGCCTTGTGTTTACCCACACACCTGTACATGTCAATGCTGTTGCTTTGCCTTGTGTTTACCCCCACACCTGTAACATGTCAATGCTGTTGCTTTGCCTTGTGTTAACCCACACACTTGTACATGTCAATGCTGTTGCTTTGCCTTGTGTTTACCCCCACACCTGTAACATGTCAATGCTGTTGCTTTGCCTTGTGTTCACCTCCACACCTGTAACATGTCAATGCTGTTGCTTTGCCATGTGTTCACCCCCACACCTGTAACATGTCAATGCTGTTGCTTTGCCTTGTGTTTACCCACACACCTGTACATGTCAATGCTGTTGCTTTGCCTTGTGTTTACCCCCACACCTGTAACATGTCAATGCTGTTGCTTTGCCTTGTGTTTACCCACACACTTGTACATGTCAATGCTGTTGCTTTGCCTTGTGTTTACCCCCACACCTGTAACATGTCAATGCTGTTGCTTTGCCTTGTGTTCACCTCCACACCTGTAACATGTCAATGCTGTTGCTTTGCCATGTGTTCACCCCCACACCTGTAACATGTCAATGCTGTTGCTTTGCCTCGTGTTCACCCCCACACCTGTAACATGTCAATGCTGTTGCCTTGCCTCGTGTTCACCCCCACACCTGTAACATGTCAATGCTGTTGCTTTGCCTTGTGTTTACCCCCACACATGTAACATGTCAATGGTGTTGCTTTGCCTTGTGTTTACCCCCACACACCTGTAACATGTCAATGCTGTTGCTTTGCCTTGTGTTTACCCACACACCTGTACATGTCAATGCTGTTGCTTTGCCTTGTGTTTACCCACACACTTGTACATGTCAATGCTGTTGCTTTGCCTTGTGTTTACCCCCACACCTGTAACATGTCAATGCTGTTGCTTTGCCTTGTGTTCACCTCCACACCTGTAACATGTCAATGCTGTTGCTTTGCCATGTGTTCACCCCCACACCTGTAACATGTCAATGCTGTTGCTTTGCCTCGTGTTCACCCCCACACCTGTAACATGTCAATGCTGTTGCCTTGCCTCGTGTTCACCCCCACACCTGTAACATGTCAATGCTGTTGCTTTGCCTTGTGTTTACCCCCACACATGTAACATGTCAATGGTGTTGCTTTGCCTTGTGTTTACCCCCACACACCTGTAACATGTCAATGCTGTTGCTTTGCCTTGTGTTTACCCACACACCTGTACATGTCAATGCTGTTGCTTTGCCTTGTGTTTACCCACACACCTGTACATGTCAATGGTGTTGCTTTGCCTTGTGTTTACCCACACACCTGTACATGTCAATGGTGTTGCTTTGCCTTGTGTTTAACCCCACACCTGTAACATGTCAATGCTGTTGCTTTGCCCTTTATGGTTTGACTCCACATTATGCAGTAGCAGTTGGGGTGCGGTGTTACTCGCGGTGCCATCCAATGTTTTCAGTTGCAGATCACCCACGTCTCTATTTGCTGTCTCAATGGCCAGTGCAACTTTCAAGGCTTTTCTCAAATGAGATCAAATGAGCTCCGCTAACAATCTCCTCTGTATGCGATCGTCTGCTATGCCACACACGAGCCTGTCGCCTAGCGTCCCTTTCAACTGATCACCGTAGTTGCAATGTTGAGCGAGCTCCCGTAGCACTGCCACATACTCCCGTCACAGTTTCATTCGCTGCCCTAGTCCTCGAATTAAACTTAAATCTTTGAACTATTTCACTGGGCTTCGGGTTATAATGTGACTGAAGCAGGTCAGCCACATCCCTATATTACTTTTCGCCAGGCTTGTTCGGGCTCAATAAGTTTCTCATTAAACTGTATGTCCGACTGCCAACAGAGCTTCACAATATTGCCTGCTTCTTTTCCTCATCCGCGATCACTTCAGTTGTCAACACTTCAACGTCCTCCCAAGTTTGGGTCTGACTGTCAAAAGCAGTAAGTGTTCCTACCATTGCAGTAGCCATCTCAACGTCTTGGTTAGCGTTAGCTTCCTCGTCACCCGACATTAGCCGAGTCTCCGCGTTATTGAACTCACAAGCTTCTTCTTGCTATCGTTGTCGTTAACAACTTCTTCCTCGTCGCCAGATGTAATATCCTTAGCATTAATAAGGAAAGGCGGACAGTGGAGTAGCGGTTCTCTGGGGTTCTACTGAACACTTATATGAGCTTATACTACTGAACACTTATATGAGCTTATACTACTGAACACTTATATGAGCATTACATGAGCAAGGCAGTCTCCTTATTCTACTGAACACTTATACATGAGCACGGCAGTCTCCTTATTCTACTGAACACTTATATGAGCTTATACTACTGAACACTTATATGAGCTTATACTACTGAACACTTATATATGAGCATGGCAGTCTCCTTATTCTACTGAACACTTATATGAGCATTACATGAGCAAAGCAGTCTCCTTACAGTATACTACTGAACACTTATATGAGCATTACATGAGCAAGGAAGTCTCCTTATACTACTGAACACTTATAAATGAGCATGGCAGTCTCCTAATACTACTGAACACTTATACATGAGCATTACATGAGCATGGCAGTTTCCTTATACTACTACAACAGCCCAGCACTGTGCTACTCACTACGTTATGTTTTAGCTGAACTAATACTGCCACCTAGGGGACCATTCTAATATGACAGAGATAACCTCCCCCATCTACTAGACAGAGAAAAGGTAAAAGTGAGACCGGGCGATGGTTCTCCACCTGGGTGGGAGCAAGAGGAGGGTTTTTTTTAGCAGTAGAGTTACCTGAGGCAGTTTGAAAGCAGTTGGAAATGTACCAGAAGCCAGTGAGGTGTTAATTACATGTGTGACTTCGGTGTGATGGTGGGAGCTATGTTTTGGAGTAGGTTGGTAGGAATAGGGTCTAGTGGGCATGCAGTAGGAATAGGGTCTAGTGTAGTGGGCATGCAGTAGGGTCTAGTGGGCATGCAGTAGGAATAGGGTCTAGTGTAGTGGGCATGCAGTAGGAATAGGGTCTAGTGGGCATGCAGTAGGAATAGGGTCTAGTGTAGTGGGCATGCAGTAGGAATAGGGTCTAGTGTAGTGGGCATGCAGTAGGGTCTAGTGGGCATGCAGTAGGAATAGGGTCTAGTGTAGTGGGCATGCAGTAGGAATAGGGTCTAGTGTAGTGGGCATGCAGTAGGAATAGGGTCTAGTGGGCATGCAGTAGGAATAGGGTCTAGTGTAGTAGGCATGCAGTAGGAATAGGGTCTAGTGTAGTGGGCATGCAGTAGGGTCTAGTGGGCATGCAGTAGGATCTATTGGGCATGCAGTAGGAATAGGGTCTAGTGTAGTGGGCATGCAGTAGGAATAGGGTCTAGTGTAGTGGGCATGCAGTAGGAATAGGGTCTAGTGGGCATGCAGTAGGAATAGGGTCTAGTGGGCATGCAGTAGGAATAGGGTCTAGTGTAGTGGGCATGCAGTAGGGTCTAGTGGGCATGCAGTAGGGTCTAGTGTAGTGGGCATGCAGTAGGGATAGGGTCTAGTGGGCATGCAGTAGGGTCTAGTGTAGTGGGCATGCAGTAGGAATAGGGTCTAGTGGGCATGCAGTAGGAATAGGGTCTAGTGGGCATGCAGTAGGGATAGGGTCTAGTGTAGTGGGCATGCAGTAGGAATAGGGTCTAGTGGGCATGCAGTAGGGTCTAGTGGGCATGCAGTAGGGATAGGGTCTAGTGTAGTGGGCATGCAGTAGGGTCTAGTGGGCATGCAGTAGGGTTTAGTGGGCATGCAGTAGGATCTATTGGGCATGCAGTAGGGTCTGGTGGGCATGCAGTGGGGTCTAGTGTAGTGGGCATGCAGTAGGGTCTAGTGGGCATGCAGTGGGGTCTAGTGTAGTGGGCATGCAGTAGGGATGGGGTCTAGTGTAGTGGGCATGCAGTAGGAATAGGTTCTAGTGGGCATGCAGTAGGGATAGGGTCTAGTGTAGTGGGCATGCAGTAGGGTCTAGTGGGCATGCAGTAGGGTTTAGTGGGCATGCAGTAGGGTCTGGTGGGCATGCAGTGGGGTCTAGTGTAGTGGGCATGCAGTAGGGTCTAGTGGGCATGCAGTGGGGTCTAGTGTAGTGGGCATGCAGTAGGGATAGGGTCTAGTGGGCAAGTGGGGTGACTGCATGTTAGGAGTTTACACACCTCACCTGTTGAAGGTGTGTGTGTAGTGTACTGTCTTACCTGTTTAGACACCTCACTCTCAGTGAGAGGGGTGAATGAAGGAAATGGTGCATCCTCAGCCTGGAGAGGAAGGTTGTGAGTGCTTGGTTCAGAGAACTGATGGCTGCTTTAAACATGTCAGTGTCATGTGTGAGGCTGGTAGCTTGTGGAGGAGGTGGAGGATTGAGTAGAATTTTGAAGGTGGAGGAGGTGGAGGATTGAGTAGAGTTTTGAAGCTGGAGGAGGTGGAGGATTGAGTAGAGTTTTGAAGCTGGAGGAGGTGGAGGATTGAGTAGGGTTTTGAAGGTGGAGGTTGAGTAGAGTTTTGAAGGTGGAGGATTTAGTAGAGTTTTGAAGGTGGAGGTTTTGAAGGTTTGAAGCTTGAAAGATCAGTAGGCAGGGACGGACTGGAACTAAAAAAGGCCCTGGACTTTCTTCCAAATAGACCCACTACCATATGTAATACATGCGCACACACAAGGAAGACCAACCACACACAAACATAGGAGTCATAAACAGACTGACATATGAATTAAAATAACATCTGCATTCTTAGCTGATGCAGTTTTATTTAACCAGGTTATCCTCAAAGACATGGATAATCTCTTTCACAAGATATGCCTGGACATATAGCCTGGTGTCAGGCATAACAGATATAAGCAAGTAGAATTACAAAACATAAAAAAGTTAATAATATAGGCTACAAGTTAATAATATAGGCTACAAGTTAATAATATAGCTTCTAGGCTACAAGTGACACATAAATAAGGCTTGAATAATAAGGCTGGATTCTCTGTAATAACAAAAAAATACAAAAATAGACATATACTCTTACATAGTTTACTGTTCAGTACACATTGGAAAGCAGGTAAACCATTAGTACCTGATCTTGGCACACTTATCAGTTAAGATCAAGAGTTTTCTATGTGCTTTTTGAAAATGTGCAATTTGTTCAAATCAAAGTGAATTTCCCTTTACAGGCAGCAGTGTGGAGCTGTGAAGAGCGCGATCCCTTCGCCACAAACACTAAATCTCAAACGAGCTCGTAGAGGACCGCACCTGGGACCAGCCTGTCCACCTCTGGAGAGAGAGAGAGAGAGAGAGAAAAAGGACGGTTCAGATCTGATGACTTCATTCTACAGATGATAGAGGATCTAAAATGCTGTCATCATCATCTGCATGTTAGAACAGAACGCCTTTATCAAATCATTTCTGTGTCCGTTTTTATTCCCCTGGGAGACGTGCCCCAGAGCATCTCCGTTGCCCCCTGGGAGACGTGCCCCAGAGCAGCTCCGTTGCCCCCTGGGAGACGTGCCCCAGAGCATCTCCGTTGCCCCCTGGGAGACGTGCCCCAGAGCAGCTCCGTTGCCCCCTGGGAGACGTGCCCCAGAGCCCTGTTGCCCCCTGGGAGACGTGCCCCAGAGCTCTGTTGCCCTGTGGGAGACGTGCCCCAGAGCTCTGTTGCCCCCTGTTGCCCCCTGGGAGACGTGCCCCAGAGCAGCTCTGTTGCCCCCTGTGGGAGACGTGCCCCAGAGCTCTGTTGCCCCCTGGGAGACGTGCCCCAGAGCAGCTCTGTTGCCCCCTGTGGGAGATGTGCCCCAGAGCTCTGTTGCCCCCTGGGAGATGTGCCCCAGAGCTCTGTTGCCCCCTGGGAGACGTGCCCCAGAGCTCTGTTGCCCCCTGTTGCCCTGTGGGGGGTACTTACGGCCTGGCGCAGGTCGTACTGCGGGGTCTGTGGGGAGGAGTACGGTGAGGTTCCCTCTGACTCCGCGGTGGGAGAGGGGCATGCTGGGTAATCCAGCGGGGGGTTTCTGAATGAGGGGCCCTCCTGTAGGCCGGCCCAGCCTGGCCCACCTCTGGCTCGGTTCCGGCCCGGCGTCGGGGGTAAGTCGGGCGGATTCTGCCGCTGCTGCAGGTGCGAACTCCCACGGTGAAAGGCGGGGTTGTCAATCGCTCCTGTGGGGGAGGGGTCAAACACAACCAGCACTCAGTCACTCAGTTGGTCCATCACAACACATACTCACACAACACACACACACTTACAACACACACACTTACAACACTTACAACACACACACTTACAACACACACTTACAACACACACTCACAACACACACACTTACAACACACACTCACAACACACACACTTACAACACACGGTCACAACACACACTCACAACACACACACACTCACAACACATACACACTTACGACACACACATTCACAACACACACACACTCACAACACACACACTTACAACACACACTCACAACACACACACTCACAACACACACTCACACAATACCAGTTCAGCTATGTGATAAGTAGAGTGATACCAGTTTAGCTATGCAATAATAAGCAGGGTGGAATGGTCCAGTGATGGCCTAATAAATCAACAATTTCATCTCTCAGTTCAAGATGGCCAACTTGATGGTAAAGTGCACAGTGGTGAGTGATATAGCTAGCTGCAGTGGTGAGTGATATAGCTAGCAACAGTAGGGAGTGATATAGCTAGCTGCAGTGGTGAGTGATATAGCTAGCAACAGTAGGGAGTGATATAGCTAGCTGCAGTGGTGAGTGATATAGCTAGCTGCAGCGGTGAGTGATATAGCTAGCTGCAGTGGTGAGTGATATAGCTAGCTGCAGCGGTGAGTGATATAGCTAGTTGCAGTGGTGGTGCACAGTGGTGAGTGATATAGCTAACTGCAGTGGGGAGTGATATAGCTAGCTGCAGTGGTGAGTGATATAGCTAGCTGCAGTGGTGAGTGATATAGCTAGCTGCAGCGGTAAGTGATATAGCTAGTTGCAGTGGTGAGCGATATAGCTAGTTGCAGTGGTGGTGCACAGTGGTGAGTGATATAGCTAGCTGCAGCGGTGAGTGATATAGCTAGCTTGCAGCAGTGGGGAGTGATATAGCTAGCTAGCAGCAGTGGGGAGTGATATAGCTAGCTAGCAGCAGTGGGGAGTGATATAGCTAGCAGCAGCGGTGAGTGATATAGCTAGCTGCAGTGGGGCGTGATATAGCTAGCTGCAGTGGTGAGTGATATAGCTAGCTGCAGCGGTGAGTGATATAGCTAGTTGCAGTGGTGAGCGATATAGCTAGTTGCAGTGGTGGTGCACAGTGGTGAGTGATATAGCTAGCTGCAGTGGGGCGTCTTATAGCTAGCTGCAGTGGTGAGTGATATAGCTAGCTGCAGCGGTAAGTGATATAGCTAGTTGCAGTGGTG